>NW_008338705.1:0-2895 GCF_000622305.1 Nannospalax galili | reverse complement strand
TATATATAATTTTTGTGCACAGTGTATTGCCTTCATGTAAATAGGTGCACTCGCATCATGCAGTTCCTATGGAGGTCAGAAGAGGGCATCAGATGCCCTGAAACTGGAGTTAAGAATGATTGCTAGCCGCCACGTGGGGTGCTGGTGTTCGAAGGTCTTTTGCAGGACCATCCGCTGTTCTTAACTGCTGAGCCATCTCTCCAACCACAATAAAATGAAATACTTTTAGAAACATAAAACTAAAGAATGGAATGTATCAAAATGTGCAACATGCAAGTCAAGTGCTAAGAGGGAAATGCAGTGAATTCTGCATTTATAAATGAAGTCTGAAGTCAATAATCGCCGTATCTTCTTTGAGAAGTAAAAAAAAAAAGAGAGGAAAGAAAAAGAAACCAAAGACAAGTAGACAGAGGGGGAAGGAAAACGAGACATGAGTGAAATTTAAAATGGGAAGAAAGGAGATTCTTCTAAGAATTATAACATCGATAAACTGCTAGCAAGCGGAGCAGAAACCAAAATTACCAGTTGCAGACATGAAGTAGAGAATGTAAATACAAGTTCTGTAGTCATGAAGGATAAACAGAAGATAGGACATGGCTCAGTGGTAGAGCATTCCTGGGCATGTGCAAAGTCCTGGGGTCCAACTCTAGTACCACAAAAAGAATGGAAGGGAAAGTTATGAAGAATTTATACTCATATATCAAACAACCAAGAAGAAAGAGTCCAGCTTTTGAAAGCCAAACTACCTAAACAAACCCAAGATAAGGGGAATAGCCCTACATTTCTCTAACCACCTAGTAAATTGAACTAATAATTTAAAATCTCTCTAAGCCCATTGCAATGTTGAACAACTATAGTTCTAGTTACCCGGGAAGCTGAGATAGAAGAATGGCTCAAGTCCAGGGTTTTGCAACAGCATGGAGAATGTAGTTAAATTCCATTTCTAAAACAACAGAAACAAATGACCCCAAACCCAACAAACAAAAAACAACAAAGTCTCTTGAGGAATAAATGGCGTCACTGGAGAAATACACTGGTGGTTTGGAGAGTTGTCAATTATATATAGTGTTTTCTAGAGAATAAAAGAAACAGACGAATTTCTCATTTTATTTTACCAAGGCAGCATTACTATAACTCCAAAACTAAAGAGAGACCACAGAAAAAGGAGGAGGAGGTGGAGAACAGTGGACAGGGAAGGGAAGGGTCATTGGCAGTGTGGGGTAGGGGATGTAGAGAGAGAAAAGATTACAGTACCTTGTCTCTTCATAGCTTTGTCACAAGTTATCAATAAAATATTAATAAAATTGAATCTAGCACAGTATTAAAAAGATTATTTAGCTTGATCCAATGGAATTTATTCCAAATACACAGTTAATTGGTTCAGTAATTTAAAATAAATTTATGTAATAAGCCATATCCATAAACTAAAGTAGGAAAGATATATGATTAAAAAAAAAAACATTGGACATAATCCAACCTCCATTCATGGTAAAAACTCTCATAACTAGATATGGAGGAGAATCACCTTGATTTGATAAAGAACATCCTTAAGATTGGGACAAGTCAAGTATATTCTGTCTCATTGCTTTTATTGGGCATAATACTGAAAATTCTAGCCACAACAATAGGAAAAAAAGAAAATAGAAGACATGCAGTTCAGAAAAAAAGAAATAAAATTGTCTGATTTTTAGATGACATGGCTTTCTATCTAAAAAGTCCTTAAAATCTACAACAATTGTAGCAAAACCTTCCAGAACTAATGAACGAGTCTAGCTGGGATACAGGATGTGCACAAAATTAATTCCACTTTTACGTGCTAATATTAAACATGCAGAAACAAAAATTGGAAATATATCATTTACTATGGTTTCATGGTAATGGAAAACTTAGGCATGCTCTTAACAAAGTGTTTATAGGGTGGAATCATGAAATGCGAATGAAAAAAGTTAAAGACCTAGATGAAGGGGGTTCTTGAAAAATCTCAACATGGTAAAGATATGTGCTCTTCCTGCATTAATCTTTGCTTTCAATTCAATTCCTAATAAAACCTCATCAAATCAGTCTAAATGTATTTGGAAATGTGCAGAACCCATAATAACTAAAATAATCTTGGCATAGAATTAAGTGGGAGGAATTATTCCACTAAGCATTAATGCTAAATTGTAATTATTATAGTAATTAATCCACACACTATGAATGCTTACTGCATAGGTGTAGTGCCCAGGCGAATGTGGTTTTGGTAGAGAAATACACAAAGTGGAACAAGCTAGATTAGACCAAAAGACGTATGTGGTCAAATAAGTAGTATTTTCACAAAGGTCCAAAAGCAATCCAATGAGCTAGGCCTTTCGATAAATGGTGCTAGAACATTAGAACATTTCCCTTGGGGAATGGGAGGTCGATGGAAAAGTTAACTTTTGGGTCATAGAACTAAATGAAAAAAAGTAAAATTCTGAAATTTCATAAAGAGTGAACACTGGAAAAAATATCTTGGATTCAAAGTTCGGCAAAGAATTCTTAGAATTAACATAAATTACACAGTTCATTAAAGGAAAAACTGATGAGTTTGATTTCATCAAAATTAAAACTTTTACTCTGCAAATTCCCATGTGAAGGGAATGAAAAGACCATCTGCTGAGAGAAAAATATCTGCGGACCACAGGCTAGGCACTGGGCCAGTATCTAGAATATAGACAGAGAGCTCTTTCTTTAAAAAAAATCAATAAGTATGTGTGTGGAGTGTGCGTGTGTGTGCTCATGTGCACGTGCAGGTGTGTGCAATGTGTGTAGAGGCTGGAAATCAATGTCTTGTGTTTTCTGCTATCTTTCTGCACCTTGCTTATTTTGAAAGAGAGGGAGAGAGAGAGAGAGAGAGAGAGAGAGAGAGAGAGAGAG
>NW_008338704.1:0-786 GCF_000622305.1 Nannospalax galili | reverse complement strand
TAATAGTGTAGACAATTTTTCATTTCTTTTGAAATCACTTGCCCCTAAAGGCGTTTCAGTACTTAAATTTACACAGCAATTTTGATCTAGTATCTCTCAATTATTCATAATTATTCATATCTTTTGACTAGATAGGAATGTCTTTGGTTTGGAATCTGAAGCTGTTTCAAGGAAGAGATCACTGCATACCATGCCCCAACTGTAAACTGCATCAGATTAAATACTTCTATGTAAGAGTTAGAGTAAATATGTCCTAAAAGCCATCAATTTAATTTACTGTATTTCAGATGAAGCCACAGCCATGTCTTACGTTTTGCTCATTTGGCCTTGATTTGAATGATAACTTGTGGAATTCATATATAAACTGCAACTGTCCTAGTAGGAGGGAAGATATTCTGAGAGCCGTATGCCCCTTCTTATTGATATCAGAATATTGAGACAATGAAAAACCAAAAATTGAACTTCCCAAGGAATCTCATGCTGAGGGTACCAGCCAGAGAGGGAACATGTCTTCCAGAAAGAGCTTTCACACAGCCCTGACTTGTTAGAGCACCTTACAAGATAAGACTGAGGCAAAGGCAGATGGGCTAGTGATGGGCTGGACCATATCTTGATCAGAACTGCTGTGTTATGCACACCTCTTGCCTGTATTTAAGCTTAAACCTCATGCAAGACCCTGAAGGCAGGTGTGGGTGTCACTGGACCTCTTTATTTGTCCCTCTTCCCAAGTGGCTGTACTTGAGTAAATGTCCTTTCTCTACATTTCACTATTTTTGTCTCTTTAAT
>NW_008338703.1:0-830 GCF_000622305.1 Nannospalax galili | reverse complement strand
TTTAAGAATCAAAGCTACAAACCCAAATTTCACAAAGGAGCATTTTCACCTCGTTACTACAACTTCGGTCGTTATCATTTGTTGGAGGCCCAGCAACATCAGGAACAGGACTTTTGGAGAACCTTTGGAGTGAAAATATAATAATGGGTGAGTTTGGTTATTTTAACAACTCTGGTGAAAATTTAGTCATCTGTATTTTAAGTGACATTTCTGCATTTACATAATTAACAGTTGAGCTGTGTTTTCAGGCTTTGGCTAGCTCTGTAAGTTTTAACATCTCAATCTATGAACATTTATGAAGACTCGCTCATAGCTCCATATAAAAGTGCAACAGCCAGCAGCTGGGGGAGAGAAGGCTCAGTAGATAAAAATGCTTACTGCACACAAAAAAGGGGACCTAAGTTTGAATCCTCAGTACTCACATAAAATGTGGCATGCACCTCCTGTCCCAGTGCTGTTGAGTGGCAGAGAAAGGAGAATGTACTTGTTGGCTGCCGGTCTAGCTACAGGTTCAATGAGAAACTCTATCTCAAGTGATAATGTGGAGCATGACAGAATTACCTAGTATCGTCCTCTGGCTTTCACGCAGGCACACAGGCATCTCCATCACAGAGAGAGTTGGAGCAGGGGGCACCATATTGGCAGAGACTGAAAATGATTTATCTGCACAAATTGCCTGTCTTGAAGGATAAACTGAAAATTCTATAATGGATTTGCGACCTGAACTGAAACAATCCATTACCCAAAAGAAGCCAAAAATCAGCTGTAGCTTCTCCAGTGTCTATCTCTTTATGCCCCTCCATTGCCTATATTTGAGTAAAGGCTAACTG
>NW_008338702.1:0-559 GCF_000622305.1 Nannospalax galili | reverse complement strand
CGTAAATCTATCACAACTTTCGAGGCAGCATGAATAATGCATCACTGGGCTACTGTATTAGTTTTCTGTCTCCAATCTTATTTATGACACAAAATGGGTGGGAATTTGCAAAAAAACCCAATCCAGGCATAAGGCTTCTTGGGTAATGGTATGCAAATTGGCACGAGAGCAAAATGGAATCCTTAAGTTTTCACAGCACCCAGGGACCCCCGAGTGGAGTGCCCAGTGTTTGGGTCAGTGAAGTCTGTAGGATCAGGAGTCATGGCTCTGTGGAGTCAGCTCTGCCCAGTTCTGTCTTAATACATTTTTTAGTGTGTCCCATTGTACTCCTTGTGTTGATTTTATAAATTAAGAGTTGGCAAGAAAACCTGAGGAATTGATTTTCTGGAGATTATAGGAACTTCCCAAGAGGCTCTAACAAGTTCAAAAGGAGGGTTCCCCCGCAGCAGCAGCAAGGATTGAGCTTAGATCTGCAGAGGAACTTGCTTTCATAAAGCTTGTGGAGAGTGGAGAAGAGGGACAAGGTTTGGGGATCCTGGTGGCTTTTTCCCGGGGGAGC
>NW_008338701.1:0-663 GCF_000622305.1 Nannospalax galili | reverse complement strand
TCAAAATTAGTTAGACCTGCTTCTGCCCCTCCAAGCCAATAGCTCAGTGTAGGTCTCTAAATGAGTGTTAGAAGGATCACAGTGGAACTCAAAAGAGGGAAAGACAGGGCACAGAGGTCTTCTTAACTAAGAATAGTCAGATGGGTAAGCTAGTCATGCCTGGCTTCCTGGGAAAAGTGACCTCAAGCTGAGTTTAAACATTAAATGACTCTGTATTTAAAGCCCCCAAAAGAAAATGTTCGGATTCTACAGCAAGATTAATTAGTATCTTTAGGTTGATATTTGGGCACCAGACATTTCTGTTTTTGAATATCTGTGGTATATGTAGAGTCATTGAACATCTGTAGTCTAAGCTTGATTAGGAAAAACATTTTCTGATGTTCAAAGCAGACATATATATGTTTGAAATAGGCCCCGCCTAGGCATCAATAATGTTCTTTGAGTCCTATCTGACCCTCTTCCTGATCACCTGCCCAGGTGCCAGGGACGGTCACAAAGCCAGAGAGGGTATCAGCTGAGTAGACAGATGTCCCAGGTTGGTCTGGGATAGCTCAGCTTCTCTTTGTTTGGGGACTGGCCTGCTGGCATTTCAAAGCTTTGGGTGTTAGGACAGAATGATTCCTACTCTTTCAGAAAATGATCTGAAAACTGCAGGTGCTGAAG
>NW_008338700.1:0-354 GCF_000622305.1 Nannospalax galili | reverse complement strand
CAATAAACTCATTAAGATTCTTTAAACTACAGTTTGGAGAACTCTTTTCTCAGGTTGTCACAAGGACTGTGGGAGGAGGGGACTGAATGCCATGTGCATCTCCCAGCAGTGAATTTAACTAATGCACTCGGTCTGGTTTTGGTGGAGGGTCAACTACAGGAGGCAAAGGCAAAGACTCTGTGACTTGAAACAACATTGGCCCTAGTACTGCTTGCATGGCATTGGTGATAGAGCATGCTGACACTGTCCCTCATTGTTGTAAATATTCATATCATCTTTGTAACATTTGGGTTTGTGGTACCTCTGACAGAGGCTTGGTCAACAGGCCTTCCACCCATTCTTTCATGGGATATA
>NW_008338699.1:0-814 GCF_000622305.1 Nannospalax galili | reverse complement strand
AATAATTAACTCTACCAGATTTTTGACACTGATTGACATCCCTATGTCTTTAAACTAATGCACTTTATGTTATAATGTTGTTTCATAGGACCTTTCCCCTTCAATTCGCACAGGCAATTCTCCCGGCAAAGTTACAGATTTAATATTCTTTCTAGAGAGGGAACCAGGACCTTATCAGCTTTCCTTTGTAGAGAGGTAGCACCTTTTAAAATTTCAGTGACCATAAAGTTTTCTTTAAGAATGCCACACAGAATCATCTACAGACATTTCTGATAATTTTATAAAGTAATAATAAGACAAAGATGGTGCTGCCTTTAAAATGGGAAGCCTTGATCATGGAAGAGTTGCTTTATCTCTTTCTGTAGGACTTGAAAGGATGTTTTCAGTAATTTATGTTAATACTTTATTTTAGAAGTTGCCTTTCTTCCATAAGCTCTTCATATTTTGACCAAGAACTGACCTTTCCCCTCTTTGAAATTTACCCTTCGACTTGCCCCTGTCTCCAGGCTAGCTTTTCATTAAGGAACATGGGCGATATTCCCTCATGTTACTCTGCCTCGTGCTCTGGTGGCAAGCCTCCCTGACAAAAATCAAAGAGCTGCTGGTGCCAGAAGGAGGAACTCTGTGATCTCAGCGCCCTAAAGAGAAGCATCCCCAGAGAGAGGTTCAATTCATGTCAGAGTTAAAACTTAATTCATCTGAGAGCTGGTAAGTAGGCAGCCATTTTGAATACCTTTATTGAGGAACGTTTTCCAAATCACATATCAGATTAGTATTTCAGTTGCTTCTTTGAATGAATCAAGCTCAAGGCAAC
>NW_008338698.1:0-586 GCF_000622305.1 Nannospalax galili | reverse complement strand
ATATGATATGATTTCATACATAGATGACTCTAAAGACTCCACTAGAAAAATCTATGATAGATAGCACATTCATTAAAGTGGCAGAATAAAATATTGTCACACAAAATCAGTGTTTCCTGTGTAACATTAATACGTATAGAGAAAAAAAATCATAGTAACAATCACATTCACAATAGTCTCAAAACAATAAAATACCTAAGTATAAATTCAGTCAATGAATTAAAGATCTTTGAAATTTAAACTTTAAAACACTGAAGAAGGAAATTGAGAAATACACTAGAAAATAGAAAGAACCTCCCCCCCATGCTCATGGATTAGAAGAATCAATAGTTTGAAAAATGACTGTTCTCCCAAATGAAATCTATACTCTACATGAATACCCCATTGAAATTATAACACCGTTCTTCACAGAAAGAAAATACTATCATAACATTCACATGAGAACATACAAGAGTCTAGAGAGCCAAAGAAATCATGAGAAATAGAAACAAAGTGGCAGGTATCACCATATCTGATTTCAAGTCATACTCTGTACTCAGAATAATAAAAGCAGTGTGGTACTGCCACAGAAACAGAAATGCAGATA
>NW_008338697.1:0-607 GCF_000622305.1 Nannospalax galili | reverse complement strand
CTAGACTGGCCTGGAACTCACAGAGAGCCACCTGGTTTGGCCTCCTGAGTGTTGGGATTAAAGGCATGCACCACCATGCCCATGGCTTATTTTGTTTTTTTGAGATAGGATCTCATTCTGTAGTACAGGTTGGCTTCAAACTCTGCAGTCTTCTTGCCTCAGCTCCACTTAAGATTTTTGACTGTAAAGTGTTTAAACTGAGTCCACATAGATGTTGAAAATAATGGTAAGATATATTAGTAATACACAAATAATGTAATCCACATTTAAATAGGCTGACTTACCTAATACTGGAATTTTGTAGACTTAGCAACATTTAAGTCTAAAAATATTATTTTGTGTATGTGCGCTCATATGTGTGTGCTCACTGGTGTATTTGTGGGGGCCAAGAAGACTACTTTGTGGAATTGTTTATTTCTCTCCCATCTTTCCATGGGTTCCAGGGTGTGGAACTGAGGTTATCAGGCTTTTGTGACCAGTGCTTTTACCAAACTGAGCTATGTCCCAGCCAGAAGATTATTTTTATTCATTGCCAGTCTTTTTCCTTTCTTTTTTTTCTGTCCTAGGGTTAGGTTGGTTGGCGATGAGGAAAGAAGTTAATAGGGTT
>NW_008338696.1:0-279 GCF_000622305.1 Nannospalax galili | reverse complement strand
GACAGCCCCTCTAGGCTCAAGAAGGTGTTTTACCACAGTTAGCTATCTATGGCCCTCCAGGTTATGAAGTTAAAATAATGGGCAGGGGCTCCCTTTGCTATTTGCTTGAGCCCAGATACCTGCACCAGGGAATCTCCAGTTGCCTCACATGGACCAGAGATCTTGGTAGGCTTCCCCACTTTCCTACTAACACCCCTCTTCCCACCTCCCCTGATTACAAGTGACCCCAACCACCTCCTGACTCCCCCCTCCTTTTGGGATTCCCTTGACTCCAGCTGG
>NW_008338695.1:0-797 GCF_000622305.1 Nannospalax galili | reverse complement strand
ATCAGCTCTCAAGGTGGGAACAGCAAATAAGCAAACTCCTGTGTATGAGGTATACTTTTGGGAATGTTCATTGATCATAAGAATTATTCGATTCCTGGCATATAGTAGAGTTTTGTTTTCCAAACAACCATTAAGAAATTTTTCTTCTCAAATATGTCTTACCAGCTTTTCAACAAAAATCACCATGAAAGGACTTACATCTAGTGAAAGTTTGGAAGTGGTAGCCTTGCCTAGTAGGCTGCCTTGAACCACCACTTTACGTATTAAATGCCAAATCTTCAGCTGTATGTACTGCTCATTAGTTATTAATGAGGCAGTGTATTTGTTCAAAATTTATGATTGTTGATTTGCCCCTATCACCATATGAAATATTAACATAGCATTTGTACTTGCAACCATTTGCAGACATTAGATCGTATATTTGCATATTCATGAGCACTCATAAATGTTTAAGGAGACAGTGCAGAAAGCATGGGAGCTGTCAGGCAGCCAGTAAAAAGGCATATTTACAGCGTTAATAAGTATTTGAGTTTATAGGCCAAAACGATGAGCAACAAATTAAGTGAAATTCTGGTTGGCCTATGGTAGAGAACTGGGATTTTGCTATTTTTTAAAAGTACTTTTTAAACTTAAATTCATTCCATAGATGCTGAATAAATGCTTAGTATTTAGTCACAAAATGTATGGCCTCAGTGAGGACTTCTTTTTAAAATATTTTATTTTAATTTTATATATATATATGAGTGTATTGCCTGCATGTATGGAAGTGTACCCATGTTGTGCAATGCCCATGGAGG
>NW_008338694.1:0-301 GCF_000622305.1 Nannospalax galili | reverse complement strand
TGCGGGCAGGAAGGCAACTGTCACTTCTGTGCCTAGAGTAAAATGTAGCTTTGTCTGAGGTCTGGTGTGGTCTCTTTCTCTCCTACTGATCCTGTATTCTGTGCCCCAAAACCTAACGCCAGTAAGAAGTTTCTTATTTGTGGCCTAGAAAAGACCTTTAGAATGTATTATTTCCTTTCATTCCAAAAGGAAAAATAGAAGGTTTTTGATACAAAAACATGGCCCTTGTCTTAACCAAGTGGAGGAATATGTGATCTGTGAGAAGAGCAACTGAACGTAATGTGTGGCCTGGTGGCGCACA
>NW_008338693.1:0-513 GCF_000622305.1 Nannospalax galili | reverse complement strand
AGTATGAAACAATTACTCTTTCCTTTAATTTGTAGTTAGTTCTTGGTCAGCAGATACACGATGCAGTTTGTTCCTGGTATTAATTCAAATTAGAGTGGAAAACTAGTGCTTCAGGTTCTCAACTGCCCTGGTTACGACTTCTTTGAAAGTTTCATAGGCCCTTCATCCATCTCTATGTTCTTTCTGGGAACTGTGGAATTCTTAAAAGATTTCTAGACTCTAGTGCAAAAATAAAAACAAATCTTAAGAATCTGGGGATCCGAATTAAAAGAACAGTCTGGTTGTGAAATGGGCAGAAGTAGAGGTCCCTGAAGCAACAGAGGCTTTCTTGCCTCAGGTGTGCATGGCTCAGAGAGCGAAGGTGCTGAACAAACCAGCAGCCACCAGAGCCACCCAAGCCAGTGGTCCTTTGCCTCATAAACCTGAAGAATGAATTTCACAGACCATGAGAAGGTGAATTTGTAATTCAGAAAAGGGTTTTATGGTAGGATTGTAGGTGAAAGTATGAAAGAA
>NW_008338692.1:0-414 GCF_000622305.1 Nannospalax galili | reverse complement strand
ATACTATTTTTTGCTGTATCGAAAAAATATTTACAAGAATTCCAACACCACCTACATTTTCTCTTGTATGTCCCAGGTATTTCCAGTTTTCCATTTTATATTTACATCTATGATCATTTTATTTTGAGTTTGAGAAAATCATAAAATTTTTCCTTTGTTTTCTTGTCAGTGTCCATTTGAAAGATCATCATGATTCTGTCACTTATCATCATAAGTAAACTTAACTTGTTTTAAAGTAATATAAAGGATTTTTTTTAGTTTTTATACTTAATCTTATGCTCTCATTATGATTGAAATATATATTAATATACATTCTGCTTTAACAGTGTGTCATTTTTCATTACTGTGTAGTACTCTTTTACATGAATACTGTACAGGTTGGATTTTCCAGCATTAATAACAGCAGTGATTAGG
>NW_008338691.1:0-313 GCF_000622305.1 Nannospalax galili | reverse complement strand
GTCTCAGTATCTGCTTTTACTGTGGGCATCTTTATGTCATGAGATAGATAATAGTAACTGCTGTTGACCTTGTTTTACTCATTAGCTTTTGTCAATGGCACGTTGCCTACACCCTCAGGCTTTTTTGCCGTCCTCCCTGTCACAGAGTCAAGGGACCTATCTGACTCAGGAAAAGAACTTTAGAGGAGACATTGAGAGAAATAGGCCAAAGTTGGAGGTTTGAGCCCTATCCAGAGCCACCTGATGAGTGAACTCAAAGAGGACATGAGAGTTTATCAATATAATGCATGCACAAAAGACACTTGTTTCTCTG
>NW_008338690.1:0-1005 GCF_000622305.1 Nannospalax galili | reverse complement strand
GTGCATAATAATTAGCAGTGTGGAAACTGAAATTTAGAGGAAAAAAAAAAACCACCCAAGTAACTGGCCTCAAGTCACAAGGCCAGTAAGAGAGGGGATGCATTTTAAGTAATAAAAGACACATTTTACAACAACAGTATTTCCTTTCATTCTCACAGCATTGCTGTGTGGCAAATGTAATTCCATTCATTTTACCGGCAGAGCAGATCGGCTTGCCCAGCATTGTCATCTTGCTGTTTCTGAACTGAGAACCATTTCCAGTTGTCTTGGAGCATTCATAGTCTAGTTTGAATGATGTTACATTAATAGGGATCCTCTCTTTCTCATGATAGATTAGTAATATGTAATGAAGTTGTTATTCTTGTTGAGCAAGATCTAAAAGAGATATTTTTTATGTTTTTATTAGTTTTAAAATCAAAATGAAGAATCACACTGAAATTGGGCTTGTGTGTTTGGAAGGGCCTGGAGTGACCGCTTTTACTAGATGTAACCATGCGGACTTGTGTTCTGAAGTTTCAGGGACACCTTTCCTATTCACCCTCCCATCCAGAACTAGAGAAAGTTTCTCTTCAGATTTCTTGCATATCTGAGAATTCTTTATCTCTGAGGGAGGGATGGGGTTGACCTGTTTTTGACTAGGAATTTGCAAACTTTCTGCTTTTTATTGTTTTTGGAGGAAGAAGCTTTCTCTTGGTGAGACATGGTTCCTAGCAGAATTGGACTTGGAACTCTTGAAGACTTGGCTGGTGTTACTCTCTCATTGAGCCTTTGAATCTACTGTTCCTAGGCATCTCACTGCTGGCTTAGCCTTCCTCTGTGTTACTATAAGATGGAATAATATTCTCTGATGACAGTGTACTGCCAATGGTCAGATTCCCCAGAAGACCAACAGAACACTGCAGATGAGTTTGTTTTTTTTTTTTTCAGGGTTAGGGGAAAGACAGGTTTCCATGCAGCCCAGGTTGGTCTCAAACTCAATATGTAGCTAAGGATGACCTTGAACCT
>NW_008338689.1:0-676 GCF_000622305.1 Nannospalax galili | reverse complement strand
TTCAAACATGTGGAGCCTCTGGGAGACATTCTCATTCAAATCACTGCAGGCGTGGAAGGGACCAGATAAAGAAGACCCATCCACAAACCACGGATTCAGCCCAATCATGAGGAGACATGTATGTTGAAGGGACTAGCCTGATAATTTCATCTGAACACTGAAAAAAATGGGACGGACCCAGCTTCTCTCTTCACCATTGACAAGTGTCTGCCCTGGACTGGACATGGCCCCAGGCCTCTGAGCTCCCCAGAGCATGTGTGGTGGCCACTCAACTTGAATCTGTTTCTTCAGAAAGCATCATAATGGATTCAACACGATCCCCAATGAATCCTAAACACCTGAGAAGGACTCAAAACTCTTTTCTGCCATCAGAGGAATTAGCACTTTTTATTTTGCATTATATTTTTCCCTTAAAAATTTTTGTAAAATTTTTAATTAACTTTTGTGTATTTCTTAGAGAACATCTTAATCGATGTTAATCATCTTCATACCCCCTTCCCCATTATCCCTCTCCCACAGCCCCACCACCACCCCGGAATTCATACATTCTATCATTTGTATTAAGTCCTATCATTTAAAGTTAGTGTCCCCAGATGTCACTCAGTGAAAGTTCATCCACTGGGGCCTAGTCAGCCTATCTAGAGTCCCTCCCTTTAAGAAGATCAGCTCTTCTCAG
>NW_008338688.1:0-281 GCF_000622305.1 Nannospalax galili | reverse complement strand
TTTCCACAGTTCTGTGCCGGGTTTTGTCTGCTTGAGTTTTCAGGGTCTTGTACGTGCGGATGCCATTGCTGTAGGTTCATATGAGCAAGGTCCCAGGAACTTGTAAATCTCTCTTTCCATAGGGTCGCGTCGTCTTCCCTGTCTCTGATACTCATCCTGCCCCTTTTCTCCAATGATCCCCGATCCTTGGATCCATTACCCTCTGTTGCATGAGGGAACTTTATTGATGTGATTTGGGAGATGCATTAACAGTCGCTCTATCCCTTGTTCCACTATGATAT
>NW_008338687.1:0-350 GCF_000622305.1 Nannospalax galili | reverse complement strand
AGTCCTCCAGTTGACATCATGCAGTGGAATACTGCAGTCCCCTAGTTGACATCGTGCAGTGGAATTCTGAAGTCCCCTAGTTGACACCATACAGTGGAATGCTGCACTCCTCTAGTTGACACCGTGCAGATGAATACTGCAGTCCTCTAGTTGACACCATGCAGTGGAATACTGCAGTCCCCTAGTTGACACTGTGCAGTGGAATTCTGCAGTCCCCTAGTTGACACCGTGCAGTGGAATACTGCAGTCCCTTAGTTGACACCATGCAGTGGAATTCTGCAGTCCACTAGTTGACACCATGCAGTGGAATACTGCAGTCCTCCAGCTGACATCATGCAGTGGAATACTGC
>NW_008338686.1:0-626 GCF_000622305.1 Nannospalax galili | reverse complement strand
GCTTTACTTTTATTGTGTGCCTTTTGTGTCATGTTTAAGTAAATCCTCTCTACCTAGTATCATAAAATGACTAAATATACTGTCTCCTAATATATTGTATCCTAGCTTTGTAGTTTTGTTTTCCAAATTTCAGCCTTCATTCCAAGTAGATGCATAACTGCCTTGAATTCTCCTATTTGTGTATTTCTCTATTTCTTCTATTTTAATTGCTATATTTTTAGTAATTATATTAAAATAAAAAACATTTGTACTAAGATTACCTGATACTAGTATTATACGTGTGTTCACACTTTTGCAATATTTTGAGCTATAGGAACAATTTTACTTGTGTAACTAGACTAATGTAAATAATTTATTTTCATAAAAGTAGTTATGTAGCCCCAGTAAAGGGATAAGCATCCACTGATCAGGAGCAAGGCATTGTGCTCCGTGCTTCATATATAATTAATGTGCAATGTATCTGGAAATGAAGCATTCTTGGATTCCGCCTTGAACATGTTTGACACAAATTGTGTTCTTGGCGATTACAATATGCTCCCCTCTCCTGTAGGTTTCTGTGCGTATTTTTTTTGCACCCGCACAAAGGACATACAGCCTTCAACCATGATGCCTTCACACTGTGGGAC
>NW_008338685.1:0-410 GCF_000622305.1 Nannospalax galili | reverse complement strand
CAACAGCTATCCAGGACACTGCTTTATTCACACAGTGTTTTCTTTGACTGTAAATAATGAGACATTAATCTTTGAATGTTGTAAAGTTCCTGTTCATGAAGAGATCTCTGATGTTTCCTAAGACAGGAGCAATTGGTAAATGGTGGGTAACATGTTTTGTTTATCTGTAGGTTTTCTCTACAATAAAGATTCTGTGATATTCGATAAGATTGGATGGGAAAGTAAAGACTTTCTCACAGTAATTATATTTCTATATTCTCACACTTATGAATTAAAAACAAATTTGTATTAGAGATTTTTCCAATTTTGTGCTTAATTCGGTTTTGCTTCAGTATGAAGTTTTGTAATATATAAGCATGTGAGCATTTTCCAGACTTTTAGATATATCCCTCTAGTACAGATTCTGCTTT
>NW_008338684.1:365-1328 GCF_000622305.1 Nannospalax galili | reverse complement strand
GACTCAATAAAATCATAGATGCATAAGGGAAACGTTACAAGAGATATTGAATATTTTCAGAGAACCAGAACTTACTTTGGTGGCCTGTGTTCCACTTATTTGAAAATATAATATAAATGAATGAATTTCTGAATTTGTATGACCTACTGAAAATAATCCAAGATGAGGTAATTTAAATAAAGCCACAACAGCAAGTAAGATATAAGCAATATGTCAAATCTCCCAAGTTAGAAAGAAAATCCCAGGACATCATAGATACACTGAATAATTCTGCCAGATTTTCAAAAAAGAACAAATTTCAATACCCATCAAATTCTGAAAGATAGAAGAGGAAGGAACAATTTCCAATCATTTTTATGAAACCACTATTAACCTGATACCAAAACCAAACACCAAACAAAAAGGAAAATTACTCTGATGAATATCGATGCAAAAATTATCAAGAAAACCCTTGCAAACTGAATGCAAGATAGCATCAAAAAGATTATTTACCATAATCAGGTTTATTTGCCACAATCAAGTAGGTGTCATCCCAAAGATGCATGGATGATTCAACATGTAAATCAGGAAATGTAATCTACTGCATAATCAGACTCAAGGACTAAAACAAAATGATCATCTCATTAATTGCAGGAAAGGCCTTTGATAATATCAACATCCAACCATGATAAAAGTCACGGAGAATCCAAGGATGCAGAGGACATAATCCAACATAATACACACAATATACAACAAGCTCACAGCTAAAATCATACTAACTGATGAAAACCTCAAAGCATTTCTACTAAAATCAGGAACAAAAAGGTTGTATATTCTCTTAATTTCCATTCAATATATTGCTTGATGTTTCAGCTAGATCAGTAAAACAAATGAGGGAGATAAAGGAATACAAATTGCAAAGGAAGAAGTCAAATTACCCCTGTTTGCATATAATAAGATTATATACATAAAAGACTACAAAGG
>NW_008338684.1:0-191 GCF_000622305.1 Nannospalax galili | reverse complement strand
GGGAAGAAATCTAGCCAAAGAAGTGAAAGACCTGTATAATAAAATATTTAAGACCTTGAAGAAAGAAATTGATGAAGATACAGGAAGATGGAACGATCTACCATGCTCATGGATCAGTAGGATCAATATTGTGAAAATGCCTATCCTGCCAAAGCAATCTAAAGATTCAATGCAATCCTTATTAAAATTCA
>NW_008338683.1:0-277 GCF_000622305.1 Nannospalax galili | reverse complement strand
ATTTTCTAATAAAGGAACATGAAAAAGCTTCCCTTATATTGGTACGATTTTGTTTTTTTTTCGGTCTTTCTTGAGACAGGCTCTCCCAGTAGCCCCAGCTGTCCTGGAACTCACTATGTAGACCAGGCTGTCCTTGAACTCACAGAGATCCACCTGCTTCTGCCTTCCAAGTGCTGGGATTAAAGGCATGCGCCACCATGCCTGACTCACATTTGATTTTTTAAAAAAATATTTTATTTCTGTGTGTGTGTGTGTGTGTGTGTGTGTGTGTGTGTGT
>NW_008338682.1:0-448 GCF_000622305.1 Nannospalax galili | reverse complement strand
AATACTAATCCTAGACTTAGCCCTAACCATTCCCTAATATTAAACTTTGAACTAATCCTAATCATAACCCTAGCCCTAACCATAAACCTGACCCTAGCCCTAGCCCTAAACCTACCCTAACCCTAATATTATCATACTCCTAAGCCTAACCCTATAAATAAACCTAAACTCAAACTTAATCCTAACTCCAACCCTGGTCCAATTTGTAAAGCTAATCCTTACTGTCAACCTAACTCTATTGCTTAACATACCCCTAGCCCTAATTCTAACCATAACCCTAACCATAACTCAAACTCTAATAATAATCCAAAATATATACTGTAGACCAAAATTAACCATAACCAAAATCTTAACCCTAAATCTTGCTCCAACCCTAAACCTAAACCTAAAACTGAGCATATGTAGCCCTAGTCCTAAAACCACCCCTAACCTAACCTTAAACCTAACC
>NW_008338681.1:0-279 GCF_000622305.1 Nannospalax galili | reverse complement strand
AGGGCTGAAGCGCCTTGGCAAGTTACAAGCCCCTAGGTTTGAAGAAAAAAATTTGCAGTTTTAAATATTTTGTTCTGGAAGCTGCTTTTGAGCTGCAGTTTGCTCAGCAGGAGTTAGCTAATTTGAATTTTCACTGAACCGGTTTCAGCTGTGGCTTGAATGCTCTGGGGCAGGAAAACAGAGCTGGCTAGAGGAGTCTGCCTGGCTCTAAAGCTTAGAACTTTAGGAATTTTTCTCTAGCAGTGTTCAGATAGAAAAATGGGGTGAAGTGACAGTTCC
>NW_008338680.1:0-1019 GCF_000622305.1 Nannospalax galili | reverse complement strand
ATTTTTTCTAGGAAATTCAAATATTAATTAAGAATAAAATATAAAGCATTCATAACCAAGCCAATGAGACTTATATCCCAAAGAAACTATTAACCATGGTAACCGGGCCACTCCTTTTGAGTGATATTTTTTAAAAAATGGTGATTTTTAAAAAAATTTGACACCTTTTTGAACTTATGCCAAGAAATGACCAAAATTTCTGTGATAGCAAAATGTAATTCTCCTAATTCCAGGGACCTCTAGACAGATATAATTAAGGTTATGCAACAGAATCACATCCTAGATGATGTAGGTGGGTCCAATCTAGTCCTGTGAGTCCTGAACAGCAACGATCATTCTCCAGCTAGACAAGGCAGATGGGAAAGTCAGAAACAACACAAGACCAAGGATTCACTACCACCGCCCCTCGATGCCGGGTTTCCTGATGAAGGAGGCCATGAGGCAGGGGTTATGGGCAGCTTCTAGAAGATGAGAACACCAGCCAACAGCCAGCAGAGAAACAGGAAGCTCTGTTTATGGAACGAATTCACGTCACTGAATTCTGCTAACAGCTTGTGAACAGCGCGTGGGAGCCTGAAGCGATCTCTTCGCGGACTCTCCAGATGAGAATTGTGGACACCTTGATTTTGGCTTTAAGCAGCACAGTGTTGAGACCACCCAGGCTTCTTATCTAATGAACTGTAAGATAACATATTTGCATTGTTTTAAGTTACTAAATGGATAGAAATTGTTATGACAGTAATATAAAATGAATATAGTCCCAAGACTTTTATTATTCTATTTAATTATCTCAATAAGTATGTGCAGTAAGTTATTATGTTAGTTTTCTTGGCTAATGAAGAAACGAATCACATGATCTGTGTGTTTGTCAAGTGATTAATAACAAGATGGCGAAGTCTGACTGTAAGCCGGGCAATCCGGGCTAAGCTCTGCTTTCAGATACTGGATTATCCCAGCCCCCGCCACTTACTTACGTTTGGAAGTGTCCCACATCCTTTCTATAACCACTCACTGTTCCA
>NW_008338679.1:0-277 GCF_000622305.1 Nannospalax galili | reverse complement strand
ACACGAAATAAATTGAAGGACACAATTTACACTCTCTAATTCACAGTGAAACCTCTAACTTAAGTGTGTTGAGTAAGAGGAAAGAGAGAGAGAGTAGGAGGGAGAGAAGAGGTTGTATTGGGAAGAGAACAAGGGGAAATAGGAGGGAGGGCGGAAAGAGAAGGAGGAAATGAACAAGATCAAATCAGCCAAAATATGAATAGTAGATGAATCTGGATAAAGGTAGGTGGTACAATAAGATTTTAATTTTATTTTACATTTTTATTAAACTAACATC
>NW_008338678.1:0-438 GCF_000622305.1 Nannospalax galili | reverse complement strand
TGCAAATTTTATTATTTCATCTTTCTTTAAGGCTGAGTAGAACTCCATTGTCTAAATGTAGCGCATATTCCTTAACCACTTGTCAGTTGAGGGGTACTTGAGTTATCTCTCTCTCTCTCTCTCTCTCTCTCTCTCTCTCAAATATCTCATTTTTTATTTATTATTTTTTGTGTATTTCGTATAGAACATTCCAAACAATCTTATTCATCTTTATACCCGCATCCCAAAAGGCCCCCTCCCATAGCCCCCCCCACTCTGTGCCAAAGCCCATATACTCTGTCATCCCTGTTACTGTGCACTGTGTTATCAGTGCCCCCAGCCATTCCCCAGTGCTAGTCCATCTACTGAGTCTAGTCAGCCTATCTAGAGTTTCTTGTTTTAGGAAGATTGCCCCCACCTGCGGGGACCCTGTACAGGTAAGACTCGAGGGGGACCACT
>NW_008338677.1:0-773 GCF_000622305.1 Nannospalax galili | reverse complement strand
CAGGATTGAACAAACAATCACACCATCATGGAGTGGGAGGAAGGACTCCTAATTTATTGTTTGAGACAAGGGTTTAAATACATTTTCAGTAGAGGAGGTGGAGTCAGGACACATGAAAATTGGGATCACCTGACTGTAAGGCTAGTTTTTGGGTCAGGTGTACCTGTTCTCAGAATCAGGAGAAAGTCCTTGTGATAAACAATTCCAGGAAATACCACAGATACCCAAGCTCTTATAAGGGAGAGGCAGAGGTCAGGATGCCATGTCCCTGCATCTCCCCCCCCCCCCTTTTTTTTTCTAAGGAAGGTAACTCTGTCTTAGGTCGTTCCGGAGGGGTCACCCTTACCCGTCACTGGGAGACCTCTTCCCTGTCTTAGGCGGGAGCCCTCTCACAGAAAGTTGCCCGTCACTGAGAATACCTTCATCTTTTGTGTAGCATCTGAGGCCACACCTGTGGGACATCTGTATGGTTGTGTGAAAACTTAAAAGGACTTGTTGGGTAACAGTTTGTTGGGACTGAATTCTTCTGAGCTTTCTACACAAGACCCAAAAACACAAAGATCATAATGAGTATGAAATTGACAGTCAGTGATAAGGAGCTTGCCCACCTCTGTATCCATCCTCCAATTCCTACCATGGTATTCTATCATTCTTCTGCTAATATGGCAGGGACCCTGGTTTCATTAATGGATACAATTCACTAAGTAAGAACCTTAGTAAAGTTTGCAAAGGTCACATTCCATGGTCCCTTAAGAAAGGCATTCAATTGTTTT
>NW_008338676.1:5699-5986 GCF_000622305.1 Nannospalax galili | reverse complement strand
TACTCCACATACTTGGGAACTTGGGATACCGGGCCTCAGCAAAAAAAGCTCCGATATGTCTGCAAGAAGTGACTTACCTAGGGTACATCTTCAAGGAGGGGTAGCAGTGGTTGACTAAGGCCTGCAAAGAGACTGTGCTAAAGACACCTGCACCAACCTCCAGAAAACAGGTGAGGGAATTCCTGGGTACCGCGGGGTTCTGCCACCTCTGGATTTTGGGTTTGCCGAAATTGCAAAACCCCGATATGAGGCTACCAAAGAAGGACAGGACTTCAACTGGATGCAGG
>NW_008338676.1:0-1283 GCF_000622305.1 Nannospalax galili | reverse complement strand
AAAACTGCCCTATAAGGTAAAAACGGAGACTCCTGGCCCCACAGGTAACAGTCAGCACATTCCACAGCCCTGAGAATAGCACCTACCAATAAGAAACTTCCAGGGCTGCATCATATACATCCAATCAGTTTAAAATTATGTTGGTGCACGTGGGCTCCTTGAACCAACCAAAATGTATCTTCGGTATCCCCCCCTTTGTCTAAAACCTATAAAAGGCTGTGCTCTCCCTTATTCTGGGCTCTCAACACAGATCCGTTGAGTTGGTGAGGTCTGAGAGCACGAGCTTAAGCCCGAATAAACCATAAACTTTGCTTTTGCATTTTGGTGTGTTGGGTCCTCGGTGGTCTTTTGGGGGTCCAGTGGATGGGGTACAACATGTTGAGCAGAATTATAGATGATATGCCATCTACATACCACCTTCTGGCACTATAAAAGCCACCCATCCAGTGGCAGGGAGTTTCCAGTTTAGTCCAAGCTTGATTTCTCCTTTTCCTGTGCTATGCTCACATCTTGTGTCTTCAGCAATAGGGTTTTACCATCCACTTCTGGTGTATAAACAACATTATGGAAATGGCCTTATTTGTTTTGGGGACCTCTAGGGCCCCTCTGGCCAACAGTTCATAGGGGCAACCCACCCCTGGTACTCGGACTTTCATTTAACAACTGTATGAGTTCTGGAAAGGCTTTCTTCCATCCTCATAGGGTTCCTTCTGTGCTTAAGGCTTCTTTTTTTTTTTTCCTGTATATTGGGGGAAAAATTTTTTCCTCCTTGTGGTGGTTTGAATGAAAATGTCCCCCATAGGCTCCAAGTGTTTGGACATTTTGTCCCCAGATGATGGCGCTGTGCTTTGGGAGGTTTTAGAAAGTGTGACTATCCTGGAGGAAACACATCACTGGGGGTAGGCTTAGAGAGTTCTTAAGCTTTGCCAGATCTCCAGTCACCCTCTTGCTTCCTGTGCCTGTGTGATGATGTGAGAGCTTAGCTTCTGCTGCTCCTGCTCCAGCCACCTCCAGCCACCATGTCTCCCTGCCAGGACGGACTGTAATTCTCCTGGAACCATAAGCTCAAATAAACTCTTCCTTCTATAAATTGCTTGGGTCAGTGTTTCTATCGCAGCAACAGAAAAGTGACTAATATGGTAATTTGTACCAGAGAGTGGACTGTTGACTGTGAAGAACCTGACTGTTAGGGTTCCAAATAACAGCAGCAGTTTCCCCCCTCCCCAACAGGAACCTCACCTTGACCTTTAGAGTCAAGGGAAACAAACTCTGCTGAGAAGCAG
>NW_008338675.1:0-639 GCF_000622305.1 Nannospalax galili | reverse complement strand
GTAGGTGATGGGAACTGAACTCGGTTCCTCTGCAAGGGCAGTCACTGCTCTTCACTACCAAATCATCCCTTTAGCTCCCCTTAATGTCTCTTTTTTTAAAACTTTTAAAAAATTATTTATTTAATAACTACACACTTAGAAGAAACATTTCATTACAACAGCATTGACATTCAATAACAATTTCCTGAGCTAAGATGCACCTCTTTCAAAATTGGCTGTAAATTTTTAGGTTTGCAGTTGAATTATTACAGTTATATAATGTTGTACTCAGTATAAACCCTATAACCTGTAAGACATAAAATTAAATGAGGTTTTAACCTTTAAAAAAGATCTCCATTTCATTATTAAAATAAACAGTTTCATACAAAAAAATTCATTTTTAATGCAATAGACATTGAGATGTTTGCAAATGCGTTTCTAATCTCTATATATCTGATTACTACTAGTCACAGTTGGGTACTTTCTGAGCTCCTTGGCATCTGAGCATGGATATAAAGTCATCAGGTAGATTTCAATGGTAATGTTTTTCACATCTACTGATTATTAAGGAGCAAATTCTTATGCTTTGAATAATTATTATTTTAAATCTTTTTATTTTTAATAACTACATGATTAGAAGAAGCATTTCACTACAGCTTT
>NW_008338674.1:0-271 GCF_000622305.1 Nannospalax galili | reverse complement strand
CCTCCCCTCCTCTCCCCTCTTTCTTTTATCTTTTCTTCCTCCTTCCCTCCCCCCTTCTCCTTTCCCACTCTCTTCTCCCTCCTTCCTCCCTCCCCCTTCCTTCCTTCCTTCCTTCCTTCCTTCCTTCCTTCCTTCCTTCCTTCCTTCCTCTCTCTCTCTCTCTCTTTCTCTCTCCACCCCCTTTCTTTCCTTTTCTTTCTTTTTTGAGACTGAATCTCCTTGAAGCCACAGCTGGCCTGGTCTAGGCTGGCCTTGAACTCACTATGTAGAC
>NW_008338673.1:0-250 GCF_000622305.1 Nannospalax galili | reverse complement strand
TGTCTCTTTTCTTTCTCATCTGCCCTGGGGTTTCCTTATAAACATTTTGCTCCACATTTTTCCAAACTCCAGGGAGACCAACTGGACATGGTAATAAAATCCTTAAGTCACAGAAAAACAAGAACCCTAGGATCTCAGATTTTGACTGATCTTATTCACCCAAGCCCTACCCCCCTCCTTATCAGCCATGACTGTGCCTTCTGCAGCACAGACAAAAATCCTGGACTCGGTGACAGATAACTTTCTGTGG
>NW_008338672.1:0-215 GCF_000622305.1 Nannospalax galili | reverse complement strand
ATTGGTTTATCTGAGCCAACTGTATGGGCTTAAACACCCAAAAGGAAAGTACAACCAAAGATTAAAGGGGCCGATATTTTTTTCTAAGAGTCCATATGTATAGCTAAAGGCTACATAACAAGCAACAATGCCAGATAGGAGACTGGGAGACACCTTCTTTTGAATTGTTGGCCAGGGTGGCCCAAGGAACTCCCAGATAGTAACCCAGCATAGAA
>NW_008338671.1:57712-58044 GCF_000622305.1 Nannospalax galili | reverse complement strand
AAGGTTAGTTCCACCAGTCTGGTACTTTTAATTACTGTGTGCTGTGTAGACAAATCGATGGGCAAAGACCAATTGTTCTCAGATAATCCTTATGTAGACATGTATTTCTTGATCTGGTATGTATAATTTGTCAGTAGGTTGTTGGACTAATATGGTTCTCTCTGGTTTTTAAAACTAGCTAAGCACTGTTTATCTCTCACATTGCATCACCCCTCTATCATGGTTTTCCCACTTAAGGTGCCCCCATTTCCCCCCTTCCCATACTAATACCCTTCTCCTATGGTCCTACCTCTCTTGAGCTCCTTCTTTCCCTTTATCCCCTAGGTTCCTTG
>NW_008338671.1:56443-57458 GCF_000622305.1 Nannospalax galili | reverse complement strand
TTCACTTAGTATAACAGTTTCTAGTTCCATCCATTTACCTGCAAATGTCATAATTTCATCTTTCTTTACTGCTGAGTTAAACTCTGTCATATAACTGAGCCACATTTTCATTATCCACTCATCATTTGAGGGACACTTAGGTTGCTTCCATCTCTTAGCTATTGTGAAAAGAGCAGCAACAAACACGGATGTACAAGTGTCTCTGCAATAGGATGAGTTCTTTGGGCATATGCCAAGGAGTGGTATAACTGGGTCAAGTGGTAGGTTCATTTGTAGTTTTTTAAGAGTTCTCCATATTGCTTTCCATAGGGGTTGAACAAGTTTGCAGCCCCACCAGCAGTGGATGAGTGTTCCCCTTTCCCCACATCCCCTCCAACATTTGGTATCATTTGTTCTCTTGATCTTAGCCAGTCTGACTGGGGCAAGATGAAATCTTCAAGTGGTTTTAGTTTGCATTTCCCTAATTCCTAGTGATGTTGAACATCTTTTAAGATGCTTCTTAGTCATCTTTACTTCTTCTTTTGAGAATTCTCTGTTCAGCTCCTTAGCCCATCTTTTAATTGGGTTACTTCCTATCTTGATTCTCTGTTTTTTGAGTTCGTTATATATTCTGGATGCTAAACTTCTGTCAGATGTGTTGCTGTTGAAGATTTTCTCCCATTCTGTGGGTTTGCTCTTCACTTCCCTGGTTGCCTCCTTTGATGTACAGAAGCTTTTTAGTTCAATGAGGTCCCATTTGTTGATTCTTGACCTTATTTCCTGAGCAATTGATGTCCAGTTGAAAAAATCCTTTCTTACACCTATATCTAGTAGGTTATTACCAATGTTTTCTTCTAACAGTTTTGTGTTTCAGGCTTCACATTGAGGTCTTTGATCAATTTTGAGTTGACTTTTGTGCAATGTGAAAGACAGGGGTTTACTTTCATTCTTATTTTTTAATGTAGGCACTTAGAGCTATAAACTTCCCTCTAAGGACTGCTTTCAATGTGTCCCAGAGGTCTTTTTGTGTTGTATT
>NW_008338671.1:55530-56042 GCF_000622305.1 Nannospalax galili | reverse complement strand
TCTTTCTCTGACTGCTTGTCATTGGTATATAGAAAGGCTATAGACTTTTTAAGGTTAATTTTGTAACCTGCCACTTTACTGAATGTGTTCATCATTTCTAGGAGTTTTCTGGTGGATTTCTTGGCATCTCTTAGTTATAATATCATATCCTTTTCAAAAAGGAATAATTTGATCGCTTCTTTTCCAATTATTACTCCTTTAATTTCCTGCTCTTACGGCTCTTGCAAGAGTTTGAAGCACTATGTTAAAGGGAAGTGGAGATAGTGGACAGCCTTGTCTGGTTCCTGATTTCAATGGGAATGCTTCCAGTTTTTTTCCATTAGGACAATGTTGGCTGTGGGTTTGTTATATATGGCTTCTAATTATGTTGAGGTATGTTCCCTCCAGTCCAGTTCCCTCTAGGACTTTAACATAAATGCATATTGAATTTTGTCAAAGGTCTTCTCTGCATCTGTTGAGATGACCATGTGGTTCAAACTCTTGAGCCCATTTATATGATTTATGACGTTTAT
>NW_008338671.1:53497-54722 GCF_000622305.1 Nannospalax galili | reverse complement strand
ATTTTTTCTCTGTGATTTTGACATGTGAATTTCTTTTGTAGTTTCTGATTTTTGTGTGAGGCTCAAGCCTTCATGTTTGGGTCTCTTCTTTTTGTAAACTTTATGTGCCTTTATGGCTTACTTTTTGGGCATGAAGAGCTGGTTTGTCTAAGCTTCCAGTTCTCTCTTTTGATTTTATATTGGAGTGGCCAGATTGCTTTTGTCTTCAGGAATTCCCAGAGAGGCCCAAGTCGGATGAGGATCAGATGCTTTCAGGTTTTCTCCTAAGGTCTGGATCCCTCCAGGAAAGATGTTATCCTCAGGAATTTAGTGGTTGGACTGGCCTGGGAGCCGGGCCCAGGAAAGATGCTGGTCTAGGGCAGCTGGTGGCCGTGTCACCCAGAGATGCAAAGGGAGATGGGGACGAGAAGAGGCCCCAAGGACTTCTGGGGACCAGGAGAGAGGCTGGCGGGCTGTGTTTCTCCTAAGGTCTGGATCCCTCCAGGAAAGATGTTATCCTCAGGAATTTAGTGGTTGGACTGGCCTGGGAGCCGGGCCCAGGAAAGATGCTGGTCTAGGGCAGCTGGTGGCCGTGTCACCCAGAGATGCAAAGGGAGATGGGGACGAGAAGAGGCCCCAAGGACTTCTGGGGACCAGGAGAGAGGCTGGCGGGCTGTGCAGGCCCAGGGAAGCAGAGGGGGGTGAGGGCGGGATCAGGCCCAGAGCATCTTTTTTTAAAAAATATTTTCTTTTTTTTTTTTTGCTTCTATGAGTGTATTGCCTGCATATATGTAAGTACACCTATGTCATGCAATGCTCATGGAGGACAGAAGAGGGCATCAGATCTCCTGGAACTGGAGTTATAGACAGATGGTTGTTAGCTGCCATGTGGGTGCTGGGATTTAAACCTAGGTCTTCTGCAAGAACAGCCAGTGCTCTTAACCGCTGAGCCATCTCTCCATCCCCTTGTTTTGTTTCTTAAGATAGGGTCTTCCCTATTACCAAGTACTACAACTGGTTACACACAGACATTGTCTATGCCCAGGCCTAAGTGACACATCTACAATGCAACCTCTACGTCTAAGGCATATGGAACATAGAATAGGGGTAACGAAGACAATACTAAAGAATTTCTCAATTCTCATTAATGAAGATCCCTCATGCAACAGAAGGACAGGAATGCAAAAGGCTACAAATGGCCAAAATGTAGAGATTAAGAGTCTACAGATTGTTGGTCAATGGGCAG
>NW_008338671.1:42748-53008 GCF_000622305.1 Nannospalax galili | reverse complement strand
GGAGCTCAGAAGGTGGGCGACTGTGACCAGTGATAGTCATGTATATAGAGATTAGAAATGCATGTGAAAACGTCTCAATGTCAATATTTTCTTATTTTTATTTTATGTGTGTGTATTGCCTGCATGTAGGTAAGTGCACCTGTGTCGTGCAATGCCCGCAGAGGACAGAAGAGGCTGTCGGATCCCCTGGAACTCGAGTTACAGACAGTTGTTAGCTGCCATGTGGGTGCTGGGATTCAAACCGTGTCTTCTGCAAGAACAACCAGTGTTCTTAACCACTGAACCATCTCTCCCACCCTGAAACAAATCTTTTTCCATGTTACTTTATTAGTGTCAACAAAGTCTTTCCTCATTGTCCATGGTGGATTGGTTGAGAACACCTCACAGATAACCGTGTTCTATGATGCTCAGACAGCTTATGTAAAATGGTATGGTATTTGCCCCAAACCTTTATACACCTCCTGTGTATCTTAAATCATTTCTAGATTGTTTAAATACCTGATACAAAGTGAATGTTATATAAATAGTTATAGAGCCATGCTTGGTGGAGAATGCCTATAATCTAGCATTTGGAAGGCTGAACAGGAGGATTGCAAGTTAAAGACCAGCCTGGACTACTTAGTGAGACCCGGTTCCAAAAAAAACAAAATCGGGCTTAGCCATTAGCCACTTAGTCATCTCTCTAGCCCCTTCCGTATCTTCCTGACATATCTGTATTAGTATTTTAAAAACTTTTTAGCACCATAAGATAACCGAAAGCTTAGCTTGTATTTTTCCTGCCCCACTCCTGAAACTAACATTCTTATATGAAATGCTGGTTCCCATTAAGAGACTATATTTAGGGCTGGAGAGATGGCTCAGAGGTTAAGAGCACTGACTGCTCTTGCAGAGGACCCAGGTTCAATTCCCAGCACCCACTCCGTATTAAAATGGTGGAATGAATGAGAGGGAAAATTCTGGGCTCCATCAGCATTGGTCAATTGCTATAGCAATTGGAGGTCCTGGTTCAAGACTGCTTGGTTCATGGCATGCCCATATATGTTGAAATTATATTAAAAAAAAGCCAGGTGTGGTGGTGCACGCCTTTAGTTCCAGCACTCAGGAGGCAGAGGCAGGTGGATCTCTGTGAGTTCAAGGCCACCCTTGTCTACATGGTGAGTTCCAGGACAGTTGGGGCTGCAGAGAGACCCTGTCTCAGAAAGACCAAAAAAATAAAATAAAAAAAGAGACTATATTTAGAAAAGAAATGTGTGATTATTCCTCCTTAGTTGTTATTGTTTCTGGGTTCTGCCAGTGCAGAGCCAGGCTGTGTATGTGTGGGTATTTGTGTGTGCATGAACAAGCCTATATTTGATCCTATGTGTATAAGATTATGTGGATTATAAACCATAATACTTTTTTTTTTGTACAGAGTCTCCTTGTAGCCCCAGCTGGAACTCACTATGTAGGTTTTTAGATCCACCTACCTCTGCCTCCCGAGTGCTGTGTGTGTGTAAAAAGGTGTGTGTGCCACCACGTCTGGCCACAATATTTTTTAAAATTTTTATTTATTATTTTTTAATATTTTATTTATTATTTTTATTTTATGTGTATGAGGGTTATGCCTGCATGTAAGTAAGTGTATCCATGTTGTGCAATGCCCATGGCAGTCAGAAGAAAGCATCAGATTCCCCTAGAACTGGAGTTACAGACAGTTGTTAGCTGCCATGTGGGTGCTGGGATCTGAACCCCAGTCTTCTGCAAGAACAACCAGTGTTCTTAACCACTGAGCCATCTCTCCAGCCCCTTATTTATTATTTTTATTTTATGTGTATGGGTATATTGCCTGCATGTATGTGAGTGCACCCGATCATGCAATACCGCGAAGGTCAGAAGAAGGCTTTGGATTCCCCTGGAATTGGAGTTAACAATGGTCTGCAACCGCCATGTGGGTGCTGGGAATCGAACCCGGGTCTTCTGCAAGAATAGTCAGTGCTCTTAACCACTGAACCATCTCTCCAGCCCCCAACCATAATACTTTTAATTCAGTCCAACACCACAGATTTCATTCTGGCCTCTCCTTGTTTGTGACTCCTTGTCAAACTGTGAAAAATCTGGCTCTGATAATTGTATACCATAAAAATGTATTTCTCAAATCATATATAACACCATGTTGTTTTGGAATTGCAAACACATTCCTGTGTAAGCAGCAGATTTACTAACTATAGCATTTGTGTGTAGCTTTTTCATCTTTAGCCTTATATAGTCAACATACTAAAGTTACTTGTTTTTTCCTTCCTTTTTCCAATTTTATTATGCTGTTCACTTTGGACAGGTTCATGTGTCACTATCTTTACATTTTGATTTCCCTGACATTATGTTCAATTTAAATTATCCCTTTATTTTTGAGGGTATGTGAAACATTGCCATGGTTGTAAATCAGACTTCTATAAGCAGTTGTACTTTGAGAAGGGTCACTGTCACTCAGTTATTCTGTTTCTGCCTTCCTTTTCTTTCTGTCCTTTTCCCATCTACCTCAAAAGATAATTGAAGTCGTTGGCTTTTGTTTCTCCTTCCTGTGTTTTTATGGGATGCAAGGCCAGATACCTGGATATTTTGTTATATCCCCTTCTTTAGATTCTTTGGTAGACCCTGGTTTATTTCATTTAATAATGTATCATAGCAATCATGCCATTTGTCTTCATAGAGAGCCTCGTTTTTTGCTTTGTTGTTTGTTGTTTGTTTTTGTTTTTGAGACAAGGTCTCCCTATAGACTCAGCTTTCCTGGAACTTGCTGTGTAGACCAGGCTACCTTAATCTCATAGATCTGCTTGCCAGTGTCTCTGCCTTCCTAGTGCTGTGATTAAAGCCCTGCACCACTACGCCCAGCTCTCATTCTTTTTTTTTTTTAAATAGCTGAATTGCTGAATAATATATAACATAAGATGGTTTGTTCTATAAAAATAGTACTTTCTATGATTATCATCCTATGATAGATTTCGAAGGCCCAATTAGACTGGCTGTGAAGGAGACTGAATGCTTCTAAATGACACCAGCTCTGTGCTCTAGCTCAGGTTCACTACAGGCTCTTTAGGCTCCCTTCTTTTCTCCTTTACCCCTCTGGGCTTTGGCTTGCTTTTCTGCCTCAAGAAAGCCAGCTCCTTGCAGACATTGTTAAAGCAGGAAGACTCACCAGAATACAGCCCTAGCCCTGGTAGACTGTGTGGGCACGGTGTTCACAGGTATTGTCTCTTCTCTGCAAATGTCAGTTGTAGTTTTGCTTGTAACTGATATAAAAGTATGTGAAAGATGTTGCTGGGAGCAACCCCACTTTTTGCAGTTTAGGCCAAGATTGCATCCTCCATTCCCTGAATTCTCTCATAACTTTTTGTTAAATTGAACATTTCTTGTTTTAGAATTTAAAGCATACCAAATTTAGCATATTGAAGAAAAATTTGAAATGTGGGTAAGCAGGGAAAAAAACCTGTTAGAATGCAAAATTTTACTACTCAAAGAATGAATGTCCCAATTGTACACTATCATTTTTTTCTTTTTGCTGTACTTGGGAAAGGTTGTAGTGTGTGTGTGTGTGTGTGTGTGTGTGTGTGTGTGTGTGTGTGTTGATGGTATGGCACAAGTACCACAGCATGCATGTGGCAAGCAGAGGACAACTTTGTAGAGTTGATTTTCTCCTACCTATATGTGCATTCCAGGAATTGAACTTGAGGTAGTTAGGCTTTGCAGCAAGCACTTTAAGTTTGTTTTGTTTTATTTGTTTTTTTGTTGTTGTTCTTTTTGAGACAGGGACTCCCTATAGCCCCAGCTGGCCTGGAACTTACCATGTAGACCAAGCTGGCCTTGATCTTGTGAGATCTGCCTGTCTCCACTTTCCCAGTGTTGGGATTAAAGGCATGCACTACCATGCCCAGCTTGTAGCAAGCACTTTTTTATGTATTATTTTTATTTTATACGTATGAGTGTATCGCCTGCATGTATGTGAATGCACCCATATAGTGCAATGCCATGGAGGTCAGAAGAGGGCTTCTAATTCCCCTGGAACTGGAGTCAAGGATGGTTCATAGCCACCATGTGGGTGCTGGGAACTGAACCGGGTCCTCTGCAAGAGCAGTCAGTGCTCTTAACCACTGAGCCATCTCTCCAGCCCTTTTACCCACTGAGCTCTCTGCTGGCCTCTTGGTCTCACTTCGTAGCTAAAGCCAGCTTTGAATTCAGGGTTGTTCTGCTTCAGCCTTCCATGTGCTCATAGTGCACGTACCACCATTAAATGACTTCACTGTAATATTGTTGAAGAAATATTTTGTTTCCCTGGTATATTGACCTTTTTCTCCTTTTTAAAATATAAATAAGGTATTACATATGAAAGACTTGTTATCTGCTAAAAAATTAAGACTAGCTGTGGGTGCGGTGGTGCACGCCTTTAATCCCAGCACTTGGGAGGCAGAGGCAGGCGGATCTCTGTGAGTTCAAGGCCAGCCTGGTCTACATAGTGAGTTCCAGGACAGCTGGAGCTATAGGGAGACCGTCTCAAAAAGACCAAAAAAAAAATAATAAGACTAAACAATAGTCAGTTATCTTTATCAATACCTTCGGAGGGCTTTGCATTTACTTTATTTTGTATATTCATATGTACTTGTAAGCTTCTGAAATACATAATTTTAAGAAGTATGTGTACAAAGCTGGAGAGATGACTCAGTGGTTAGGAGTGCTTGTTGCTCTTATAGAGGACCCCCGTTCAGTTCCCAGCTCCCATGTCTGGTGACTCAGAACTGTGCCTCCAGGATAAGGGGATCTGAAGCCTTCTTTTGGCTTCTGTGGGTACCTGCACTCAACATGCACATAACTCTCCCTCCCATACACATTATTAAAATTTTTAAAAAAAAATAATGTTTAAAAGAAAAAGAAATAGGCATGAAGCTTTGAGGATATTTTGGTTGGAAGTGGCATTCTTGCAATCCAGTGTTTCTTGTCTTCTAGTTAAAATACACCCGCCCTGGGTTGCCTACCTTCAGCCAGGAAGTACTGCACAAATGGAAGACAGATATCAAGAAGTATCATCGCATCCAGTGTCCTAACCAGGTGGTTCTTCCTCTTTTATTATTCCAGTAAATGTTATTTCCATCATTGATTCCTTCATGGCAAAGCATTTGAACTGTAGTGGATTCAAGCAGCAATGATTACATTTGTTCAGAATTGTGTGGCTCCATAATTCTGTCAGGGAGCAGCAAGACACCTCTGCTGCTATATGTGGCATCAACAGGGATCACTCATGGGGGACAATGAACTGGTGCTCAGATGGGACTGGAATGTCTCATGCAGCTGCATTCAGCTGGCAGCTTGGCACTCCATGTGGCCTCTGGGATAGCTGGATTACATATATGATTCTAGAAACAAGAACATAAAAGGTGCAGGACTCTCAGAGGCTCACCTCAGTATGTACACAGCATCACTTACATGGCATCCTGTTGTCAAAGGCTAATAGTCACAGGGCTAACCAAGACTCAGAGAAAGGGTGACTAGACTCCACTTCTTGATGGTTAGAGTAGCAGACAGTTCATAGCTGTCTTTAACACTGGTGCCATACTTGATGGTGCAGTACTTTCAAGAGAAATAAATAATATCAAATAAAATGACATTTAAAATACAGCTCTAGCCAGGTGTGGTGGTGCACGCCTGTAGTCCCAGCACTTGGGAGGCAGAGGCAGGCGGATCTCTGTGAGTTCAAGGCCAGCCTGGTCTACATATGGAGTTCCAGGCCAGCTGGGGCTACAGGGAGACCCTGTCTCAAAAATACTGAAAAAAAAAAAAAAATACAGCTCTAAGGGGCTGGGGAGATGGTTCAGCAGTTAAGAGCACTGGCTGCTCTTTCAGAGGACCTGGGTTCAATTCCCAGCACCCACATGGCAGCTAACAGTGATCTGTAACTCCAGTTCCAGGGGATCTAACACCCTCTGCTCACCTCCGTGGGCATTGCATGGTACCAGTGCACTTACATACATGCAGGCAATACACTCATACACATAAAATTGAAATAATAAGCAAAATATTTTTTAAATGAAAAAAAAATACAACTCTAAAACTACACAATTCTGTTAAAGGTAAGAGAAAAAAACAGGGAAAGGAGTGGCTGTCTTTCCCTGTCTTTCTGAAAGACCTTGCTCATCTTCTTCCTTACTCTGTTTCCTGCCTGTCTTTGTGCCTTTCATGTGTGTTCTTTTAGTGTTTGGTTGGTGGCACTGTTGACTGGTCTTCTACAGCTAGATGTGGAACTGATTGATGTAAATGATCAGCTTGCTAAGAGAAGGGTCCTGTGTGGCATAGTATTCACCTCATTGCTTCTCTCTTACAGGGTTGTGAGGCTGTCTACAGTAGTGTATCTGGCCTTAAAGCACACCTGGGCTCTTGTACATTGGTTTGTAACATTTTCAATGTAATATCTTAATATGTCTTCTCTAGTAGTCTGGCATGGAAGAGAACTCAGTTTAGGTGAACAGCTAGTCTCCCATTACTGTTATTTTCAGAGGCAGCTTTGGCCTCAATATCTCTGAGATTCTTGGTCTCATATTGGGTGGAATGACAGAGTATATCCAAGATACAGAAAAGACCAACAAAGCCATAAGGGATATCCATTAAAGGAAATTGATGGAAATATATGACTTTGGAATCCCAGCTAGAGATTACTTTCTTTTCCCTAGTCCTCACAGGACCTACCTGTCTTATTTTGCCATAAGCTTCCTAAAAAGACATATGTGGCTATCTGGATTGAAGATCCTCCAAACTCATCTGGACTCTGCCGGCCTCTGGGAAATGGGAGATGGGACAGGGCATCAGGCTAACAGCCAATCACCTCACTGAATCTTTTCCATGTTGACCCAGGTGTCCTACAACCCACGAGCCATGGGAAATGCTGCCACTTTTCAGTCCCATTCAGAAGTATCTCCTCACCCAAAATGAGCACCATGGAAACCTGCAGCTTCAGGAGGGGAGAGAGAAGTCTCAGTTCAAGGCAACAAGGGAGTTGTAGGCATCCCAGCCAGATCTGTGCAGCAGTGCTTAGGAGATTGTCATCTTGATCCTAGTTTCTGAGTCCTTAAACTAGGTATTATGGATGGTATTCTTCTAATTCTGGATTTCCAAGGCACTGTTTGCCACAGTGGATCACAGTGGGAAGGACTGAACCATGGTGCCTCTGCTGAACTTGGGGAGTTTGATCATTTTTGGGGAGCAATCAAGAAAATCTAAAAGTGAAGTTGTGAGGTTGAAAGGAAGCTGGGAAGGTAGAAACATGGGGTATGGAGCATAATGGAAGTAAGAGGGGCCCAGGTCATGTTGAAGGTGGGGTGGATGTTGGCACAGAGTGGCACCAGGACAGGTGTGTATTAGTGAGAGTCTGTCTCAGCCAGTTTTCCTAAATATATTGCTGTTTTCTATCATTTCCCATGATTTCTGATTATTTCTAATGATCCCTGCATAAGGCCCTGAATTTACCCATAATTCTCTTTTCCTTCTGTTTTTGAAATAGGGAAACTTTGTGGCTGGGAAATACAAGTGTCTTCTGTGTCAGAAAGAATTTGTGTCAGAGAGTGGTGTCAAGTATCACATCAACTCTGTCCATGCTGAGGTGAGGTCCCTACTTTCCTCTAGTGCTTTTGTAATCCTGTGTGTCCCCTCAAAGACATAAGAGGTGGACTTTGTTCATGGCTTTATATGCTAGGACTGTCAAAGAAAGTAACTTTGAAGAACTCACCAGAGTTAAAATGCTCTCTAAAATTAGATGAGGAATTGTATTTTATTTTTGTGGTGTGTGTGTGATAATACTTGTACTATAGCTGAGCATCTGTGAGCTCTTCTAGTTCTATTAAATGTAATTAAATGAAACATGTGAACCGGTTTAATTGACATGTTTGATCTTGTTTTACAGCAGTCTCTACTGTTTCACTTTCTGGTGTTCTAATGTTTTCCAACAGTCCGTTTTTAATGCTGCTTACAATACCGCATAAAACAACTCTGAAGTGCTTTTCTGAATCAGATTATGCTTGGCATGGTGGCAGATGCCTGTTAGTTCAGCTCTTGGAGGTAGAGGCAGATTGATCAGGTGTTCAAGGTCATTATACCTACCTATCATTTGGGGGTGTAAATGCTTTCAATATGTATCTCTAAAAGTCAAGGACATTAAAAAACATACATGGCCTAGCAGTTAAGAGCACTGACTGCTTTTGCAGAGGACCTGGGTTCTATTTCCAGGACCTACATGGTGGCTAACAACTGTTCATAACTCCAGTTCCAGGGGACCCAATGCCCTCTTTCCACCTCTGCAGGCATTGGACGACACAGGTGCACTTACATACATACAGGCAATACACACACATAAAAATAATAAAACATTTTTTTTAAAAAACACATTTACAAACATTATTATGCCTTAAAGGACTAATAATGATTGTTTATTATTATATATACAGTCATTTGAGTTTCTCACAATTGTCCTGATAATTTTTTTTTTAGTACTGGCTTATTTAAATGAGGGTCTAAAATGGTCCATATGCTGCAATTGTGTTTCACCTGGAGCATTGTTATTGACTAGAATCGAATATCAGCCATTCTGTGTAATAAATTGCCATAGTTTAAAAAGTTTGAGCTGGGTATGGTAGTACATACCTGTAATCCCAGTCCTTGGGAAGCTAAGGGAGGAGTTTCACAAGTGTGAGTCCAATCTGGGCTATATAGATCCTGTATCAAAAATGCAAAAGGCATAATGAAACATGTAAAAGCAATGATTTAGCTCAATTATACAAATGTTGCTTTTAATATATTCATAAATTAGTAATGAGATACTGGTGTATGCCTATAATCTTAGCACTAGGAGGTGGGAGCATGGGGTTCAGGAGTTCAAGGTCATTCTTGGCTGCTGTATTAGTTTCCTGTTGCTGTGATAAACCACTCTAATGAAAAGCAACTTGGAGAGGAAAGGGTTTATTGCCTCTTAAACTTCCAAGTAACAATCCATCTTTGAGGGAAATCAGGCAAGAGCTGAAGCACAGACCATGGAGGAATACTGCTTACTAGCTTGCTCCTCTGGCCTGCTCTTTTATACAACCCAGGCCCACCTGCCCAGGGGTAGCATCACCCGAAGTGGGCTGGGCCCTCCCATATCACTTAGTAATCAAGAAAATGCCTCACAGACCAATCTAATAAAGGAAATTCCCCAATGAGATCCCTCTTCCCAGGTGTGTCAAGCTGACAACAAAGCCAACCATGACAGCTGCATGGTGAGTTCAAGGCCATTCTGCCTATTTCAAAACAGAAAAAAATGTAATGAGCTATTTTATGTTGGTTTTTTTTTAAATAATAATCTACTTTTTTAATATATAGCAGATTTTCATTATTTGTTCATTTCTTTTTTAAAAATATTATTTTTATTTTATGTGTATGCGTGTATTGCCTGCTTGTAGGTAAGTGCACCCATGTCGTGCAATGCCCGCGGAGGTCAGAAGAGGCTGTTGGATCCCCTGGGACTGGAGTTACGGACAGTTGTTAGCTGCCATGTGGGTGCTGGGATTCAAATCCGGGTCTTCTGCAAGGATTACCAGTGTTCTTAAATGCTGAGCCATCTCTCCAGCCCTATTTTATGTTTTTTAATTGAATTTTTATGATTTTCATGCAATATAATTTGATGTATTTAGATCTCTGTTTTATATTTTTTAGATTTGTTTTTATTAAATTTTGTTATATTTCATACAAATATCTCAAATAATCTGAATCATCTTTATAGCCCTGTCCCCGCCAGTATCCTCCCATAGCTCCCCAACTGGAACCCACAGAACTCTGACCTGGGTGTTAAGGCCCACTGTGTCAAGTCAGTGTCCCCAGATGTTCCCCAGTGCAAGTCCATCCACTTTCAGTCTAGTCAGATCCCTCTCATCTACCTATCCAAACACCTATCATTTTCTTTCTTTTTTTAAATCTGTTTTACATTTTTTATATCAAGTCTTAGTGTTTTCATTGAAGGCCTATCAATCTGGAATAACCATCTTTCAAGAGCTCACTAAGCACATGTGGCCAGTGGCTATCTCCTTCCCTCATGCAGCAAAGAAGTGTCCCTTTCTTTGTTGTCATTTATTTTTTGGAGCATTCAGTTCATTCATCACATGTATTATGTACATTTGGGATTTTGCTGATTGTGTCCTATAGTAGTGTTCCTCTCTCCCAGCTGTTTTCTATAAACTGATAGATTCTGAAGATTGGATTACTTGATTAGATTCA
>NW_008338671.1:35157-42152 GCF_000622305.1 Nannospalax galili | reverse complement strand
CACGCCTTTAATTCCAGCACTTGGGAGGCAGAGGCAGATGGATCTTTGTGATCTTTGTGACCAGCCTGGTCTACATAGTGAGTTCCAGGGTAGCTGGGGCTACAAGGAGACCCTGTCTCAAAAAAGACCAAAAAAAAAAAAAAAAAAAAAAATAGAGTTCAAGGTGCAGTCCCATATGCTTCCCTCATTCCTGTGCTGTGTCCTAAAATGCTGTTTCTCCTATTCTTCCTGTAACCCCTTCTTTCTGCCGTTCACTGTGTTTCTGTTTTGCCTCTTCAGGATTGGTTCGTTGTAAACCCAACAACCACCAAAAGCTTTGAAAAGCTGATGAAAATAAAGCAGCGACAGCAAGAAGAGGAGAAGCGGAGACAGCAGCACAGGAGTCGACGGTCTCTAAGAAGGCGACAGTACCCTAGTGTGGAGCCTGCTGAGACCCAGCCAAATCTTAGGGCAGGGAAGGATCAGAGGGGGAATGATGAGGAACTGGTGGTGTCAACCCTCTGTAAGGAACCAGAGCAGGAGGCAGTGCCAGCACAATCCCAGAAAGTAAAGCCTGCCAAAACCACTCACAAACGAGGAAGGAAATAGGCAGTCATTGAATGAGCTCCTAGGAGAGTGGATGTGATGCTGTTGTCACTGGACATGTGTGGGGGAGGCCTGAGTCATGGGGCTGGGAGAAGATGCTTTCAGCGGTGGGTATCAGCTCTTCTGTGTAAATTTCAGGTCTTCCTGACTAATTCACTTTCATCCTTCCCTCTCTTCTAGTAGGTTCTATTCCTCACTGGAGCCCTCTTGTTCTCTTTTCTATTGCCGAAAGAGCTCCCATGAAAAAAACAACTGTAGGCTCCCCCTAGCCCTGTGCAAAATAAGAAACTGTTGTTTGGTCTTTCCTATATGAACTTTCTTGGAACCTCCATGATTGAATGGTTACTCCATCATCTACCTAAAAAAAACATTCCAAGTGAATTTTTTTTAAAGCCATGACAGGTTTTATCATTCTGTATTTGTGACATAAAATTACAGAAAGTAGTGCTATTACTTCTGCTATAGGTGACCCTGAGCCCTAGGGAAGCAAAATTTTATGGAGGCTGATTATCTACAATTTGGTGTTACTACAGAGAAGAAATAATTTAGCATGAAAAAGCTAGAACCTCTCTAACCTTCTAGGAGATGCTTGGTTTATACCAAGTGGTAGGGACTGACTAGACCCACAGGCATGAAAAAATAGCCTTAGGAGTCATGTGTCCCAAACACTAAAATGAGAAGGAAAAAAAAAGCAGCAGCAATAAACACTACCCTAACTTTCCTGGGTCCTGAGGCTTCATCTCAGTTGCTAGGATCAGTGCTCTCCTGAAGCTTGGTTTTGCCTCTTGGTTTTAAGGATTGAGAAGTGACTCATTTTCCCTGATGTGCTGGCACAGTATCCTAGTGCTCCTGGAAATGCCACTGAGACTGTAACCAAGGTGTGTGTGCCCTCTCCCCTGGACTTACCTCACTTGTTAGGCTCCACCCAGTTAAGTCCTCATCCGTGGCATTAGCCCACTTCTGTCTCTTTGAATGTTCTAAGAATATTGTCCTACTATCCCGTTTTATATATGGAGTTCTATCTGCTTTATATTGTGAAATTTTGACACCAGATGTAGATATTTCTCTGGAGCTGGAAAGAATATTCTTCCTCTGTACCTCATGCCTATCTGGTGATGTTTAATGGGCCCTTTCCCTGTGAGGGTGGATATTGTTGGAGAATTGGTTAGAGCCAACCTTGTTGTCGTGTTTCTGGTTTCTCTTCTCCTTTTGTGTAAATACTGTTCTGTATTCCTGCCTATTGTATGGCATTTGCCACTTAAAAAATTAACATTGGTATGGACGATACTACTTTTTCAAATTCTGAAAGGCTGTTTGCCACTCTTGAAGTCTCTGTTCTCTAAATAGCTTTATCATGTGTGCTTTGTGAACACCACTTTTAAGTAATGGAACATTGGATCTTGAATTGGATACTGCCAGAATGGGTTGTTTTGAAACAAGTGGAGGAAATGATGTATTTGTGCTATGTTTTTTTCATTCCTGTTTGTGCCCTTAAAGCCCTTGTAGTAGATGAGGGTTGTCAGGGAGGAGAAATGAAGCTGTGTTAAGTTCTGGTGACAAAGACTTGGAGAATGTTTGGCAATGACAGAAATAAAGTGACTCTCGCTTAGAATGAGGTTTCTAGTTTCTTTGATGATGCACTGCTGCCTGACTCCTTGCTGACACTGTATGGGGCTCAGAACATAGCTGTGGAGTGGATGAGTTTGAAGTAATTCCCAAAGGCTCTTGTCTCAGCACTTTAGCTCCTGAAATCTGCTGGTCAAAATGATTTTCAGCAAAACGGAATTGGCCCAGGAAACTTGGCCTGTCCCCTACAGGCCCCTTGCAGCTGTTGTTTTTAGTTCCCAAGGCCAAAGATCAACAAAATTTCATATAGATTATCCTAATCACACTATTAGAATTTTAAAAATTCACTTAGAATATACAAAGTAGGGTGGCAGTATTTGGTACATGAGGGTTGTTCAACAATATGAATTCTCGTGTATGGTGTAGAATGTAAATTAGTACAATCACTTTAAAAATGATTTGGCAATATCTGGTAAAGTTGAACATGTACCCCAAGAATGAGCAGATTCAGTCCTGGGTATATGCAGAGAAACTCTTCTTGTCCACATGGATAGAGGGATGCACAAAAATGACAGTTGGAGTATAGTTATAGTACAGGGATGCTGGGAATGGTCGTCAAAATCTGTCCTCATCTTCCATAACTATAGGCTTGCAGAACAAATGGCTAGGCTCCATTTCTTTTTTCTCCCCCTTTCCACCCTCCATGCTAACTTCTCTCCCTTGGAACCTGTATAGAAGTGATATGTGTGCTTTGAAGACTGTGATTGTAAGCTAGGGATGTAGCACCATGATAGAGGGTGACTAGCATGCACAAGGCCCTGCGTGTGACCCCAGCACTAGGGATACATTCTCATTTAGATTGCCCGCCCCCTCTGCTTCCTGGGTGCCATGATGTGAGCTTTTCTGATTTGCCATATGCTCCGTGTCATGATAGACTGACATCTCTGAAACTGTGAATAAATAAATTCCTCTTTTAAAAGAAAAGTAAGGTAGTGTACCGTGCACTTCTTTCCACTTTCCCCAACTAGGTGCAGCCGATGATAGTGCCTCATGGGGCAGGAGTGCACAGAATGGAAGGTGGTGGCCTCTCTGAGTCAGCCTATGAAGGAGGGCCACTTGCCAAACAGGAACTTCTGAGATTATGGGAGTAAAAACTAAGTTTTTAAGGCCAGGTGTGATGGCACACACCTTTAATCCCAGAGGCAGGCAATTCTCTGAGAGTTCTACATAGCCAGTTCCAGGCCAGCCAGGGCTATACAGTGAGACTGTCTCAAAAAGAAGAGAGAAAAAAGGGCCCAAACTAAGTTTCTATTATTTGAGATATTATACTTTTTTCTTTTCTACTCTTTTTCCTACTCTTAATACATTATTTTGATCATCCAGAAGAATGGATTAGCTGTGATAGAGTCACACAGTTACTATATAAGCTGTTAAAGAAGTAGTCGTTATTGCAAAGAAATCCTAAAAAAGTCTGTTTGCTATACAAGCTTCAGAATGCACCAGGTATACCACTGATAAAAGGTTTTAACGCATGCAAAAGAAGTGATCTGTAGTGGGCACTTACGTAATTATGAAAAGATGTTCAGGAAGGATAAACACCAAGTATAGAATAGTGCTTCTGGGATCCAGACAGACTTACAGCAGTTTTGTAATTCCTTACTAATGTGGATAGTGAATTGTAGCATTCTTTATTACTGTATATGAAATTCTTTTTGTTGTTGTTTTTTGAGACAAGGTCTCACTTTGTAGCTCTGGTTGGCCTGGAACTTGGTATATAGACCAGGCTGGTCTCAAATGCACAGAGGTCCACTGGCCTCTGCCTTCTGAATACTGGAATTAAAGGTGTGTGCTACCATGCCCAGCTGAAATACTTTTTCAAAAGTTTACACAAGGTCCAGTGAGATGACTCAGCAGATAAAGGTGCTTGCCACCAAAACTGATGACCCGAGTTCATTTCCCAGAAACTACATGGCAGAAGGACAGAACCAACTCCCAAAAGTTGTCCTCTGACCTCCACACATGCACACACATACATGCACACACTCATACAATAAATGAGTGTAAAACAAATTACATAGAATAATATATCCCTCACCTTTTTAAGTTTATTTTTATTTTCTGTGCATTAGTGTTCTGCCTGTATGTATGTAATGGACAGTTGCTAGCTGCCATGTGGTGCTGGGAACTGAACCCAGGTGCTCTGCAAGAGCAGCCAGTGTTCTTAACCACTGAGCCATCTCTCCAACCTCCTTTACCTCCTTATTAAAAGTGACAATTGAGATTGGTTTTTGTTGGTACTGGAGATCATGTATACTAGGCAAGTGCTCTACCACTGAGCTACGTCCCAGTTAGACATGCCTTTGTTTTCCCTTTACCCTCTAAATCCTTTTCTAGCATCTAAATGCAGTGAACCAATAACAGTTATGGCAACTCTCTACATCTCTTACTACCCTCCTCCATTCTATTTAATCTTTGATGATTTTCCAGCTGTACTTTGGCTATATGTATACTTATGTCCTTTGTTTTGTTTTGTCGAGACAGAGTCTCTCTATAGCCCCAGCTAGCCTGGAACTCACTAAGTAGACTAGGCTGGCTTCAAATTCACAGAGATCCTCCTGCTTCTGCCTCTTGAGTGCTGGGATTAAAGGTGTGTGCCACTACATCCAACATGCATTTCTGCTCTTTGAATTTACCAACCTTATGCCTATTTTACAGCCTTTGGATTCCTTACTGCCTCTGCCTGGGGTGATTTCTTCCCCAGCAGTTTGCACTGTAGGCTTTACTATTCAGGGGTGGCCTAATGCTCCCTCATCTCTGTAATACCACCATATTTAATTTCCTTCATGAATTGATACATTCTTAAAAGTTGTATTTTTTTAGGACTTAGGACAGAATAAAGCTAGAACCGTGATTAGAATGTGAATTATACTCTAGGATTGTCCCATGTTTTGTAATGCACCCCTATAAAAATGTAATCAACCTTGTGTATTCCAGAAATTGTTAGTAATGAAAAACTTCCAAATGAGTTTCCACAGGGGTCATTTTCTGGCAGTAATCTGCAATACAAAAGCCTTCCCAGCACATTTATTAGTACCCAGGCCTGTTGCTTCAGCTTTTATTTGTATGCCGGACAATCATTTTTTTTCTTGGATCTTGCTATGTCAGCTGTGCCAGAGAGAAGGCCACTGTGAGCAGCCAGAGTCAAGTTCTGTTATGTAGTATTGTTGTGTAGTATTTTTTAAGTTCTTTTTAAAACAAAGAACATACCCATAGATTTTCTTTCTTTGCCTCCCCCATTTCCATCTCCATCGCAACAATAATATTTATTATTTTTATTTTACATGTATGAGTGTATTGCCTGCATGTATGTGAGTGTACCTGTGTTGTGCAGTGCCGTGGAGGTCAGAAGAGGATTCCCCTGGAACTGGAGTTAAGGATGATTCGTAGTCGCCATGTGGGTGCTGGGAATTGAACCCGGGTCTTCTGCAAGAGCAGTCAGTGCTCTTAACTGCTGAGCCATCTCTCCAGCCCTACAAATGTAATTTTTTTAAGTGAATGAGAGATGCTAGGGGTGTAGTTCAGTTGTTAGAGTGCTTGCCTAACTTGCATGCAATGGTTAATTTCCAGCGCCATGGGTGAGGTAGCACACTCCTGTAATCCCAGCACTCAGGAGGTAAAGGCAAGAGGATCAGCAGTTCAAGGGCATCCTTGCCTACATAGAATTTGAGGCCATCCTAGGATACCTGAGACCCTGTTTCAAAAAATAAAAAAACAGAACGATGTCGCTTTTTGCGACAGGGTCTCCCTGTAGCCCTAGGACTTGTTCTATAGACTAGGTTGGCCTCAGAATCACAGAGATCTGCCTGTCTCTGCCTCCCAAGTGCTGGGATTAAAGGCATGAGCCATCACACCCAGCCCCAAACAAAATTTTTTTAAAAAATTAATGAGAAGACTAAAAGAAAATTTAGGATAGGTATAACAGTAAAGAAAGAGAAAAAGGTGGCCTAGTGGCAGAGCTATGCCATAGATGGGCAAGGCCCTGGGAACACTCCCCAGAACCACAAACAAATACAAAAGAGAAAAGGTGGGAATGAGGAAGAAGCCTGTTCAGCGCCTCAAGCTAATTCAAAGAAAATGAGTGGATACTTTAGAAAAAAATGAAAACTGAAGGCACTAATGACCGCCAGCCTGAAGGCTTTGCTTTGACTGTGAGCCGCCTCACATGAGTTCTGGGAATGTTTACTCACCAATATTGGTAGGAAGGGGTGCACAGCCAGGTCCAGGTTGATCACATAGGGTGGTTGCCCTGATAAAGTTCCATGACTAAGACAGCTTACAGAAGGTAGAGTTTATTTGGTTTATAGTTCCAGAGGGATACGAGTTCATTATGGTGTTGGGGAGTGTTGGGGGCCTCTGTTATGTAAAGTAGAAGTCTCTTCATATCCGGATAGCTCACGAGCTCGGAGCCATGTGCTGAGACTCCTTTCATAGCAGGGTGCTTTCCTGGCATTTTTTCTGACTCTCCTTTTGAAGTGCCCGCCACAAATGCCCTAACATAAACATGGCCTCTGGCTCTAGGAATACCATGCTTTCCTGTGTGATTTTTCAGGCAGTCAGCGAGCGGGCAACATGGCAGGAACCCACTTCCATATGCAAATAGAATGTCTCACAAAGTATCTATCAGCCAAAGCTTTTACCACTACCCCCATGGTATAAATATATCCTAGCCTTCTCTTAATAGTGGGAGATCGGGTCAGAGACTGAGTCCCAGAGATTGGGTCCCAGAGAGAATAAAGCTGTAAGCACAGACTGAGCCGAGCCTTGAGTCTTGTGTACCGGTGACC
>NW_008338671.1:32739-35109 GCF_000622305.1 Nannospalax galili | reverse complement strand
AGAGACAACTGAGGCTTCCTGGCCAGGGCTACCCCCTGGTGTTAGCTGAAGGTCTCTCTGATCCCCTAACGGACTCCGACTGCCTGTACAGGTGTGGACAAAAGACCTCTATCTAGACATCTCTTTAATATCAAAACCTGGTGATGCATCGGCCAATTAAAAGCCATTAGGGGGGCTACCAGCTTCTCTAATTTGCAGGCAGGTCTGTGACTGGGAATCAAACGGAATCCCCTGAAATTTTAATTTCAGGAATGTTCCTTTGGGAACCATCACTTCACCCAACTTTTCTATCTGAACACTGCTAGAAAAATCCCCAAAGTTCCAGGGATCTCCAAGTAAGCTTTGGAGTCAGGCAGATTTCTCTAGTCAGCTCTGTTATCCTGCCCCAGGGCATTCAAACCACAGCTGAAACCGGTTTAGTGAGAATTTAAATTAACTAGCCCCTGCCGAGCACCTGGGAATTCAGGGTGGCTAGAACAAAAGATTTAAAACCTACACTTTTTTCTCTGCAGTCTAAGGGCTTGTAACTTGCCAAGGCGGCTCCCAGACAAAAGATTTAAAACAGACATTTTTTTCTGCAGTTTGAAACTTCTGCCTGTCAGAGCAGTGTCAGATTGCTGCAGAACATTAAACGCTTCCCTTCGTAATGGGAAATTCAGCATCATGCCAGAAAAAACGCCAAATTCGTTCCCTTAAGACCCCAACAAAGGCAGGATCCACCACCTGGATTTATAGATTGGAATTATGACCAGCTCTTTGGCCAGGGGAATTTCTCCACAGGAATTCAGCAAGCTGCAATACCGGATGGCTGCATTGAGCAAATTCGCTTATGTGCTCTGCAGGCCTGGGACCACTTAACACCTTTGTCCAACAGGCCAGGAGAGACAGGGGTTTTAAGTGATTAAAAAAACCCTGCAGACTTTCCAGTAGCAGATTCAACAGAAGTCAGACAAAAACCACCCATCAGCAAAATTAATCCTCACCCCTCTCTTGCTGATTCAACAAGCCCAGATACTAACACCCAGATTTCAAAAGTTTCCAAAAATTCTCAGGTAAATTCCCCTCCTCCCCCTCCCCCTTGGCTGCCTCTAAGCCCTACAGCATCTCCACTGCCTGTGGAGCCACGCCCAGCCTCAGAGCAGCTGTGTAACCTTAGAGACAATGAAAGCTGCCAGCCTCAAAATTTCCAGCCTCAGCGGTCTCAAGACCCCCAAAACCCACCAGTAGAGGCTTTTCCTGTCAACTTACAAATAACCAGACAACGCCCCCTAGCCTGGTACCCACTCCCAGCTGCCGAACTTAAAGAATTGCGACCATGAGGATGGGATCCATGCTCCATGGACAATATCTATACCACAAACCTTTAATACCAACCTCCTAGTCCCCAGAACTGGAGAGATATCTGTAGATCTACCCTCCCCAGTCCATTATTTGTACAATGGGAGGCCTTATTTAGAGATGAGTGTCTAATGCAGGCTAAAAGAAATGACACTCATAATCAACAGCTGATACCCCAACAAGGGCAGGATCCACCACCTGGATTTATAGATTGGAATTATGACCAGCTTTTTGGTCAGGGCAATTTCTCCACAGGAATTCAGCAAGCTGCAATCCCTGCTGGCTGTATAGAGCAGATTCGCTTATGTGCCCTGCAGGCCTGGGATCGCCTAACACCATTGTCCACTGGGCCTGGAGAAACTTCTGCATTAACCTTTTCAAAGCAGAAGCCAACTGAGGCTCTCCCAGATTTTATACTAAGAGTGCAAGCAAGCTTAGATAGAAAAATAACAGATCCTGCAGCCAAAGCAATGCTTTTAAACAGACTTGTCTGGGAAAGGATGATCCCTGAGCACAGACAAGCATGCCAGGGACTAAAAAATGAACATTATGACAAATGGATTGTGGCCACCCATGACATTGGGACTGCCACGTACCAAGCCTCCTCCCTTGCCCAAGCCCTTGCAGTTGCAACTCAGTCCAACTCAAAATGCTTTAAATGTGGAGAAACTAGACACTGGATAAAAAAATGCCCCCAAAATGACTCAGCTGCCACTCGACCCCCTAAAACCCTCTATCCTCGCTGTAAAAAGGTCTTTCACTAAAAAAAGGATTGTAGATCTAAAAATGACAGAGATGGCAAGCCTCTGCCACCTTTAAACTCCTTCAGGGGCAGCCCTCAGCCCCGCTAACAAGAGGGAAGCCACAGACATTATGGGTAACCAGCATTACAGAAAATGCCCATCCAAAATTAACCATAAAAATAGACAATAAACCTTTCAAATGCCTCCTTGACACTGGGGCTGATAAAACCATCTTAAGGCGATCTGAGGTTCCCCCACACTGGGAATTAATACCAGGACCCCACCTAAT
>NW_008338671.1:30418-31152 GCF_000622305.1 Nannospalax galili | reverse complement strand
CCACCGCTGTTAGGCCCCTCAAACCTGTCCTGGAAGTCCCCCATCCACTCACACTTAACTCACTTCAAAGTTTTCTAGGTAATATTAATTGGCTAAGGCCATGGCTTTCCATCCCCACAAGTCAATTGCAGCCACTCTTTGATCTCTTAAAGGGAGACAAAAACCCAGCCTCCAGACGGTACCTAAAACCAGATGTAAAAAGGGCTCTCCAAATAATTAATAGCCACTTCTAAAAGGCATCACTAGCCAGATATGACCCCAAGCTACCTGTCCAACTCTTAATATTTAATTCCTCCCCGACCATGGTAGGAACAATTCATCAGTCTCACGGAGTACTAGAATGGCTTCACACGCCAGTAGGAGGAGCTCCTTGCTTTCTTACAGAAGTGGACACTCTTGCCTCCATGGTCCAACAAGGGAGAGATAGAATCATACAAATCATAGGAAAGGAACTGGATACTCTCATTATCCCCTTCTCATTACCAGATGTAGAGTTGCTCTTAAAGCATCACTCCTCTTTTGCAATTAGCTTAATAGGCTTCCCAGGACAAATTGATAATCACGATCCCAAAGATAAATGGGTGTCAGTTATTCCAACATTTCGCTGGCTACCACCTAGGCTTTTTTGCCATAAACCAATAAAAGAGACTATTACAGCCTTTACAGACGGAGGAAAAAAGGGAGCTGCATTAGTTATATATGACTCTCCTGATGACCCACCTGTGATATATTCA
>NW_008338671.1:29339-30306 GCF_000622305.1 Nannospalax galili | reverse complement strand
TCCCCACCCACGAAGAAAATGGCTCGCATGACCCTGACAGAGACAAAGAAAAAAAAGAGGCAGAGACGACATCCAAAGCCACACCGGATCACGTGGAGAGAGATCCATGACCTAGTAAAAACTGCACGCCACAGATGTCCCCCTGGAGCTTCCTTCTCTGTCATTTTCATGGCTGTCTTTACCCTGCTTAACACCAACACTTCAGACAGCCCCCACTCTCCCTAATACCATGTTCTAGAGATTTTATTTTTCAAGAAAAAGAATCAGATCCATGGGACAATCGCTGGAACATTAAAGTAATGACAAATTCCACTCAGGTGCATTTTCCAGATACCCCACAGCTAACTTTCATGTCTCTCAACAGCTTACATCTGCAGCCAAGTTTGTCTTAACTTATAATGTTATTCTACAGGAAAGACAGAGGACCAAATAAAATCAACTGTGTCCTAAAACAAGTTTAACCTTCGTCCCTTCACCACCTACCCCAATGTCTAATTGCTTTTTAGTGTGCATCCAGCAATAGATTTTTGCTGACAGCAGTACCAGCTACCACCCATCTCTACCCAAGAACAGAAAAAGACTTCACTGACTCTCATATAAGTGGATTCAAACAACTAACTAATTATTTAATTTGCATTTTCAGCAACAAGCTTCCTCAGTCTTTTCCTATAGAGTGAGGAAAAGCCCAAAACTGTGTTAATTTCTCTTTGTCCACCCTTTGTATAATAATAATTGCATCCCAAGAGCTGCTAGCAGAAAAAGATCTTCTTCCGCCTGCTGGCAGAGACCGAACTTACACTGGATGCTAGAGGCGTTGCTATGACAACAAGCTGTACCCGATTCTGTTTTGGCTGAAGACAAGCTGAACCAAGCAGTGACATTCGTGACTGATAGCCTAAAGTTTCTCCAACAACAAATGAACTTTCTCGCCAGAAGTTATGCTTCACAACAAAAGAACATTGGACTT
>NW_008338671.1:0-29192 GCF_000622305.1 Nannospalax galili | reverse complement strand
CCCTTGATAATACTGTGTATGCTTGCTCACTGTTTTTTAAGATTTCTTTGCTGACAGTTACTGCCATTTGCTAAAATCACTACAGGAAACAGGTCATGGTTAGTTATCAAACTTTAGATTTTCCCAAGATGAAATGAGTTGGCTCTTAGGGCTGGTGATGGCGCTTCTTCATATTTAAATCAAAGAGGAAGAGATGTTGGGGGCCTCTGTTATGTAAAGTAGAAGTCTCTTCGTATCCGGATAGCTCACGAGCTCGGAGCCATGTGCTGAGACTCCTTTCATAGCAGGGTGGTTTCCTGGCATTTTTCCTGACTCTCCTTTTGAAGTGCCCGCCCCAAATGCCCTAACATAAACATGGCCTCTGGCTCTAGGAATACCATGCTTTCCTGTGTGATTTTTCAGGCAGTCAGCGGTCTGGCAGCATGACAGAAACCCACTTCCATATGCAAATAGAATGTCTCACAAAGTATCTATCAGCCAAAGCTTTTACCACTACCCCCATGGTATAAATATCCCAGTGTTCTCTCAATAATAGAAAGCTGGATCACTAGAAGCTAGGAGCTGAACACTTAATAAAAGCTGTAACACAGACTAAGCAGAGTCCCGCGTCTTACTACCAGCGATCCAGCCTCTCCGGAGGCAGCATTCCTCTGTCACCGACTCGCGGAACCTTAGCTTTAGCCGCCCTCGTACTTTCCCACGTGGTCCAGTGGCCAGTGGACCCCGCATATTGAGGAGGGTGCACGGGTGAAATCAGGGTGGAGACACGGCTGAGCAAAAGCCTCAGCAGCAGGGACTTTCAACACTGAAGAAGCCAGACCCGATGCAGCTTCCAGGACGCGGCACGCTGGAGAAGCCTGTGGGACCCGCGCTGCGACTCTCCAGGTGTGCCCGCGCACACCACGCCAGGGCGCCCAGCGCGCTCCATAGGGGAGGCATGGCAGCAGGAGGCAGCTGAGGCAGAAAGCCCAGTACACACATCAAACAAGCACAAAGAGGAGACATATAAGAGGGGACATGGCTGTGAACTCTCAAAGCCCACCCCCAGTGACTGCTTCCTCCAGCAAGGCCTCACCTCTCAAAGGTTCCATGACCCTCCTCAAACGGTGCCACAAACTTGGGACCAAGCTTTTTCAAATGCTTGGAGCCTGTGGGGGGACACTTATTCAAACCACCACAAGTGGTGAGCCTTTGTTGGGCAGGTGTCCTGTGAGCTTCTGCAAAAACATGGGGGAGAGGGTTGGAGGGTAATGAACAAAGGATGGTAAGCGACCAGAGAACTCCCATTCCTTTACTGACATGTCTGTGGAGTTGGAACTATTTCCTTCTACCTGTATGTCCACTGCTACGCCTACGCTCAACATTCAACTCTCAGCTCAAAAGTTACCTCGCTTTAGCAACCCACCAGCGTCACCCTACCTCTTCATTGCTCCTTGCTGTCTTTGTATGAGTGTAGGTGTTTCCTCTCTTTCATTAAAATATTAACTTCATAGAAGGCAGATCCTTCACTGTATGTGCATTCCCTAGAACATGGCAGGTGCTGCTTTAGCAATTCTTCACCGCTAAGGTTGAGAGCTTTCTCTGTATTCAACACCATTACGCTTAAGCTCTGGCTTCGAAGAAGCTGTCAATTTCATCTTCAAGGCAATTTCAGTACAACACGGTCAGTTGAACCAACTGTGCAGCGGGGTATACAGAAGACAGCCTTAACTGGCCCATGTCAGGAGCCCAGGTTTCTTAGAGGAAGGAACTGGAGTGGATGTCAAGGTTCGGGAAGCCACACTCTTCCAACCCAGAGACCCTCATCCCTTTAGCGCTGGCTTTCCTCCTGCTTTTCACATGTTCCTACCACACCGCCTCAAGGCAGTCATTTTTAGAAAGGCGGTTCTTTGGACTCTGTTCCCAACACCAACAGACACACAGTGGGCCAAGAACCCATGTGGTTCCATACTCAGAGGAAGTTGCAGCCCACCCACTTACCATAGAGACACCAAATCGCTAGAGAGACTTCCGCGACATTCCATGAGACCATTGTGCAAGGAACATTTGATCCCAGGCTGAGGTTTAGGGAGCAGTGGCAGTCTAGAGAGGCGTCTGCGTGTTGACCTGGCTGGGGCTAACTGGTGATAGTGGTGGAGAAATGGGAGGGTTGGGCAAGTGAGAAGGAGCTTAGGTCTCCTGGAAGACGGTTGGGTTGGTAATGGTAGGAGAGGATGTAGGAGGGGAGATGGGATCCCAAGCGCTGGACAACCGCAGATCAAAAACCAGAAATCCCCAAAGACCTGGGGGCAAATCCTGGAGAGCTGCTAGGGCTCATTTGATAGGTGGGCCTAAGGTGTTATGTAACCCGGACAATAGCTCGGCAGAGCCCCATCATGTTGACCACAAAGTACAGAAACCTCATGATCGTTGTGATTCCCAAAGCCGGGCGCCTGACATTAGTCTTTGATCAGAGATCCTCGGTGAACACCAAAGTCACCAGAATAAACACATGGATTCTGGAAACGGGTAGGTGCTGAAGGGGAAGATTGATTTGTGCCTAAGGGCTCTCACATTCAGCAAAAATGATGGAAGAGGGGGCCTGGGAGATAGCCTGACACACAAGCACAAGGGTCAAGGACCTGAGTTTGGACCCATCTAAAAAACTGGCCACGGCATTTCATTCCTGTAATCCCACCCTTGGGGTGGAGGGAGACAAAGAGATGCACAGATCCCAGAATTCTTTGGCCACCCAGGCTAGTCTAATCAGTGAGCTTCAGGTTCAGTGAGAAACCCCGTCTTTAGTCCCAGCACTTGGGAGGCAGAGGCAAGTGGATTTCTGTGAGACAGAGTCAGGGTGGTCTACATAGCAAGTTCCAGGACAGCTGAGCCTACAAACAAACAAAAAAGACAGACAGCAACTAAGGAAAGACACCCAAGGTCTACACACATGTATGCATACATGCATACACACCACCACATCTACACCTATACACACACAAATAATGAAAGAGCTTGAGGATATTATTCCTAGTCCCCAGCATACCCAGTCTGTTTCCTTGGTAGCTGCTCCTAATTTATTTAAACAAGCCTGGGTTTCATAACCAGGCTCCGCCATTTGCAAATGGTGCAAACTCACAGGTAAGTAACAGAGTCTGAACCTATTCTCTTTCTCCTTTTTAAAATTAAGATAGTAGGGGCTGGAGAGATGGCTCAGGAGTTAAAAAGCACCGGCTACTCTTGCAGAGGAACCAGGTTCAGTTCCTAGTACCCACATAGTGGCTAACAACCATCCATAACTCCAGTTCCAGGGGATCTGACAGACTCTTCTGGCCTCTGAAGGCATTGCACACATGTGGTACACTTACATACATGCAGGCAAAACACTCATACATATAAAATAAATAACTTTTAAAAAAAACCTTAAAAACTAAAATGAAGACAGCAACTCAGGGTGCTGTGGTGAACATATTGTATGCAAGTGTGTGTGCTGCTTGTGTGGAGATCATACTGTATGTAAGTATGTATTCTGTGTGTGTGGAGACTGTCTAATTGTATGCGAGTATGTGCGCTACATGTGTGAGCATGTCATCTTCCCACCTAGTCATATTCCCCATGCCTTGGAAACTCAAAGGATCTTTTGTATGAATAAACAACAGTGGTCTGGATTGGTCTTCAACTATCATTTCCCAAAGTGCTCGTAAATGCTGATAAAGGGACATCTCATTTCTTCTCCCTCCAGGCTTGCTCAGAGTCCCGGAAGTTCCCCTCCACAATCAGTGTATCTCACTGTTCTGAATGAATGTTTCAAGACAGGGAGGCTAACGAAATTGGAAAACAGGATAAAAAGGAGGACACTGGAGGCACTGAAGAAGCTGAACACGTCTGTAGAAGTTCAAATCCAGAAGCAGAAGCTGCTGCAGGATGACAGGGAACTACAAGAGGATAAGTTACATATTGAGGCTGAAAACAGCTACTTTTTGGGACACCTGAGAAAACAGAATGACCAATGTACAAAGAAACATGAGGACCTGTGGAATCAGTATTTCCAAGAATGTGGGGAGATCCAACAAAGAAGACAAAAATTGTTGTCCATACATGGCCAGGAAAATGCAGACCTTCAAGCACGGCTCTTGCAGGGAAAAAAAGCTCAGTCCCATTTAAAGCAGCAGTTGCAGGCAATGAGGCCCATTTCCCTGGTAAAGGAGAGGCAGGATATGAAGATCCAGACATTGCAGGAGGAGAAACAGAAAATCAAACCTGAGACAGCTGCTAAGGACCGCCAGACACATTTGCAGTTCTTACAGCAAAAGTCACTCTTAGACAAACAACTGCTTGAACTAGACTTGTGGAAGTTGGGAGAATGTAACACCACAGAGCTTAAGAATAAGATCCAGGCCTTGGAGCTGACAGCCAAGAAAGCAAATTCTAAGTTTTGCCATAGCGTCGGTAGAGAGAACTAGAAGCTACGGAAGGAATTAGAGCAGCTAAGTCGGGAATACCACGAGCTAGAGACCGTGAAGAGCCAGTTAGAAAAGTGGAAACAGCAACTGAAGGAGAAACAGTGGTATCGAGAACCCTTAGTCAGGGGGAGAAGACAGCTGAAGGCAGACAGCCGGGACAACTGTAATCAGTGCCCGAAGAACAGGGTGTCCCCAAAGAACACTGAGCCATGCCTTAGGTTCCAAATAAAGAATAAATCCAAAGTCATTTCTATCTCAATCAAAGAAATCAGAGCTAGAGAAAGTAGATCTGGTACTGTGGATGCCATTGGGAAAGCTGCTGGATTGCCAACTTGGAAAATTGCTTAGAAGGTCTTCATGATTATTACATGTTCCCATAGAGGATCATCATTCTAGACTAGGATTCACAGTCCAATAAATCACTGTTCATACATGCTAAGAATACAACTACCCGTAATGAGACTACTAACTTATGGGGGAAATTAAACATGAGACTATTACAGAAAGTGAGTGAAGTTAGAATAGACTAGATTTGTGTATTAAAGCCTTCTGGGCAGACCGGAAAAGGAAACATTCTAGGCAGAGACAAGAACTTAATCCAAAGTCTCTAAAGTCACTGTAAGGTTGGTAATTTTCCAAGAAATGTACATATGGCAAAAGTATTGCTGGTGATGGACCAGTGAGATGGCTCAGAGGGTAAGGGTATTTGCAGCCAAGCCCAACCTGAGTTTGATCCACAGAACTCATGTGGTGGAAGGAAAAAAGTGAGTCCTGCAAGCTGTCCTCTCATTTCCACACAGGCATTGTGCTATACATGCTTTCATACATGCATACGTACAATAAATGTGAAATAGTATTTTTTTAAGTATAGCTGGTTGATTAAGAGAACATGGGCAGGGGAGAAGAAGATGAATCTGGTAAGAGACAGAAGGCAGGAGCCACAGAGGCAAATGAAAATAATGCTTTTGGCTCTAGCATCTGAATGCACAGTGGAAATGTTTGCTCTAAGGTAGAAGAAATGACTAGTGAAAGAAAGTTAAAAGGTTGATGCCCCACAAGGAAAATATCTTTTAAGAAGGAGATGGAGCCAGGTGTGATGGTGCACGCCTTTAATCTCAGAGCCTGGGAGGCAGAGACAGGTGGATCTCTATGACTCTATGAGATCGCAGCCAGCCTAGTCTACATAGTAAGTTTCAGGTACAGGGAGACCCTGTCTCAAAAAAAATGTGTATCTAGGTGTGGTGGTGCATGCATGCCTTAGGAAGGGAGAAGCAGGTATCTGTGAATTTGAGGCCAGTCTGGTCTAAATAGAGAGCTCCAGGCTAGCCAGGGTGACACAGTGAGACCCTCTCTCAAGAAATAATAAATTAATAAAAAGAAAAAGGAGGTGGAAAGGATATATTATTCTTTTTGAGTGCTACTATTGCAGAAATGAGCCACCATACCCAGCTATTAAAAACTTTTTAAGAGTTTTTTTTTTTCAGAAGTATAGAAAGGTACAACTCATTATCCTTGTTCAGAAATAAAATACAAGCTAGCCCTGGTGAACAGTCTGGTGATCTTAGCTATTGGGAAGGAGAGGCAAGAGAATTGCAAGTTCAAGAGTGAGCTCAAGGCCAACCTGGACAACATTATAAGACTCAGTCTCAAACAAAAAAGTTGAAAGGGATGTAGGTTGATGGTTGAGGTCTTGCCTAACAAGGGTAAAACCCCCAGGTTCAATCCTCAGTACTGAAAAATAAACATGAAAAGTCATGTTTATTTGAAAATCCTCTGGATGCTATTCCTACATTTGGTGTTTTGTTGTTCCTGTCCACAATAGGATGGATGAAGATATAGATAGGTAGGTAGGTAGGTAGATAGATAGATAAAATATTATATAAATGGTACACTTAACATGTTCTCTAAGTTGCTTTTCCTAGACAATATTTTGAGATTTATTCATAATTATGAGAAGCCTTCAATAAATTTGCAACTTATATAATCCAGTGTGTGAATATATCATTATTCCTTCTGGACAGACAAGACTGTATACTATAGTTGTTTTTTTTTTAAAAAAAAAAAAAACAACAATAGAGGGGCTGGAGAGATGGCTCAGTGGTTAAGAGCACTTGCTGCTCTTGCAGAGGACTCTGATTTGGTTCCCAGCACCCAGATGGCAGCTAACACCACCTATAATGTCAGTTCAAGGTGTCTGATGCCCTCTTCTGTCCCCTACGAGCATTGCATGACATGGGTGCAGGCAAAACTCTCATACACATAAAAAATAAATTTAAAAAATGAAAAAAAAAACTGTGTAGTGTCTCAAACAACAGATACATTCCTCATACCATTAATGGTTTCAGATAGGTATTCCTGGTTATCAAGTGAGTCTCCTTCACAGGGTGATACAGGGAATCAACCACCTTCCATTTTGTGTACTCTTACGCTGTCATCTTCTGCATCTAGCCAAGAAAATGGGAAAGAAGAAAACAGTATATAGTCATTGTCTTAAAAGCATTAGTCTAGCTTGGCATGGTGGCACATACCTTAATCCCAGCATTCAGGAGGCAGAGGCAGGTGAATCTCTGTTAGATTGAGGCCAGCCTGCTCTACATAACAAGTTCTAGGCCAGCTGGGGCTACAGGGAGACTCTGTCTCAAAAAGACCAAAAAAAAAGCACTAGCCTAGAAACAACACATGGCACTTTACTAACATTCTACAGGAAAGACCACAGCTGGCTACCCATGTGCTACTTAGAGAAGGACAACGTGGGAAAGGGAGTCTAGCCATTTGCCCTACATGCCTGTGATTTTGGAAGATCAGGACCATTTTGGTGGACACACAGTCATCTCTGTACTTTAACTCTTGTCATTCTTGTGCACCTGTCTTGGTACACTGGGCAAGAGGCGTTTCTTCACTTACACTTAAGACTGAAGCTCTTCAGTCTCAAGGCACATGTTCAACTTCAGTGATTATTGTCAAATTATTTTCAAAGTGACTGTGCTAATTTAATTTCAAATCACACTTGAGAATTCATAGTAATCCATAGCCTCCACGTATCCAATATGTCAGACCTGCTTCATGATATTCTAATACATTTTTAAAATGTAGAGGCCAGGTGTGGTGATGCATGCCTTTAGTCCCAGCACTCAGGAGGCAGAGGCAGTTGGATCTCTGTGAGTTCAGGCCAGCCTGGTCTACATAGTGAGCTCCAGGCCAGCTGGTGCTACAGGGAGACCCTGTCTCAAAAAGACCAAAAAAAAAAAGTATAGTGCTATTAGGATAATCTATAGCAAGTTCTCAGATCCCTTCCCTTGGGGAGGAAAAAAGAAGAGTTCTGCAAGGCAGAGGGAGGGCACGTTTCTGGTATCAATGCTCCTTCACTTCAAACTATTCATTATGACCAGCATATTTCAGGCATTAATCACAACTGCACTGAGGAATTATTTTAATCTCTAGCTACCTTTTGTTTTTTAGACTGGTCATGAACTCACAGCTACCTGCTTGCCTCAGACTCCTGAGTGCTAAGGGTGCAGATGTGTGCTACCACACCTGGCAGGGATGACAATTTATTGTTGTTGTTGTTGTTTATTCTTTTTGACATCAAAGCTTACCAAAACTAGGACAGTGGCTGAGAAGCCAGTTTTCTAAATACATTTTCATACAAAATAATTTATTGTACAGTATTCTATTTAAACAAGAATTAGGCCAGGCATGGTGGCACACACCTTTAATCTCAGCACTCGGGAGGTAGAGGCAGGCAAATCTCTGTGAGTTCAAGGCCAGCCTGGTCTACATAGTGAGTTCCAGGCCAGCTGGGACTACAGGGAGACCCTGTCCCAAAAAAAGACCAAAAATAATAAAATAAAATAAAAAAGAATTAATAAAATGGTTAAGTATGTGAAAACTGAAACACCACAAAGATTGAGCCATTTTACTAGTGTGATTAAACATCAGAACAGTTTCAGAGCAGACAAGTAAAATATTGAGACAGCTAAGTCTTGGCTGTACACCGAGCTGACTTCAGCTGTGCCCTATGTACTGTGAAACAGCATAAGTACCTTACACAGGTGGTTCAGTGGTAGAATGGCATGTGGATTGCTTCTAATAGAAACAACATGAATGCAACTGACAATTTAGAGACAGACAATGGCCTTATATGCCTGCTGAAAATCAGATTGTGTCTCTCTGGTTCCACACAGCGTTCACTGTGCAATCTGTTCACGAGTAAACAAATAGTTCAGGATTCATTTCAATGAAATCTAGGCCCCTTGTTCTACTTGAAAGCAATTGTTGGTTGATACTGCAATACCACTGGGTATGACTGATACAAAGGGCCATCCTGAAAGCAGACTTGCAAGGTGAGCAGTTCAGACACCAAAAATTTTCTCCTTGTAGCCACTGCATCTTGTCCTATAGATGAATTCCATAATATGAGCCTTCCTCATGACTTCACCATTGCACAGCACATCCAACTCATAAGAACTTGGAAGTTGGAGATCCTAGCAGATAGCCTGAGAGGGTGGGCTCCGGCCTCCATCAGTGTTGTGGCTGTGATTTCAGCAGACTGCCAGAGAGTGCTGGGTTCTGGCCTCCCTCTGGCATAGGGGCTGAGAACACAGGGGACTGACTGCCTGAGAGCTCCCGGATCCTGCCTGCAGGGGTGGTGAGCTTCCCCTAATTGCACCATACCCATTCCCCTACCTGGGATTTTGTGAGGCCCCTCCCAAGGTCCCAGGGCACACCTGGCTTTGGTAGGCTAAAGCTGAAATCCCAGCAGACAGCTTGAGAGGGTAGGCTCTGACCTCCATCAGTGTAGTGGCTGTCATCTCAGTAGACTGCCAGAGAGTGCTGGGTTCTGGCCTCCCTCTCGCTTAGGGGCTGAGAACATAGCAGACCAAGTGAGAGTCCCAAAATCAACCCCCACTTAGGGAATTTCCCAAATTTTCTCTGAGTTCCTGCTAATAGGGGTCCAAACCTTAGAAGGAAGCCTGAGTGTACCTGACTGGAACCTGGCTTGGGCTTCTGTGGGTGTTCCTGAACAGCTGATCTGAAGCCATCAGTTCCCTCCAAAATAAAACCTGAGAAAACCTGAAACCTGTACCAACCAGCTTTACATAACCAATAAGGAAAGGACCTAGGCTCACCAATAATACAAACAGAAGCATACTTCACCTTAATTCTCATATCAGAGGGATGCTAAGACATAAACTAGGTCTTCCTCAGTTGAACCATGAAGCAATACCTGTCAATGTCCTCAATAGTAGTTTTGTAGATATTGTGAAAATGACTGAAATTTATTTGGAAAGGTGAAATACTTAGAAGAGTCAAATTAATAATAATAAGTCAAATGACAATGTCTGAAGAATTACTCTACCTGGCTTCAAAACTGACTGTGGCATTATAGCAATTGAGACACTGTTTAGCCAACTTCTGAATGAATTCATAAAAGAGATAGAAACATTGAAGAAAACTCAGGAAAAAATGAAGGAAGTGCAAAACTCAGTAAGCCAACTTGAAACAACAGGGGAAAGCCTCACCACTAGAATGAATGAAATGGAAAAAAATATCAACACTGGAGGATAAAGTTGAAGAATTGGACCGCTCAAGCAAAGAGTATGGAAAAATTTAAAAAACACATGAATGGAATATGCAAGAGATGTGGGACACATGAAAAGACCAAATCTACGGATCACAGGAATAGAGGAAGGAGAAGAATTTCAGGTTAACAGTATTGACCAGATCTTAAAACAGGATTGTAGAAGAGAGTTTTCTGAAATTAAGGAAAGACATCCCCATACAAATACAAGAAGCACATAGAACACCAAACAGACAGGATCAGAAAAGAAACTCCCCGTGACATCATAGTAAAAACACTAAATGCACAGAACAAAGAATACTGAAAGCAGCAAAAGAAAAAAAAAAAACAAGTCACATACAAAGGAAAGCCCATCAGAATCAGAATTACAGCTGACTCATCAGTGCAAACTATGAAAGCCAGAAAAGACTGGACCAAGGTATTTCCTGTTCTACATGACAATAGATGCCAGCCCAGAATACTTTACCCAGCAAAAATGTCTATTATAGTCGAGGGGGGAAGAAAAATTTTCCATGACATGAATAACCTGAAAGAATACATGTCCACAAAACCAGCCCTTCAAAGAATACTTGAAGCAATACAGAGAGCGAGAGAGAAACAATATACCCCACTGGCAACAAAAGAAAATAAATAAAGGTATAATTGAGGAAACACAAAATTGGACAAACACAAACGGCAATCAAAATGATGGCAACCAATACACACCTTTCAACAATAACCTTAAATATCAATGGACTGAACTCCCAGGCTAAATGAATGGATTAAGAAACAAAATCCATCTCTTTATTGTCTGAAAGAAACCCATCTCACCTTCAAGGACAGGCACTACCTTAAGGTAAAAGGATGGAAAAGAATATTCCAAGCGAATGGTACTAAGAAAAAAGCAGGCATTGCAATTCTAATATCTGACAAAATAGACTTCAAAGTAAAACTAATCAGAAGAGATAAGGAGGATCACTTCATTCTGATCAAAGGAACAATTAACCAAGAAGATATTACAATCCTTAACATATATGCACCAAACTCTGGTGCACCCAAATTAAAAAAAAAACACTACAAGACTTTAAGACGCAGATTAACCCCAACTCAGTAATAGTAGGGCACTTTAATACCCCACTGTCTCCATTAGACAGGTCAACTGGACAAAGAATAAACAGAGAGATGTCTGAATTAAATGATACCATCCATCAAATGGACCTAACAGACATCTTTCTAATATTCCACCCAAGCACCAAAGAATACACTTTCTACTCAGCACTCCATGGAACTTTTTCAAAAATTAAGCATATACTGGGCCACAAAACAAACGTCAAGAAATACAAAAAAATGAATTAATTCCATGCATTTTATTGGACCACAATGCAATAAAGCTCAAAATCAATACTGGACAAAGCCATAGGCACTACACAAACTCATGGCGATTGAACAACATACTCCTAAACAATGAGTGGGTCAAAGGAGAAATTAAGAAAGAAATAAAAGAATTCCTGGAATTTAATGAAAAGGACAATACAACACAACATAACCTCTGGGACACTTTAAAAGCAGTCCTAAGAGGGACGTTTATAGCTCTAAGTGCCTACATTAAAAGATTAGAAAGAGCCCAAATAAATGACCTAATACTACAACTCAAGACGCTGGAAAAGCAAGAACAAATGAAACCCAAACCCAGATGGATTTACAGCAGAATTCTACCATTTAAAGATCTCCAACCAATACTACTTAAATTATTCAAAATGGTAGAAACAGAGGGAGAACTCCCAAATTCCTTTTATGAAGCCAGCATCACTCTAATACCCAAACCAGGTAAAGACACACCCAAAAAAGAAAACTATAGACCCATATCCTTAATGAACATAGATACAAAAATTCTCAACAAAATACTTGCAAACCATATACAGACACACATCAAAAAGATCATTCACCACGACCAAGTCGACCTTATGCCAGAAATGCAACACATCTGTTAGGTTTCCCCAAGTGTCAGCAGTGCGGCCAAGTCCCCCAGGATGTTGGGCCAACTGGTTCCACAGCCAGAAAGAGGAAACGGAAAGTCAGCGTTTCCTCAGACACCAGGTTTAGCAAATCACCTGCAGAGACCAGGTTCTGGACTGGAGGGAACATACCTCAACATAATTAAAGCTATATACACAAAACCCATAGCCAACATCATTCTAAATGGAGAAAAACTGAAAGCATTCCCATTAAAATCAGGAACCAGACAAGGATGTCCACTATCTCCACTCCTTTTCAACATAGTGCTTGAATCTCTTGCTAGAGCAGTAAGACAGAAGGAAATTAAAGAAGTACTAATTGGAAGAGGTCAAACTATCACTTTTTGCAGATGATATGATACTAAGAGATCCCAAAAGTTCCACAAGAAAATTTCTAGAACTGATCAACACTTTCAGTATAGTGGCAGGTTATAAAGTCAATCTACAAAAATCAGTAACCTTTCTATATACCAGAAATAAGCAATTGGAGAAAGAATACAGGGAAATGCTCCCATTCACGGTTGCTGAAAAAAAAATCTTGGAATAAATCTGACCAAAGACACCAAAGATCTCTACAATGAAAATTTTAAATCATTAAAGAAAGAGACTGAGGAAGACACCAGGAGATGGAAGGACCTCCCAAGCTCATGGATTGGAAGAATTAATATTCTGACAACAACCATCCTACCAAAAGCAATATATAGATTCAATGCAATCCCAATCAAAATCCCCATGACATACTTCACAGAATTAGAAAAATCATCCTTAAATTCGTATGGAAGCACAAAAGATCCCGGATAGCCAAAGCAACCCTGAGCACAAAGAGCAACGCTTAGAGGATTACTATACCAGATCTCAAAGTATACTACAGAGCTATAGTCATAAAAACAGCATGATACTGGCACAAAAATAGACACATAGATCAATGGAAAATCATTAAAGACCCCAACTTGAGTACATGCAATTTCAGCCACCTGATATTTGACAAAGGTGAAAAAACACACAATGGAGGAAAGAGAGCATCTTAAACAAATGGTGCTGGCAAAATGGGATCTCCACCTGTAGAAGAATGAACCTAGATCCTTATCTTTCACCTTGAACAAAAATCAACTCCAAATGGATCAAAGATCTCAATGTGAAGCTGGAAACACTGAAACTATTAGAAGAAAATGTTGGCAGTAACTCACAAGATATAGGTGTAAGAAAGGGTTTTCTAAATCAGACAGAAGTTGCTCAGGAATTAAGGTCAGCAATCAAGAAGTGGGGCCTATTAAACTAAAAAGCTTCTGTACAGCAAAAGAAAAAATCAAAAAAGTGAAGAAAAACCCACAGAATGGGAAAAACTCCAACAGTGACACATCTGACAGAGGTTTAACATCCAGAATATATAAAGTACTCAAAAAACAAAGAATCGAGAAACCAAATGACCGAATTAAAAGATGGGCTAAAGATCTAAACAGAGAGTTCTCAAAGGAAGAAATAAAGATGGCTAAGAAACATCTCAAAAAGTGTTCAACATTGTTAGTAATTAGGGAAATGCAAATTAAAACCACCCTAAGGTATCACCTTACCCCAATCAGACTGGCTAGGATCCAGAGAACAAATGATACCAAATGCTGGAGAGGATGTGGAGAAAAGGGAACGCTCATTCACTGCTGGTGGCATTGCAAACTCACACAACCCCTATGGAAAACAGTGTGGAGAACTCTTAAAAAAGTAAAAATGAATCTATCATGTGACCTGGTTATACCACTCCTTGGCATATACCCAAAGGACTCATCCTATTGTAGAGACACTTGTACAACCATGTTTGTTGCTGCTCTTTTCACAATAGCTAAGAGATGGAAGAAACCTAAATGCCCTTCAACTGACGAGTGGTTAACAAAAATGTGGTATACTTACACAAGGGAGTTCTATTCAGCAGTAAAGAAAGATGAAATAATGAAATTTGCAGGTAAATGGATGGATCTAGAAACTGTTATGCTAACTGAAGTATCACAATTTCAGAAAAACAAACAATGTATGTTCTCTCTCATATGTGGCTCCTAGCACCAAATCCTTTTAAATTCCATGTCCTTTTAATAAGATGATACTGTACAGCAGTCCCTTCTGTGTGAAATAACTACCATCATCATGACTTCAGGTGAGCCTGATCGCTAAACATAGTCACAGTTGGGCTTGTTGACGGTTGTGCTCATTCATTTAAAGGAGGGACAAGTAGGGTCATTGGACCCTCACCAGAGTATCCAGCCACTCTTCCCAGCCATGGCCTTCTGGATTTGGGTAGGGCTAAAGTATACAATCTGGGGAAGGCTAAGAAGAGAAGGCTTGACCCATGCTGGGTAAAGTCTTTCCAGTGTGCATATCCTAAGGTCATACATACACCTCAGCAACTCCTCACTTATCTCGGTAAGTAAGCTCAGTAAATTCATTGGTTCCCCAGTAAAACTTTAATCAAACATTGGCTTGACACTAGAACCTTAAAGGGAATAAGCATTGCTTAGTATCCCTAGGAAAAAAATTCTCACAACAGATGGAAAATTTGTTAATGCTGTTTATTATTAAAAATTATTATAATTGGAAAAGATTTATTCAGTGTGGACACATTGGAAAGAGGAATAAACAGAGGGTCCAGTGACCCCCAAGTTCATCTTCTGCATACTGATGTAAGATTTAAGTTAAAAAAATATATATCTAGTCAAAGTTTATCTGAGAATATTTGTTTTTTTACCCACGCTTTATCTACATAGTACATTTAAAAGTGCCAGACTGGTGGAACTAACCTTATTGGATGTTTAATAGCCATACTTTGAGGCCTATACTAGCTTGGCCAGAAGGACATAAAGGACAGTTTTCACTCCTTGCCCTCCTAGGTCATCTAAGCTCTTATAAAAAGCTGGCTGTACACATGGTAATTAAAAGTACCAGAGTGGTGGAAGTAACCTTCTTGGATGTTCAACAGCCATACTTTGAGGCCTATACTAATGTGCTCAGAGGGACTTAAAGGACAATTTTTGCTCCTTGCCCTCCAAGGTCGACTAAGTTCTAGGGGACTATGGAACATCTCTCAAAATGTCCTGTAATTGTGGTGAGTAACCTGTCCTCTTGTTCAGGGAGGCCATGGAGACCCCATGAGATGTACTTTAACCAATGGCCATTCTACAAAGAGGAGGGTCAACTCAGAGGAAACATCTCATCCATGCTTCCAAGTGAAGCCAGCCGCAGTTGTGCAGGACCTTTGACTTATTTTCACAAAGATGGAACTGGTAAAAGAAAGGAGCCAGGAGCTCCACCCAAGCCCATGGGACCCCTGAGGAACAGATTCTCAAACAGCCTTAAGTGTAAAAACAAACTGATTTATTTTGGCCAGCTGTATGGTCTTTAACACCCAAAAGGGAAGTATATCCAAAGTGTAAAACCATCAGCATATTTCTTTAAGAGTTCAAGGGATGACACTTCCCAGACATTATGCTTAAGTCCATATAAAATGTTATTTAGACAATTATTTTTCATTGATGATTTTGTTCCTAATCAAAAAGTGCTGCTCAGACATAAGAACTCAAATCTTGGTCTGCAATACTGTAGTGCCCACCTGTAGCTAAGGGAGACAACCTGCTATTGTTGTAAAATGATGGATAAATTTGTTTTCTCCCACTATCTAGAAGCCTTTGAGAGGGAACTGACACTGATTCTAACCACTCCAACAGCTATCAGGATACCTGAAAACAAATCCTGAACCCATCACTCTCGAGTCTAGCCTTGGCAGACAAAAGAAAAATGAGGAGGAACCCAATAGTGGGATGCTTCTGGAAACCCTTGTCAAGAAATTCCAATGGACTCTCATATGAACATTTGAAAATTGCCGTTATGACTTTTTTCTAGTTCCCTGTCTAGAACTTGAAATGCTAATTACTCTTCCTTTACTGCTCCTTCACATCTCCTATTCACCAGTCAAGGACTTTCTTTTCCCCCTACAGATAACAGTTAATCAATTTGGAAGTCTTTTAGATGGACCCACTGAAGGGGTACTCCAGTTGCCTCACCCAGCGTCCCTGTTCAGCATGGAAGAAGTCAGAGGGGTCTGAGGCCTGATTCCGTATTGGCAATTTGGGTAACCTCTTCAGAGGATGGTGTGATAAGAATAAGGGGTAGGAATTGGCTAGGCAGTTAGGGTAAAAACTGACTTACCCCAAAGAAATGTAGCCAGTTTCTTGGCTAAAAACTCACAATGTCCTTGGGCCTCTTAGCAACATACTCAGTTCCAAAGGCCAAAAATGTCAAAAGTATTTGGGAGCTTTTATGTAATCCTTAAAAGATTTTAGGGTTACCTCTTCCGAGGGGGAAATGTTGTAGCCAAAAGCCCTGTAAAAAATAAAAGAAAGAGTACATGAAGTTATCAGAAAAACATGATGAGGAGATATGGGAGGAGCTAGAGGGGAGGGAATGGGCATGGATTTGATCTAAACACCTTATACGCAATGTGTGAAATTTTCAATAACTTATTTAAATATAAAAAAAAGAACTTGGAAGTTTTAGTTTTAAACTTAAAAAATTTTTTAATAGCTCCTACAGTAAGGTGTATAGAACATCAGATGGATTTCTTCCTTAGACCCTTAACTACGTTGTCCCTTGACTGCTCAGTTTTTCATAAACCATCTAGACAGATAACAATTTGTAGGGCACTTCTGTGATAGTTCTTGTCATCTTGGTTTTCATCATCTTCTTCATCTTTTTTAGATCTGTCAGCTTTTGAAGTATCACTGTCCCTATTTTCTTGAGTTTTTTTTTCTTCTAAAATTCAGGTTCATGCTCAAGCCTTGTTCTTACAATCCAGGTACCAGCTTAAATATAATTTCCTCCAGTTTGTTATTCAGCCTCAACATTTCTAATGGATTTGTTTCATGAACCTGGTTGCTATGCCTTGGACAAACATTGCAATCTTCAAAGTGCTGGACAATACAGGTCTTTTTTTTTTTTATGTGTATGAGTGTATTGCCTGCATGTATGTGAACGCACCCGTGTCGTGTGATGCCGCAGAGGTCAGAAGAGGGTTTCAGATTTCCCTGGAACTTGAGTTAAGGACTGTTGTAGCCACCATGTGGGTGCTGGGAATCGAACCCGGGTCCTCTGCAAGAGCAGTCAGTGCTCTTAACCGCTAAGCCATCTCTCCAGCCCCGACAATACAGGTCTTACAGAAGGTATGGAGGCATTCTGTCACTGTCTTTGGCTTGATCAGATACCCTTTACATATATAGTAGGTGATGTAAGGACTGAAATCTTTCACCCAGAGTTTCCTTTGGGTAGCCATTCATGCTTAGCTGGCTTTAGCAGTTCAGTCTAAGAGGGGTATTAAGGCTGGTCCCAGGAGCTGGTGCAGTGTTCTGACAGGTGTTCTGAGGCAAGAGCACCAATACGCAGACTGAGCGAAGATCACTGATCATCACTCCTTTTGGTGGTTCTGCTTTTTCATATGAGCGGCTGCCGCTGCTACCACTCCTCAGTCTACTTCATGCCAGCCTTGGAGCCCGGGAAAGTAAGGATAACATTTTTAAAGTGAATCTGTACTCGTGGTTTACGGGCATTTTCCCATGTAAGATACAGATCAATGGCCAATTTGTCTCTGGGGACATCCTAGTGTTATCTTGCACCTGGTGGGGTTTTCTCTTGTGATAAGGCAAGGGGAAAGCGATATGCATATTCCATACATTGTTGACAGGGAGGAAAGGAACTCCATGAACCGACTTTAGGGGTTTTGCACATGAAAATTTATCTCTTGACCTTATGAGATCCCTTGTTACCATTTTAATAGTAGTCTAGGTGGTTTTATATGATACATAATAGGCAGAAATACAGAAGAATGAGAAAAATGACAAGCTCTTTTAACCAAATGCTCAGAGAAATCCACTCTCACAGTAAAAGAGCCCAGCAAGGGGAGGGATCACTAGGTAGGGCCATCACTCAGTAGGATCATCACTAGATAAGCTTGAGGCACAGAAAAGACTTCTTTCTGGCTCCATAGAAATATCTAGCCCTAGTGTCAAAGTCTCACTATATAAAGCAGAATTCCAGCTACGAAATAGGATAATAGGACCGTATGCTCAGAACATTCAAAGAGGCAGAGGTGGGCTAATGTCACAGGTAGTAATTTATCTGATAATAGTGGCCTAACGAGATAAAGTTCAGGGAAGAAGGAATGCACATGATGCTTTGCAATCTTTTTTTTTTTTTTGTTTTTTTAATCTTTTTGAGACAGGGTCTCCTTGTAGCCCCAGCTGGCCTGGAACTCACTATGTAGACCAGGTTGGCCTTGAACTCACAGAGATCCACCTGCCTCTGCCTCCTGAGTGCTGGGATTAAAGGTATGTGCCACCACGGTTGCAATCTTAAAAGCATTATTAGGAACCCTAAAGTACTGTGGTCTTGTTGGCTATCCTTGGCTGTTCTGGACTCTGATTTTCCTGCCTCAGCCTCCCAAGTGCTAGGTTACCTGTGTATGTAGCTATGCCTCCATATAAACTTTGATTCTGAAGCAGGAGTTTCATGGCTATTAAAAAACAAGTTCAAACTGTGTACCTAAAGCAAACATATACTACATCTCAACTAACAAAATAGATATACTCTGGACAAAGACTGAGTTTGTAAATTCAATTTCCCTCTGGCAGCAGTTCACAATTTAGAGGACTCAGTGGGTAAAGGTGCTTGCCACCAAGTCTGACAACATAAATTTGATTCCCAGGACCCACGTGGTAGAAGGAGAGAAACAACTCCCACAAGTTGTCCTCTGACCTCTGACATGTATTGTCATGGGTTTGAACTCTTCCTCAATCCCGACCTATTAAAAAAGTGACAATGGGGGCTAGAGAGATGGTTCAGTGGTTAAGAGCATTGACTGCTCTTGCAGAGGACCTGGGTTCGATTCTCAGCACCCACATGGCAGCTATGAACTTTAACTCCAGTTCCAGGGGAATCCGAAGCCCTCTTCTGACCTCCGCAGCATTGTACGACATGGGTGCACTCACATATATGCAGGCAATACACTCATACACATAAAATAAAAATTATAAATAAAAAAATTTTTAAAAAGTGACAATGAACCTACTTTTATTTCAAAGATGATGGGTACAATTCCAGGTGCTTGGAATATGATTGAGATTATATGCAGCATGTATGCCCCAGTCAGCCAACAAAATCTATGGGGCCAATAGTACATTTTGGATTACCCTGGCCAAATTGGGTCAAAAAGTGAAAAAAAAATGCTTAGCCTTCAGTGGAGGTGGCTTCCAGGTCAGTTCCAGCTCTGTTGCTCCAAATCCTGTGTCTAAACTATGTCCTGTCTTCAGCAATAGGGTCTTACCATAAGGTTCTGGAGGAAATCAACAACTGGCAATAGCCTGTGTAATTTTCAATCTCTTTGACTACCCTGGCCAAGAACTCAAAGGAAGATTTCTCCTGTCTGGCACTGTTTCTTGTTATATAGCCTTCAGCTATACTCATGGACTCATGTAGGGATAGTGTATGTGGAAATTTTCAGTAGGTTCTGGACTAATCCCATTCCCTCTGGTTTTTTACACTAGCTAGGCACTATTTATCTCTCCTCCTTCTCTCCCTGTCTTGCCCTTCCTCCCTGCCCTTCCCATTTAAAGGGTCCCCATTTTCCCCATTTCTCCCTTGATAACTTCTGTCTGCATGGTCCCACCTCTCTTGAGCTCCTTTCCCTTTATTCCCATAGTTCTTTGTATAGCCCTCCTTCTCCCCCTCCACTTTAACTACACATTTCTCCCTTAGTAACACCTGTCTCCTACTATTCTCTCTCGAGTTTTCCTTCCCTTTACCTCCATGGCTCCCTTCCATGTTCCTGGTTCCTGCAGTTACATCAGGATATGTATTCACTTATAAGGATTTGCTGCTAGGATCCACAAATGAGAGAGACCATACATCTTTTGTTTTTCTGAGTCTGTGTAACTTCACTTAGTATGACAGTTTCTAGATCCATCCATTTGCCTGCAACTTTCATTATTTCATCTTTCTTTATTGCTGAGTAGAACAGCACTGTGTAAACGTACCACATTTTCATTAACCACTAATCTGTTGAGGGGCACTTAGGTTGCTTCCATCTCTTAGCTTGTGAAAAGAGCAGTAACAAACATGGTTATACAAGTGTCTCTGCAATAGAATGAGTCCTTTGGGTATATGCCAAAGAGTGGTATAACTGGGTCATATGGTAGGTTCATTTGTAGTTTTTTAAGAGTTCTCTACACTGCTTTCCATAGAAGTTGCACGAGTTTGCAGCCCCACCAGTAGTGAATGAGAATTCTTCTTTCTCCACATCCTCTCCAGCATTTGGTAACATTTAATCTCTTGATGTTAGCCAGTCTGACTGGGGTAAGGTGAAATTTAAGGTGGTTTTAATTTGCATTTTCCTAATTACTAATGATGTTGAAGACTTTTTACGATGTTTCTTAGCCGTCTTTATTTTTTCTTTTGAGAACTCTCTGTTTAGCTCTTTAACCCATTTTTTAATTGGGTCATTTGTTTTCTTGATTCTTTGCTTTTTGAGTTCTTTATATATTCTGGATGTTAAACCTCTGTCAGATGTGTCACTGGTGAAGATTTTCTCCCACTCTGTGGGGTTTCCCTTCATTCTCTTGGTTGTTTCTTTTGCTGTACAGAAGATTTTTAGTTTAATTAGATCCCACTTGTTGATTGTTGACCTTAATTCCTGAGCAACTGGTGTCTGATTTAGAAAGTACTTTCCTACACCTGTATCTTATAGGTTACTGCCAATGTTTTCTTCTAATAGTTTCAGAGTTTGGAGTTTCACATTGAGGTCTTTGATCCATTATGAGATGACTTTTGTGCAAGGTGAAAAAGATAAGGATCTAGTTTCATTCTTCTACAGGTGGAGATCCCGTTTTGCCAGCACCATTTGTTGAAGAGGCTGTCTTTCCTCCACTGTGTGTTCTTGGCACCTTTGTCAAATATCAGGTGGCTGAAATTGCATGTACTCATGTTTCAGTCTTTAATTATGTTTCATTGATCTATGTGTCTATTTTTGTGCCAGTACCATGCTGTTTTTATGACTATAGCTCTGTAGTATAGTTTAAGCTCTGATATAGTAGTCCCTCAGTGTTGGTCTTTGTGCCCAGGGTTGCTTTGGCTTTCTGGGATCTTTTGTGCTTCCATATGAATTTTAGGATTTTTTTTCTAATTCTGTGAAGTATGCCATGGGGATTTTGATTGGGATTGCATTGAACCTATACATGGCTTATTCATGGTCATTCATAGTAGGGTGGTCATTTTCACAATATTAATCTTCCAACCCATGAACATGGTAGGTCCTTCCATCTTCTGGTGTCTTCCTCAATCTAATTCTATAAAGATTTAATATTTTTATTGTAGAAATCTTTGATGTTTTTGATCAGGTTTATTCTGAGATTTTTTTTGAGGCTATTGTGAATGGGAGTGTTTCCATGTACTCGTTCTACAATTGTTTGTTGTTGGTATATAGAAAGACCACTGGTTTTTGTAGGTTAATTTCATAACCTGCCACTTTACTGAAAGGGTCAATTAGTTCTAGGAGTTTTCTGATGGAATTTTAGGGATCTCTTAGGTCATCTTAATATATCATCTGACCTCTTCCTTTCCAATTTGTACTCCTTTAATTTCCTTTTCCTGTTTTATTGTTCTAGCAAGAGTTTCAAGCACTGTGTTAAAAAGGAGTGAGGAAGTGAACATCCTTGTCTGGTTCCCAATTTTAATGGGAATGCTTCTAGATTTTCTCTATTTAGAATGATGTTGGCTGTGGGTTTGTTGTATATAGCTTTAAGTATGTTGAAGTATGTTCCCTCTAGTCCAATTCCCTCTAGGACTTTTATCATGAATGCATGCTGAATTTTTTTCAATTTTGTTATGGGCCTTTTTTGCATCTATTGAGATGACGATGTGGTTTTTGTCTTTGAGTTCATTTATATGATTTATGACATTTATTGACTTGTGTATATTGAACTGTCCCTGCATCTCTGGAATACTGTCTACTTGATCATGCTGGATGATCTTTTCGATGTGTGTCTGTATGTGATTTGCAAGTATTTTTTTGAGAATTTTTGCATCCATACTAAGGATACGGGTCTATAGTTTTCTTTTTTGGTTGTGTCTTTATATGGTTTTGGTATTAGAGTGATGCTGGTTTCGCAGAAGGAATTTGGGAGTTTTCCCTCTGTTTCCAGCTTTTTGAATAATTTAAGTAGTATTGGTTGCAGATCTTCTTAAAATGTCTGATAGAATTCTGATATAAATCCATCTGGGCCTGGGATTTTTTTAGTTGGGAGGTTTTGTATTACTGTTACAATTTCTTTATATGTTATGGGTCTGATTAAACTGTCGAGGTTTTCTTGGTTTAGCTTTCGTGGTTCTCATGATTTTAGATAGCCATCCATTTCTTTTAGGTTTTCAAATTTAATAGTGTATAGGCTCTTAATGTATTCCCTTATAATGTTCTGGATCTTTTGGGTGTCTGTTGTGATGTTTCCCCTTTCTTCTCAGATTTTGTTGATTTGGATTTGCTCTTTCTTTCTTTTGGTTAACTGGGACAAGGGTCTGTCTATCTTGTTTAGCTTTTCAAAAAAGAAGCTCTTAGACTCATTGATTCTTTGTATCTTTTTCTTTGTTTCTATTTAATTAATTTATGCTCTGATTTTAATATTTCTTCTCATCTGCTGGGTTTTGGTTTCATTTGTTCTTGCCTTTCTAGAGTCTTGAGGTACAATGTGAAGGCATTTATTTGTACTCTTTCTGATTTTTTAATTAGGCACTTAGAGCTATAAACTTCCCTCTCAGGACTGCTTTTAAAGTGTCCTAGAGGTTTTGTTATGTTGTATTGTCCTTTTCGTTTAATTCCAGGAGTACTTTTATTTCATTTTTAATTTCTCCTTTAACCCACGTATCATTCAGGAGTGTGTTGTTCAACCTCCATGAATCCATGTAGTTACTAGTGCTCCTTCTGGTGTTAATTGTAAGCTGTATTGCATCATGGTCTGATGGAACGCATGGAATTATTTCAATTTTTTTGTATTTGTTGAGGCTTGTTTTGTGCTCCAGTATATGGTCAATTTTTGAGAAATTACCATGGAGTGCTGAATAGAAAGTGTATTCTTTGGTGTTTGGGTGGAATATTTGAAAGATGTCTGTTAGGTCCATTTGATGTATGATATCATTTAATTCAGATGTATGTTTATTTTTAGTCCAGTTGACCTAATGGAGGCAGTGGTGTATCAAAGTCCCCTATTATTGCTTTGATCAGAATAAAGTGACGCTCTTTATCTCTTCTGATTAGTTTTAGTTTGAAGTCTATTTTGTCAAATATTAAAATTGGAACCCCTCCTTGTTTATTAGTTCCATATGCTTGGAATATTCTTTTCCATCCTTTCACCTTAAGCTAGTGCCTGTCCTTGAAGGTGAGATGGGTTTCTTGCAGGCAACAGGAAGATAATTCAATTAGCTTGTGTCTTTTGACTGGGGAGCTCAGGCTATTGATATGTAAAGTTATTAATGAAAGATGTGCATTGATTTCTATCGTTTTGATTTCTGTTCACATTCTTGGTGTAGCTGTGTGTTTCCAGTTATACCTTCATTAAATTTCTTCACGTTACCCCTTGGGTATAGCTGTTGTTTTCTTCAGCTCTTTGTATTGCTTCAAGAACTCTCTGAAGGACTGGTTTGTGAACATGAATTTTTTTCAGCCTTTTTATGTCATGGAAGATTTTTCTTTCTCCTTTGACTGTAATAGACATTTTGGCTGGGTAGAGTAATCTGGGTCAGCATCTGTGGTCATTTAGAACTGGGGACACTTTGGTTCAGGCTCTTCTGGCTTTCATATTTTGCACTGAAAAGTCAGCTGTGATTCTGATGAGTTTTACTTTATATGTGACTTGTTTTTCTTTTTCAGCTTTCAGTATTCTCTCTTTGTTCTGTACATTTAGTGCTTTTACTGTGAATTTCCCTAGAGAGTTTTTTATTTTCTTTGTTCTTTCCATTCTGTTTGTTTATGTGCCTGTTTGTTAGTCTTTTTTATTTTTTATTTATTTATTTTTGAGACAGGGTCTCCCTGTAGTCCTAGCTGACCTGGAACTCACTATGTAGACCAGGCTGGCCTTGAACTCACAGAGATCCGCCTGCCTCTACCTCCCAAGTGCTGGGACTACAGGCATGTGCCACACCACACCCGGCTTGGTTGTTGTTTTATTCGGTATGTAAAGCCGATTGGTCTAGGCTTCAGGTTCTCTTTTGATTTTATATTGGAGGGACCAGATGTCCTCAGTCCAGGTATTCAGAAGCTTCCACACAGGCCCAAGTCAGGTGGCATTCAGGTCCTCCCAGGCTTCTGCCTAAGGTCTGGGCCCCTACTAGCAAGCAGTCACAGCACAATTTGGAAGCTCAAGCACGCTAGGGGGAGGCCTGATTTAGGGGCTCTCAGTCTGCAAAGGTATGGGCCCCCACTAAAGGGCAGAGAAGCCTATCCCTGGGGTGGTGGGATGGACTGCAGGTGGTTCCAATGTAGGGGGACATGCAGGGTACAATTTGGGAGGCTCATCACCATGTGGAGGCTGGATCCAGGCACTCTCAGACAGTCTGCAAGGGTTTTAGCCCCTACTTGTTTTCTAGGATTTATAACTGTCAGATTTATTTTATCATTGAAGCTTTACCTTAATCTTTACCTAACATTTTCTAGAACATTATCACATTATCACCCTTTAAAAAAATGGTCTTGAGCAGGCGTTGTGGCAATGCCTTTAATCCCAGCACTCAAGAGACAGAGGCAGGGGGATTTCTGTGAGCTTTTGAGGTCAGCCTGATTTTGCATAGCCGGTTCCAGGTTAGCTGGTGCTACAGGCGGAACCCTGTCTCAAAAAGCCATAAACAAAACAACTTTTTTTTCCGTCTTAGCCAAGAAGACAGCAGGCGAACTGCCATCTCAGTTGGTTGGCCTTGCCACAATCTTTTTGCCTCAGCCTCTTTAGTGATTAGAATCTCATCTCGTTTTGCCCCTGAGAACCAGAGCTATGGTCCTGCCAGGCCCTATGCTAGTCCCATCTATTGTCTTCCTAGCATCCTACACGCCTGGCTGGACCACAGCTCCTACTCAACATCCACCGAACCCACCAAACCTGTAGCCCGCCCCGAGCCGAGGCCGGTTAGGGGAGTCAGGTCCTCCAGCCAATCACAACCCAGAACGCTGAGAGGGCGGATCCCTTGACCAATCACAACCTGGAACACAGCGAGGCTCCTCTGACCGTCCACAGCTCGGAACTCAGCAAGTCTCTCTCCTGCAGGCGTCTCTGCGGAGCGGCGGGCGGGGCTTGGGAAAGATGGCGGCGCCCGTGGCTCCCGAGGAGCCCCAAACTTCCGGGGTTTCTCAGCTCCCTGTGTGTCTGCTGGTGTTGGGAATGGCGGGATCCGGGAAGACTACCTTTGTACAGGTGACGGGCCGGTCGCAGGAGTGGTAGCGGCGTGCGATCGGCTACTGGTGGCCAGGGAGAAAGGGAGGTGTCCGGGGAGTTGGAGGGTCTGGGCGCATGGTTTTCTGGGGACCGACCGCAGCTGTGGACCCTAGCTTGGGTCAGTTCAGGCAGCCTTTTGGACAACCTTGGTACGTGCTTGTTACAACTGACTACGTTGTACTGAAATTGTCATAACGAAGCTTTTTAAAGGCCTGGGCTTACAAGAGTGCGGGATATATTGCTAACACAGGGTTTGCATGAAGAGTTGTCAAGAAATTATTTCTTGCGCACCTACCACGTTCTGAGCACTGAGAACACAGCAAAATGAAGTGGGCAGGGTTCCTGCTTTCATGCAGTGAATGTTTTAGTGATGGAGATAGGGCAAAGTAGCGTTTAAATCGAGAGTTCAGGGTTGAGTACAGGCACAGCTGGTGGATATTTCAGAGAGAAGGAAAGAGTTCCCAATTTTATAGACATGTCAGTAAAGGAACAGAAGTTCTCTGGTCCCTTACTAGCTTTGTTCATCACCCTCCAACCCTCTTCCCCATGTTTTGCAGAGGCTCACAGGACACCTGCACAACAAAGGCTCTCCACCCTATGTGATCAACCTGGACCCAGCTGTGCACGAAGTCCCTTTTCCTGCCAATATTGGTGAGTAAACTTTCATAGAACTTGTGTGAAGTGGCTCACAGAAAAACGGAAGCCTGGTAGTCTTAAGTGTGGGTGTGAGCCATTGGAGACTGAGGCAGAATTGAGAGTTAAGGATCATCCTTGACCTACATATCTTGACCTTGTTTAAAAAAAAAGGTGGGGGGGGGGCTGGAGAGATAGCTTAATGGTTAAGAGCACTTGTTGCTCTTCCAGAGGTCCTGAGTTTGATTACCAGCACCTATCAAGTGGCTCAGCTCTCAGCAGCCTGTAACTCCAGCACTGCACTCAAGTGCACACAGACACACATATACACATAATTTAAAAATAAAATAAAATTTTGAAAAAGAAAAAAAAAAAACCCACAATAGACAGAAGGAGAGAGGGAGAAAAGGAGGGTCAGAGTAAGAATGAAAATGGATGTGATCCGGTGATAGGATTACTGTTAGGGTCCAGACTTCCTGACTGCCAGGCTGTAACTTTCCTTTGTGTGCCAGTCCTTTCCTACCTTATCACTTGCTAATCCTGTTAAGTTGCTTGTACCTCAAATACACAAATAAGAGGAAGAAAACCTTGTTTTAAGATTCAGAGATTTAGGGGCTGGAGAGATGGCTCATCAGTTAAGTGCACTGGCTGCTTTTGCAGAGGACCAGGGTTTGGTTCCCAGCACCCTCGTGGAGGCTAACAATCATCCATAACTCCAATTCCAGGGGATCTTTTATGTTCTCCATGAGTATTGCATGACAGGGATGTACTTATGTACATCAGGCAAAATACCCATATACATAAAATTTAGAAAAAAATTCTTAAAACTCAGAGATTACTTTGGGAAGATTTGGGGAGAACATTCCTAACCTAGAGGAGAAAATTGTAATATTATTCATCTACAGACTAGTGGAGAGGGTTTGATAGATTTTATTTAAAATTTTTTTTTTTTTTTTTTTTTGAGACAGGGGCTACTGTCCTAGAACTCACTATGTAGACCAGGCTGGTCCTGAACTCACAGACATCAGCCTGCCTCTGCCTCCCAAGTGTAGGGATTAAAGGTGTGTGCCACCACGCCAGGCAAGGATGGGGTATTTTTTCCCATCTCTGGGCCTTTTTTTTGAGACAGGGTCTTCCTGTAGACTCAGCTGGCCTGGAAACTCACAGAGATCCACCTGCCTCTGCCTCCAGTGTTGGGATTAAAGGTGTGTAATACCACGTCCAGCTGGTCTGATTTTAGTGAACAAATTTATTTTTCAAATGTCTGTGTTGCTCTTTTCACCATGTAGCAGTTAGTAAGACACTTTAAAAAAATTTAAAAAAATTTTTAACTGAATTTTTGTGTATTTCATATAGAATATCTTAATCATCTTTATATCCACTTCCTGATTGGACCCCTCTCATATCCCCCCACTTGAATTCATACATTCTGTCATTTGTGTTAAGGCTTACCATGTCAAGTTAGTAAAACACCTTTTCTGATTTAGGTGTGCTTGTACTTGCTCAGAGGCAAGTTGATCTCAAGGCCACACTGGTTTACCTTGTGAGTTCCAGGCCAGCCATGGCTACATAGTGAGACCTTATTTTTTTGATTTGAGCTTTAACAGTTTTTTTTCTGTGCATATGGCTGCTGTTAATCAAGTTTTATAAATTTTTAACCTTTCAGACTTTTTTTTCTAAAGCTGTATTTATTATCTGTATTTATTTTATGTGTATGAGCATTTTGCCTGCATGTATGTAAGTACCAGTGCCTACAGTGTCCACAGAAGCCAGAAGAGAGCATTGGATCCCTTGGATCTGCAGTTAAGGATAGTTGTTAGCCACTATGTGGGTGCTGGGAATTGAACCCCAGTCCTCCTCAAGAGCAGTCAGTACTCTTAACCCCTGAGCCATCTCTTTATCCCCAGACTATTTCTTTTATAACTTGAGAGCTCCTAGTTTCATTTTCTTCTTAAGATACTTAGCAGTGATCTTTTGTCAGGAAGGAAACCATTGTAAGTGTGGAGAAAGTCATAAGAAAATGCTGGCAAGAAGCTTAAGAAAGCCAGATGTAGTGACATTCCTATAACCCCAGCACTGAAGAGACTGAGGCAGGAGGATTGCCAAGGTTTTGAAGCCAGCCTGGGCTACATAGCCAGTTCAAGGCCAACCTGGACAATAGTGAGACTATGTCTCAAAATAAAAATAACTAAATAAATGCCAGGCGTGGTGGCACATGCCTTTAATCCCAGCACTCCAGAAGCAGAGGCAGGCAGATCTCTGTGAGTTCAAGCCTAGTCTCCATAGTGAATCCAGGCCAGCTATGGTGATAGGGAGACCCTGTTTCAAAAAGACCAAAAAAAAAAAAGCCCAAAGCCAAAAAAAAATACCCCAACCTAAATAAAAAGAACTGGTGATGGGGACTGGAGAGATGGCTTAGCGGTTAAGAGCATTGACTGTTCTTGTAGAGGACCTGGGTCCAGTTCCCAGCATCCACATGGCAGCTAACAGTCATCCATAACTCCAGTTCCAGGGGATCTGATGCTACCTTCTGATTTCTGTGGGCATTGCATGCACTACACGAGTGCACTTACATACATGCAGGCAAAACACACACTTTAAAAAGGGCTAGTGATGTATTTCAGTGGTAAAACATATACAAAGCCCTGGGTTCAGTCTCCAATAGACTAATAGCCTAGTTTTAGATTGTTACTAGAGGAAAAATGCCTAGGATATTGTTTTTTATTTGTTTGTTTGTTTGTTTTTAGGATAGGGTCTCACAATATAGTAGTGGCTAACCTGTAACTTAATACATAGATCAGGCTGGCCTTGAAATTGTAGTGATCCTTTGCCCCTGCCTCCCTAGAACTGAGAGTACCAGTATATACCACCATGCCCAGCAATGCTTAGGGTATCTTTTGGTCTTTTTCCTCATGTCCTTAATTTCTATCACATTTCAGTGATCTTAGGGTAATATAGCATAGTTGGGTATGGTGCTGTATGCCTATAATAGTCAGGAGGCTGAGTTAGGAGGATTTCAAGTTTGAAGACAGCGTGGGCTACACAG
>NW_008338670.1:0-1063 GCF_000622305.1 Nannospalax galili | reverse complement strand
ATGATGTCACACTTCATGATGGAATTAGGGCAGTTTCATGGATACTGCAGAATTCCATGCCCAGGAAGGAAGGCAGGAAGAATGCCTGGGCCATCGAAAGCACTCGTTGCCAATGGTGATAACTTAGGCATAGCTCTTCTCCAGGGAGAAGGAAGATAGAACAGTGGTCATGTCTTGCTCGAAGTCCGGGGCAAAGTAGCACAAAGCTTTGATGTTACACATGATTTCCCACCCGGCTCTGTTGGTGAAGCTGTAGACAACAAGGTCACTCAGGATCTTCATATGGTTACCTGTCAGGTCTGTCAGCCAGGTCCCGAAGCAAGATGGCCTGTGAGAGAGCTTTGTCCTCATAGATGGGCACAGTGTGAGTGACCCTGTCAGCCGGAGCCCATCACGATGCCACTGGTAGGGCCAGAGGCTTGCAAAGACAACATGGCCTGGATAGCTACATACATAGCTGCGATGTTGAAATTCTCGACAATCATCTTTTCAAGGTTTGTCCTTGGGGTTTAGAGGGACCTAGGTGACCATGGGGTGTTCCTCAGGAACCCTTACAGCTCGTTAGAAAATGCCAGGTGTTCTGCCAGATCTTCTCCATGTCATCCCAGGTGGTGACAATGTGATCGATGGGGGTGGAGGGGCAGTCCAGGGATTTTCATCACCATGTAGCTGGATTCACACAAGTCATGTCAAACTGGGTGTCTGATGTGGACCTGCAGACAAGCAGATGCAGGGTGGACACAGACTTGACAGTCCCAGCTGTGGGTAGCTACTCCGCAATGCAACTCAGTTCTGACCTGCAGAACTTCCACCTTGGTACCTGGATTGGGGGGCGGGGCTGTGGATGGAGCAAGCAACAAGAGAAATGGAGACAAGACAGGAGTCTGATCAAGTCTCGTTTATTGAAGCTCAAGCAAGAATTTTTTATAGAGAATGAAAACAAAGGAACACAGACTGCAAACCATACATCAATCAGAGCATAAGGGCTCTGACGCACATTAAAGGAGAAATTTCTGATTATAGAAGAATAGAACCGTATGTAGAAAAGAGAGCAAGGCCATGG
>NW_008338669.1:0-245 GCF_000622305.1 Nannospalax galili | reverse complement strand
CTATAGACCCTTCTTGGTTTGGAGAAGATGATACTGCCCCTTCTCTAGACATGAAGATCATAGAGACGATTCTGGGGATGAAGCAGGTGCTAGTGCACCTTGTGTGGATGTGGAGGGCCTTTCAGAACATTCTGCAGATGTGGAAGACTCAAGACCTTCTTCTGCAGTGGGGGACTGTAATAGACCAGCTTGTGCCGATGTGGCAGGTACAAGAGCTACATGGGACAATGCGGATGGAGTCAGAG
>NW_008338668.1:0-3217 GCF_000622305.1 Nannospalax galili | reverse complement strand
AATGACTCCAGCCTCAGGAAGCTAGTAGACAATTCAGAGTTTGTTTATCCCCAAGTTCAAAGACTTTAAAGTCATTGGAAGAAGATTTTTGTTTTTTTTCAAATGTGCCAGGAAGAGGTTAGAAAAAAAGATGCTGTTTCACAAAGTAAAATTTATTTAAATTTAAGAATTTTCTGCCTTTATTCTAATAATATTTTACAGCTTATAGTTTTCTTTCATTTAGAAAATTGCTTTAATTGTTGATGCTTAGGGGAAAGATTGTGTATGTGTGTAGTCATCAAAGATACCCCCACACACATTCACACTGTGTTTTGACAATATCAGTGGGTCACGAAATACAAAATTCAAGGAAATTCTGCCCTATTTTCCCCAATGACAAAGACTATTAAAATAATCACAGATAGCATTTGCTTTTATTTTTTATGTTCTATAGTCAAAGAAGATTAAAACCTAGGAAATCAATTAATGTGTACATAATTATTGGATTTTGTTTTTAAATATTATATTGATTCTTAGATATTCGATACATTGTCCTTTGGTCATATTCAGACCCCACTCCCAACTCCTCTCATACAGCCCAACTTTCCCAGACCATTTCACTTTATGCCCACCATTATTTTTAAAGCCTGTCCAGTTCAATTTGTGTTCCTCAAATGTTCTTTGATGTGGGTCCCTCCCTGGAATGGGGCCAACCTATTCACTGTCACACCCGTATAGAAAACTGACCTGTAATGCGGTCAACCTATTCAGTGCCACACCCTTATAGAAAACTGACTCTCCCTCACCTAGCAATTGTCAATAGTTTTTCAGCAAGGGCTTGGGCTTTGTGCTCACCTACCCCATCCATACTGGGAATTTTGTCTGGCATGGGCTTGCACAGGTTTTACACATGCTGTCACAAATGCTTTGGGTTCATATACGCAAGTGTCCTGTTGTGTCCAGGGAACACTGTTTTCTTGGAGTCATCTACCATCTCTGGCTCTCACAGTCTTCCCACCTACCTTCTACGATATTCCATTCTGTACACATTCTATGTTTTCATTATTCAGTCATCAGTTGATGAGCTTATAGTTTGTTTCCTTTCTTTGGCTATTGTAGATAGAGCAGCAATGGATACATATGGTATCTGTAGTATGATACAGAATCCTTTGGGTACATATCCAAGTGGGCTGGCTGGATCCATGTGGTAGATCTATTTCTAGCTTTTAGTGGAAACTTCACTCTGATTTCCACAGTAGTTATAGAAGGTTGCACTCCCATTATAATGAAGTATTCCTGTTTCCACACATCCTCCCCAGGTTTTGTCAACATTTGTTTTAGGGATCCTAGCCACTCTGATTGGGTAATATGAAATCTCAAATTTGGCTAAAGATGGTGAACATTGAAAAGTATTTCTCATCCCTTTGCATTTCACCTTTTAGAACTCTCTGTTTAGTTCCCTGTCCCAATTTTAATCGGGTTGCTTGCTTAGATTTTTGAGTTCTTTGTATATTCTAGATATTACTCCCCTGTCCAATGTATAGCTGGCAAAGATGTTTTTCCCATTCTGTAGGCTGTCTCCTTATTTCAATGATGATATCCCTTGTTGTAAAGAAGCCTTTTAGTTTCATAAGGTCACATTTGTCAATAATTAGTATTAATGCCTGGACAATCCAGGTCCTGTTCAGACAGTGCTTTCCTCTGTCTTTAAGTTCAAATGCATTCCCTACTTTTGCATCTATCAAATTCGGGGTATCACATTTTAGGTTGAGGTCCTTGATCCACTGCAAGTTGAGTGTTGTATATGTTGACAGATATAGATCTACTTTCATTCTACATGCAGCTATCCAGTTTGACCAGCACCGTTTGTTGAAGAGTCTTTTTGTCAATATTTATGTTTGACCATTTTGTTAAAAATCAGGTGGTTGACTGGGCATAGTGATGCAACTTTTAACCCCAAAATTCTGGAGGCAGAAGCAGGCAGCTTTCTGTAACATCAAGGCCAGCCTGGTGTACATAGCAAGTTCCAGGCCAGCTGGAGCTACAGGGAAGAAAGAAAGAAAGAGAGAAAGAAAGAAAGAAACAAAAACATCAGGTAGCTATAAGTGTATAGACTTAAATCCTGGTCCTCCATTCTATTCCATTGGATAACATTTCTGATTTTATGCTAGCACCTTGCTGTTTTAAATACTATAGCTCCATAGTATAGTTTGAAATCAATGACAGGGATACCTCCAGTTTTTCTTTTATTGTTCATAATTGATTTTTTCTACTTCAATAATTTTAATCCTCACTTTTATTAAATCACTTCCATCTATTCTTTTTATTTATTTTATTTAAAAATTTTTTTTTAATGTGTGTGTGTATTGCCTGCATGTAGGTAAGTGCACCCATGTTGTGCAATGCCCATGGAGGTTGGAAGAGGCTGTCAGATCCCCTCAGATTGGAGTTATGGACAGTTGTTAGCTGCCATGTGTGTGCTGGGATTTGAACCCGGGTCTTCTACAAGAACAACCAATGTTTTTAAACACCTAGCCATCTCTCCAGCCCCCCATCTACTCTTTTTAGTTTTTGCTTGTTTTTGCTTTTCTGAGGCCTTTGGGTGAATCATTAAGCTAATAATATTAAATGTCTATAATTTTCTGATGTAGAAACTACATGATATAAATTTTCCTCTAAGGGTTGCCTTTTTTGTGTCCATTAGATTTTGTTATCTTGTGTTTCACTTTCACACAATTCTAGAAAATTTAAAATTTCCTTATTGATTTCTTCCATGACCCACGTTTCATTCAGTAGTGTGTAGTTTTGTTTCTATAGGTTTATGGACTTTCTATTGTTTCTATTTTTGTTGATGTACTGCTTTATTCCTTTGTGGACAGATAGAATATTGGGTGTTTTTTTATAATTTCCCTATATTTGTTGAGACTTGTTTTGTGTCCTAATATGTGATCAATTTTGGAGAAGGTACCATGGAATTCTGAGATGAAATTTCATTCTTTAGTGTTCAGGTGCAGTTTCTGTAGATGTCTATTAGATCCTTTTGGCTTTTGATGCAATTTAATTCCAGAGTCTTTCTGTTTAGTTTATGTTTGAATAATCTGTCTATTGGTGATAGAGGGATTTTGAAATCACCCACTATCATTGTGCTGGGGATCAATCCATGGTTTTAGATCTCACAGTTTTTCTTTTGTAAGTTGGGTGCCCCTGTGTTTGGTGAATAAATGCTTTAGAATTGAAA
>NW_008338667.1:0-412 GCF_000622305.1 Nannospalax galili | reverse complement strand
TTCCAGAATGAAGTTGGTGAAAACACAAACAATGAAATAAAGAAAATAACTTAAGATATTAAAATATAATATACTAAAGAAATAAAATTTCTGAAAAAAGCCAAACAGCCAATAAAAATTGAAAGGAGAAATTCAATCTGGAAAATCAAGCTCGGTGTAAAGTCGAAGCAATAGAATGGATCAAATAGAAATGAAAATATCATGCCTTGAAGATAAGATAGGGAAATAAGATCATTCCGTCAAGAAAAATGTTAAATTAAAAACAAACAAGCCCAGAACATAATGTGCAGAAACTCTGGGACAGTATAAGAATTTCAAATCTACAAATCACAGATATATGCAAATGAGCAGAAACTCAGGCCCAAGGCGCCAAAAGCATTTTCAACAAAATCATTGAACAAAATTCATCAAA
>NW_008338666.1:0-1712 GCF_000622305.1 Nannospalax galili | reverse complement strand
GTATGCAATTTTTACAGTTTAGAAATTTGGAAAGAGTGAACTTAAAAATTTAGAGCATTTTTCTATGGCTAGTGTCCCGCATAAATTAGCCACTTGAAACAACTCAGTTTCATATGGGAATAAGGGACCTCAATTGAGAATTACCTTAATGATATTAGCCTGTTGCCTTGTCTGAAAGACTGTCTTGATTGGTCATTGATGTTGGAGGGCCAGGCCATTGTGGGAGGCACCATCTCTCATCACTAGATCTGTGATCATATGCTGTAAAAGAAATCTAGTCAAGCATGAGGCCAGGAGCAAGCCAGAGTGAAGCCAGTAAGTAATATTCTATTGGATTCTGCCTCAGTTCCTGCTAAGTTCCTACATTGACTTCTCTCAGTAATGGACTGCGATCTGAAATTTTAAGTTGAAATAAACACTTTCCTTCTCAAAGGTGCTTTTACTCATGGTGTTTATCACAGTAATAAAAAGCAAACTAGACATGAAATAATGATCAGGAGAAGTGGGGTTGCTATGATGAAACTTACAGTGTTCTATTTGGAGAAGATTATAAAAATGTTTATTACTTTAAGCTGGGAAAGCCATTGGTATACGCAGAGCTTAATGGACTGTTCTGTGGGAGCTTGAAAGATAAGAATGTTAAGAGAAATGCAGTGGTCCCTGGCTTATGAAGTTTCAGAGATAAGAAAATACTTTATCAGGGCTATCTATTGATTTTTTGGATTAAGAAACTGTTTGATGGTCAGCAAGGTTGAAGAATAAACTGTGGTTAACAAGAGAACAGCAACACTGAAATGAAACCTTTGTGCTTCAGTAGACAATGTATGATAATTTCATACATTCAGCTGATATTAATAACAAATAATTCATGGAGGTAAAATCTTCTAAAAAGCATTTTTTTTATCATCAATACAAAGAAATTGTGGTCCAAGGGGCCTAATGCTGCATCTCAAGCTGTTTGAACTTGGTAGTGTATAAGAGTTTCCCAGGTGGTATTGATTTTAAAGGAATGATAAATGCAAGATTGAGGCAGTCATAGAGAACATCTAAGGCCTGGCACTGTGTGACAAGAGTGAAGTCCCTAAAGAGAAAGCAGGAGAGGCTATTGGTAAAGTTGCAGCATCAGTTGCAGTGGAGATCCCAGGATATTGGAGATGCCAGAATCATGGGACATTCTTCAAAGACAGTGGCCAGTGTAGGGTGAAGCTACCTGAGTCTGTAAGACAATCTGTGTGTACTGTGATGGCAGAGCCTTCTGAAGTCAAAATCATGAGTGAGTTCTAGATGCCGGACACTGAGCTACAAGATTTGATTTACACTGCTAGAATTGGGATTTTTCTTTCACCTGATTGTTCCTTTGCTTTTGTTCTTCCCTTTTGTAATAGAATTATGCATCTTGTTTTTGTATATTCAGAAACCAACACTTAAGAGACTAAATTTTTAAAAAGACTTTAAATCACAGAAAAATGCAAAGAATGTGTGGCATATTTGTAAATATATGGATGTCACAGGTCAGTGACCACAATTCAAGCCTGGTGGGCTTGGGGGCCCTGAGGTATAGGTTCAGAAGCAATCAGGATGTAGGGGATGCAGAGGCATGTGAACCAATGCATACTTTATTCTAAGAAGCAACCTTATTTATAGTGCAACAGGAGGAAGAGAATGTTCTACTCAGGCCAAATGATCTCATTTTGACATTTGCAGTACCTTCC
>NW_008338665.1:0-740 GCF_000622305.1 Nannospalax galili | reverse complement strand
GTATTCTATCTGACCAAAAAGGAATAAAGCAAGATATCAACAACAATAAAAATGGGAAAAGTACGCAAATTCATGGCAGCTAAACAACACACCACTGAACAAAAAATGGATCATGGGAGAAAGGATAAGGAAACTAATAATTCTTAGAATTGAATGAAACACAACATACCAAAACCTTTGGGACACAATGAAGACAGTCCTAAGAGGAAATTTATACATTAAGTGCCTTATCCCAGAAAATTAGAAATATGTCATATAAATAAATTAATGATGCACCCAACAGCCTTAGAAAACCAAGAAGAAACTACACCTGAAAAGAGTAAATGGAAAGATTCAAGGCTGAAATCAATGAAATAGAAATGAAGAAAATAATACAATGAATCAATGAAATGAAAAGTTGCCTCTTTGAAAAGATTAACGAGATTGACAAACCATTAGTCAAATCAATCAAAGAAAGAGAGGACCAAATTAACAAACTCAGAGATGAAAAGGCAAACATTATAACAACCCCTGAGGAAATTCAGAAAACGTTAAGGACATACTTTAAAAAAACTATATTTTGGCCTGGAGAGATGGCTCAGTGACTGACCATTGACTGGTCTTGCAGAGACCCAGGTTTGATTCCTAGCACCCACATGGCAGCTAACAACGGTCCATAACTCTAGTTCCAGGGGAATTTGATGTTCTTCTGACCTCCATGGGCATTGCATGACAGGAGTGCATACATACATATACACAGG
>NW_008338664.1:0-296 GCF_000622305.1 Nannospalax galili | reverse complement strand
TAATTTCTAGGAGTTTTCTGGTGGAATTTTTGCATCTCTTAGATATAATATTATATCATCTGCAAAAAGGGAGAATTTGATCTCTTCAAATTATTATTTCTTTAATTTCCTGCTCTTACTGCTCTTGCAAGAGTTTCAAGCACTGTGTTAAAGAGAAGTGGAGATAGTGGACAGCCTTGTCTGGTTCCTGATTTCAGTGGGAATATTTCCAGTTTTTCTCCATTTAGAACTATGTTGGCTGTGCCTTTGTTATATATGACTTTAATTATGTTGAGGTATGTTCCCTCCAGTCCAAT
>NW_008338663.1:1371-2943 GCF_000622305.1 Nannospalax galili | reverse complement strand
GCTGTGATAGAAACACTGACCAAAGCAATTTATAGAAGGAAGAGTTTGTTTTAGCTTACAGTTCCTGAGGAATTACAGTCCATTATGGAAGGGATGCATGGTGGCTGGAGGTGGCTGGAGCAGGAAGAGTAGGAGTGCAGCTCTCATATCATCATACAGGCACAGGAAGCAAGAGACTGACTGGAGATCTGTCCAGGCTTAAGGACTCTGTAAGCCCACCCCCAGTGACATACTTCCTCCAGGATTGCCACACCTTCTGAAAACTCCCAAAACACGCCATCATCTGGCGACAAAATGAACAAACACTTGGAGCCTATGGGGGACATTTTCATTCAAACAATCACATATGTCTAGGATTTAAAAAAAAATTAAAGCCATAATTCTTTTCCAATGAAGTTTTAAGTATTTTAAAAGAAAAAGGGGTAAAAGCATTACTGCTCTAGTTTATCAGGTGAAAGGGTCAGACTATTTTTCTGTCACTTCTCCAAAATCGGTGTGAGTCTCAGAGGTCTGCCTTCAAAGTCATAAACACAATTTTATTTACCCTGTTTTCCATAATATAGCCACAACTATTCATGGTGTTCTTCTCCATTACTTTCAGTTTAATCTCATGTGTTATCATATTTCTCCATAGTGCCATCAAAATGATAAAGATGACTTCAAAATGTTCCTTTGTCTTTTCACAATGCACCATTGTGATGTCACAGTGCACCAATATGCCAATATTATGGCCCCATGTGCCTATATGTTGCTACATAGAGCCATCAAAATGTTACAATATGAATTCACAGTGTTACTTTGTGACATCACAATGCTCCAATGTGCTAACTCTATGGTCCCAAATATGCCATCGTAGTGTTACCATATGACTTCACAATGTTTCATATGACTTCACAATGTCAATTTGGAGCATTGTGATGACATATTGGACAATTGGGATGTCACAGTGTAGCATACCTTTAACAGCTTGGAGCATTGTCAAGTCACATTTCAGCATTGTGATGAGGCATTGGCTCATTGTTATTCAAAATGAACTTTGCAATATCACAACAGAGCATTCTGAATTCATATTCGAGGATTTTGATGGCATATTGGGGGACTGTGATGGCACATTGTAGCATTGTGATGTCACATGAAACATTTTAATAATACATTAGAGAATTGTGATTATACATTGGTGCATTGTGATGACAGATTGCTGCAATGTGATGGCACACTGAGGATTGTGTACCCAAAATAGAGCATTTTGAAGACATATTGGACAAGTGTGAGGGGACATTCAGCATTGTGGTATCATATTGAGCATTGAGATGGCACATTGGGGTTGTGAGGGAACATTGATCATTTTGATAACACATTGGAGCATTGTGAGGGGACATTCAACACTGTGATATCACATTGAGCACTGTGGTGAGACACTGGGGCATTGTGAAGGAACATTCAAAATTCTGATTGCACACTGAGCATTGTGACGACAGATTGGGGCCTTTAGGTGGCACAATGAGGATTGTGACATCACATTGTAGCATTGATATGACAGATTGGAGCATCTTGTTGGCACATTGAGCATTG
>NW_008338663.1:0-623 GCF_000622305.1 Nannospalax galili | reverse complement strand
ACAATAGGGCATTGTGATGGCACATTGGGGCATTTTGAGCGCACATTGAGCATTCTGATGGCTCACTGAGCATTTTTGTGACACATTGGAGCATTGTGGTGTCTCACTTAGCATTGTGATGTCACATTGGTGCATGGTGATGACATATAGGAGCATTGGGGTCACTCATTAGGACGTTGTGACGGTACATTGAACATTGTTATGACACATTGGAGTGTTGTGTTGGCGCCTGAGCACGGTGATGTCAATTTTGAGCATTTTGATGACATACGGGAGAATTGTGATTACACTGAAGTATACCTTTAGCACATTGTAGCATTGTGATGTGACATTGGACCACCGTGATGACACATTGGTGCATTATTATGGCACACTGAGTACTGAGATGACACATGAAGGAAGCATTGTAATAGCACACTGAAGCACTGTGATGACACAGTGAGACATTGTGATGGCACAATGGAGCATTGTGAAGCTACACTTGAGCACTGAGATGGCACATTGAGGCATTGTGATGGCACAATTTGAGGGCACATTGAAACATTATGATCACCTATTGAAGCATTGTGATTGCACATTAGAACATTGTGGAGCACATTGAGCATTGTGATGGCAGATTGAGT
>NW_008338662.1:4641-4942 GCF_000622305.1 Nannospalax galili | reverse complement strand
AGTGGGTTTTCTCTTCACTTCCTTGGTTGTTTCTTTTGCTGTGCAGAAGCTCTGTAGCTTAATGAGGTCCCACTTGTTGATTGTTGACCTTAATGCCTGCGCAACTTAATGCCTGAGTCCAATTTTTAAAAGTCCTTTTCTGTACCTGTATCTTGTAGGTTATTGCCAATGTTTTTTTTTAATAGTTTCAGAGTTTTGGGCTTCACATTGAGGCCTTTGATCCATTTGGAGTTGACTTTTGTGCAAGGTGAAAGATAAGGGTTTAGTTTCATTCTTCTACAGGTGGAGATCCAGTTTTGCC
>NW_008338662.1:0-3326 GCF_000622305.1 Nannospalax galili | reverse complement strand
ATATTTGAAAAATACCTAGGAAAACCAACAATTTGGCAAATTAAAACACACTTTTTTAAACCTCCTGTGTCAAAAAGAATTCATAATGAAAATTAAAACTAATAACTAAAAATCTCCATGTGTAGACTGGCATTAAAATTCTAACTAAAATAAATCCCAGGCTGGGGAGATGGCTCAGAGGGTAAGGGCCCTTGCTGTGCAAACATGAGGACCTGAGTGTGAATCTCCAGCACCCACATAAAAGCCAGACATGGCCATGAGTAGCTGAGACCCCAGTTCTGTAGGAAGCAGAGACAGGAGGATTGCAGGGGGCCTGCTGGCTGCCAGCCAAGCCCCAGGTTCGGTGCAGATCCTATCTCAAGGGAGTACGGCAGAGAGTGGAACAGTAGGACTTGATGTCCTCCTCTGGCCTCTGTGCATATGCACACAGGTATACACACCTACAAACATATATGTGCCTACACCACACACACACACACACAAATAATTTTAAAGTAATAACAAAAAATTACAAATCCTATTAAGTAATCATATACATACCACATTTTAAAAGCCATAAAATAGAGTTTGAGTTTCATGGTTCTGTTTTAAAGTGCTTACCCCTAGAAGCACAAGGATTGGAGTTCAGTCCCAGCAACCACATAAAATGCTGGGCATAATGCTACACACATGTAATCCCAGCACAAGAGAAGCCAAGAAAGGAGGATCCCGGGGCTCACTAGCCGGCCAGTCTAACCTAATTGGTGAAGCTCAATTAAAAACCTTATCTCCAAAAAGGATGGTTGGTTTGAATAATTACACCCAAGGTTATCCTCTGGCCTCCACACATACATGCACCCACATATTAAGACACACACGCATGCACTCCACACACACATACACACGCACACCAAAAAAGATCAGAAAATGAAATAACCACCTCTCCCAAAAGGCAGAAAGAATGTAATAATAAAGATAAAAGCCAAGATTATTGCATTATTAAATTGCAAAGATAGATCAATAAACCCTATGTGATTATTACAGAGAATAAAATGCATAAGCTCTAATAAATTTTGAGTAGAAGAGCGGGTATCAAAATGCAATAACAAAAAGGGAGAATGTGACACATTGAAAAGAAAATAAAAACAGCCACAACTTTAGTCAAATTCATGCCACTATGCTTTAAAACTTTTGCAAAAAGCTCTGAACCACTGCAGCCCAACTGCAGGCTAATAGAAGTAGAAAATTTGACTTGTTTCTAATCCTTATAGAAACCGAATCAATATTTAAATCTTTGCACAGTAAAAATACCAGGCCAGGACAACTTTATAGGTAAATCCTACTAAACATTTAAGGAATAGAAAATTTCCAGATTACATAAGCTCTTTCCGAGAAATAAAGTACTGCAAGAAAGAAGGGCGGCCACGTTCCCTAACTTGGTTTATGAGCTTATTATAATGCTGACTTCAAAACCAAACAAGGTCGGAGAAGGGAAAATCGCTGGCTGTTCTCTCTCTTGAATATAGTACAGAAATCTAAAGTAAAGTTCTCGTGAGATGAACCCGATGAAGTTTTGGGTTTTTATTGTTTGTTTGGTTGGTTTTTGGTCTCTTTTGAGACAGGGTCTCAAAATCCGCCTGTCTCTGCCTCCCAAGTGCTGGGACTATAGGCGTGCACTACCACACTCGGCTCTTTGTGAAGTATTTTTAAAGAGCATTGGAACTAGCCCAAGAACTCAAATCTGGTTCACTATCAGATAATTCATAATGCCACTTGGCATATTATCACATAGAAGAAGAAGAAGAAAAAAAAAACCATCCGCTCAGGAAACAGGGTCGATCTGGGCTTCACAGGCCTGCAAAACGAGGGAAAGACAGACCGTGGAAGAGAAGGGAGGAAGTCCTTCGGGAATATGGCAAAAGTTAATATTCATTTTGCTTCTCCAACAACAATAAGAACTTTCCTGCATTTGAACATATTCTTCATACTGCCATGAGACAAACAACCAAATTATTTTCCACAAAAGACTTTAAACTAGTGGAAATAAGAGTTATACAGCATACATTCTGGAGAAAGAGCTGCCTTCTCTCTCTCTCTCTCTCTCTCTCTCTCTCTCTCTCTCTCTCCAAAAATCAAGGTCTTAGAAACGGCTTGGGGGAGGGCAGGGGCTGGAGAGACGGCTCTGTGGTTAAGAGTACCTGCTGCTCTTGCAGAGGACCTGATTTCAAGGCCTAGAACTCAAAAAAGGGAACTCACAGCTCCCTGTAATTCCAGCTCCGGGGAATTTGACGCCCTTTTCTGACCTCCAAGGGCAATTGCCCTTACATGCACGTACCCTGACACAGATACGTGTATACATGCACTTTGAACATCAAGATCTTAAAAGGAAATGACTTGGGGAAATAGATTTTAAACTTACTGCTCCTAGTTACATCCTGCTTGCAACCACATATCTGAAAACAATCTTAAGGTCACTTCAAATGCTTTTCAGCATAATTCACAAAAATATTACACATTTGGATTTAAACAGGTAAACAAGTTAAACAACCAAATGCTGAGGTGAGGCACACTCTGTGGAAGGCACCATTTTCACACAGACCAGAGTGGTACCAGTGGCAGTTTTGGTTAATAGAAAGGTTCACAGAAACACTGGAATTATAAACTGAGTACAATAGATACCTAAGAAGATTCAGTACTTTTTCAGAGTTTTTATTATGAACACATTTTCAACATCACAGTTTTTAGGTCTATATTAAGAATAGTGGAGAGATGGCTGGAGAGATGGCTCAGCAGTTAAGAGCACCAGCTAACCCACATGGCAGCTAACAACCATCTGTAACTCCAGTTCCGGGGGATCCGATGCCTTCTTCTGACCTCCATAGGCATTGGATGACGTGGATGCACTTACACACATGCAAGCAATATGCTCATACACATGAAATAAAAATAATAAATCAACTTAAAAAAAAATAACAGTAGACAGGGCTGGAAAGATGGCTCAGTGGGTAAAAGTGCTTGCCGACAAGCCTGATGACCTGAGTTTGATCCCCAGGACTCACATGGTAGGAGAGAACTGACTCCCAATAGTTGTTCTCTGACATCTACATGCACCACCCACACTGTACTATCTGCCACACACCTACGCACGCACACACACACACACACAAACACACACACGTAAACAAATACAAATTGAAAATCAAAAATGAATGAATGAATGAATGAATGAGTGAATACAAGAATGGTAAAGAGTATCAGGACACTAATGAAATCATTTCTACAGATTCCCATGGTGTGTGGGCCCTTGTAATGATATCTTTTTGATGCATTAGGGAAACAAAGGAAAA
>NW_008338660.1:675-795 GCF_000622305.1 Nannospalax galili | reverse complement strand
TAGAAAGGCTACAGACTTTTGTATGTTAATTTTGTAACCTGCCACTTTACACTGAACTTGTCAATAATTTCTAGAAGTTTTCTGGTGGAATATTTGACATCGCTTAGATATAATTTCATG
>NW_008338660.1:0-263 GCF_000622305.1 Nannospalax galili | reverse complement strand
CTGGGATAAAGCTGACTTGATCATGGTGGATGATCTTTCAGATGTGTGTCTGTATGCGGTTTGTAAGTATCTTGTTGAGAATATTTGCATCTATGTTCATTAAGGATATGGGTCTATAGTTTTCTTTTTTGGTTTTATCTTTACCTGGCTTTGGTATTAGAGTGATGCTGGCTTCATAGAAGGAATTTGGAAGTTCTTCCACCATTTCTCTCTTTTTTAATAAATTAATTAGTATTGGATGCAGATCTTCTTTAAATGTCTGA
>NW_008338659.1:0-14094 GCF_000622305.1 Nannospalax galili | reverse complement strand
AGGGTTATGTTTAGGGTTAGGAAAAAGGCTAAGGATAACAGTAGGTCTAGGCTTATGTTTAGGGTTAGGGTTGGGATCAATTAAGTGTTAAGGTTATTGTTAGGGCTAGGGTCATGGTTAGGTTTAGGGTGACTGGTATGTTTAGGGTTAGAATTACAGTTAGGGTTAGGTTTAGTGTAACAGGCTTAGGGTTAGGGTTAGGACTAGGGCTATGTTTAAGGTTAGGATTAGGGCTAGGGTTAGGGTTATGGCTAGGGCTACTGTTAGAGTTAACTGTAGGTTTAAGTTTACTTTTATAATTAGGGTTAGGTTTTGGGGTAAGTTAGGTTTTGGGCTAAAAGTTAGGTAGAAGGTTAGGGTTAGGGTTAGGGTTAACTGCAGGGTTAGACATAGGTTTAAGAATAAGCTTAGTGTTAGGGCTTGCATTAGGATTGATTTAGGGATAAGTTTATGCATAGTAGGTTTAGTGTTAGGGCTAAACCTAGGTGTAGTGTTAGGTTTGTAGCTAGGGTTAGTGTTAGGTTTAGGGTAAAGTAGAGGGTTAGTATTAGGATTACTGTTAGGTTTAGGGTTAGGCCTAGGGTTACTTTGAGGTTATGATTAGGGTTAGGATTAGGGTAAGTGTTATTGTTACATTTAGGGCTAGGGTATTGTCACCATGCTCTATATTCAAACACAGTGATCAATGTCCACCCACAATCCTCCAATGAGACATCACAATGTTTTACTGTGACATCACAATGCTACAATCTGCCAACACTATGGACAAATGTTCCATTATATTGCTCCAATGTGCCATCTCAATGTTACAATATGAATTCACAATGTTTCATTGTGCCATCATTCTGCCATCACAATGCACCATTGTGTCATTCCTGTGATCCACTGTGTCATCATGATGCTCAATATGCAAATACGGTGCTCAATTTCCCCTCACAATCCCCCAGTGTGAAAAAAACAATGCTCCAATGTGTCACCAAAATCCTGACTGTGACATCACAATGCTCCAGTGTCACATCACAATGCTCCAATGTGTCACTACAATGCTCAATTTGATATCACAATGCTGAATGTCCCTTCACAAGGCCCATAATGTGTCATCACACTGCTCAGTGGGCAAATATAATGCCTCAATTTGTCATCACAATATTCCAGTTTGGTATTGGAATGTTTCATGTGCCATCACAATGTTCCAATGTGCCATCAGTATGGCTCCCTGTTCCGTTATGTAGCTCCAATGGGCCATCAAAATGTTGCAATATGACTAAGCAATGTTCCATTATGCCATCACAATGCTCATTATGCCACCACAATGCAACATCGTGTTCTTACAATGATCCACTCTGTTGTCACCATGCTCAGTATGCAAACACGGTGCTCAATATCCCCCCAAAATCCCCCAATGTGACATCAAAAGCTCTAATGTGACAACAAAATGCTCCAATCAACCAACACTATGGCCCCATGTGCCATTATATTGCTCCAATGTGCCATGACAATGTTACAATATGACTTCATAATGTTCCATTGTGCGACAACAATGCTCAATTTGCAATCACAATGCACCATTGTGTCATTACAATGATCCACTGTGTCCTCAACATGGTCAATAAGCAAAGATGGTGCTCAATGTCCCCTCAAAATCCCCCAGTGTGACATCACAATGCTCCAATGTGCCATGGCAATGTTACAATATGACTTCATAATGTTCCATTGTGCGACAACAATGCTCAATTTGCAATCATAATGCACCATTGTGTCATTACAATGATCCACTGTGTCCTCAACATGGTCAATAAGCAAAGATGGTGCTCAATGTCCCCTCAAAATCCCCCAGTGTGACATCACAATGCTCCAATGTGCCAACACTATGGCCCCATGTGCCACTATGTTGCTCCAATGTGCCATCACAATGTTACAATATGACTTCATAATGTTCCATTGTGCCATCAAAATGTGACACTGGGTCATGACAATGATCCATTGTGCTGTCACCTTGCTCAATATGCAAACACGGTGCTCAATGTCCCCTCAAAATCCCCCAGTGTGACATCACAATGTGCCATTGTGTCATTACAACAATCCATTTTTCACCAATAAGCTCAATATGCAAACACGGTGCTCAATGTCCCCTCACAATCCCCCAATGTGACATCAAAATGCTACAGTGTGACATCACAACACTAAAATGGGACATCACAATGCTTCAGTGTGCAACACTTTAGCCCCACGTGCCATTATACTGCTGAAATGTGCCATCACAATGTTACATTATGCCTTCAAATTTTCCATTGTGTCATCACAATGCACCATTCTGTCATTACAATGATCCTTTGTGTCATGACCATACTCAATATGGAAACACAGTGTGCAATATCCCCTCACAATCAACCAATGTGACATCACAATGCTCCAATGTGCCAACATTAAGACCCCATGTGCAATTATATTGCTCCAGAGTGCCATCACAATGTTACAATATGCTGTCCCAATAGTCCATTTTGCCCTCACAATGCTCTTTGTGCCATCACAATTCGCCATTGTGTCGTTACAATGATCCATTGTGTCATCACCATGCTCAGTATGCAAACACAGTGCTCAATGTCCCCCTCACAATCCCCCAATGTGACATCACAATGCTCAAATGTGCCAACACAACGGCCCCATATGCCATTATATTGCTCCAATGTGCCAACACTATGGCCCCATGTGAAATCACAATTCCCCAATGTGACATCACAATGCTCAAATGTGCCAACACAACGGCCCCATATGCCATTATATTGCTCCAGTATGCCATCACAATGTTATGATATGACCTCACAATATTCCATTGTGCCATCACAATGCTTATTGTGCCATCACAGTGTCCAAAGTACCTATACTAAGGCCAGATGTGACATTATATTGCTCCAGTATGCCATCACAATGCTACAATATGACTTCAAAATGTGCCATTGTTCCATCACAATGCGCCATTTTCTCATTACAATGATCCATTGTGTCCTTACTAAGCTCAAAATACAAACACGGTGCTCCATGCCCCCACACAATTACACAATATGACATCACAATGCTGCAATGTGTTATCACTATGTTCCAATGTGTCATCACAATGCTCTAATGTGACATCACACTGCTACAAATTGCCATCACAATGCTCCAATGTGCCAGCACGATGGCCCCATGTGCCATTATATTGCTCCAATGTGCCATCACAATGTAACCTTATGATTTCACAATGTTCCACTCTGCCATCACAACGCTCATTGTTCCATTACAAATCACCATTGTGTTATTACAATGATCCATTGTGTCTTCAACATACTCAATATGCAAATACGGTGCTCACCGTCCCCTCACAATCTCCTAATGTGACATCACAATGGTACAATGTGACATCACAGTGCTCCAACGTGACATCCCAATGCTCCAGTATGCCAGCACTATAGCCAATGTGCCATTATATTGCTCCAATGTACAAACACAATGTTTGACTATGACTTCACAATGTTCCCTTGTGCCATCACAGTGGGCCATTGTGTCATTACATTGATCCATTCTGTCGTCACCATACTCAATATGGAAACATGGTGCTCAAAGTCCACTCCCAATCCTCCAGTGTGACATAACAATGCCCAACTATGACATCACAATGCTCCAATGTTCCAAAACTATGGCTTCATGTGCCATTATACTGCTCCAATGTGCCATCACGATTATACAATATGACTTCACAATGTTCCACTGTGCCATCACAATGCATCATTTTGTCATTACAATGATCCATCCTGCCCACACCATGCTCAATATGTGAACACGGTGCTCAATGTCCCCTCGTGATTCCCCAATGATGCATCACAATGCTAAATGTGACATCACAATTCTAAATGTCCCCTCACAAGGGCCCTAATGTGTCCTCATAATTCACAGTGTGCAAATATAATGCCCCAATGAGTCATCAAAATACTCCTATTTGGTATTGCAATGTTTCATGTGCCATCATTACGCTCCAATGTGCCCATACTATGGCCCCATGTGCCATTATATTGCTGCACTGTGTCATCACAATGTTATAATATAACTTCACAATGTTCCATCATGCAATCACAATGCTCATTGTGCCATCACGATGAGCCATTGTGTAATTACAATGATCCATTTTGTCTTCACCATACTCAATATGCAAACACATTGCTCAGTCTCCCCTCAAATATCCCCTAATGTGACATCACAATGGTAAAATGTGACATCACAGTGGTCCAACGTGACATCACAATTCTCCAGTATGCAGGCACAATGGCCACTTGTGCCAATATATTGCTCCAGTGTGCCATCACAATGTTACAATATGATTTCTCAATGTTCCATTGTGCCATCACAATGCTCATTGTGCCATCAAAATGCACCATTGTGTCATTACAATGATTCATTGTGTCGTCACCATGCTTAATATGCAAACCCAGTGCTCAATGTCCCCTCAGAAACCCCAAAAGTGACATCATAAAGCTACAATGTGACATCACAATACCACAAATTGATATCACAATGCTCCAATGTCACATCACAATTTTCCAAAATGACATCACATGATCAATGTGCCAACACTATGGCATTGCTCCAATGTGCCATCACAATGTAACCTTACGACTGCACAATGTGCCGTTCTGCCATCACAATGCTCATCATGCTATCACAATGCACCAATGTGTTATTACATACATCCATTGTTTCATCACCATGCTCAATATGCAAACATGGTGCTCAATGTCCCCTCAGAATCCCCTAATGTGACATCAAAATGCTACAATGTGACATCACAGTGCTTCAACGTAACATCAAAATGCTCAAATATGCCAGCACTATGGTCCCATATGCCATTATATTGCTCTCCTGTGCCATCACAATGTTACAATATAACTTCTCAATGTTCCATTGTTCTATCACAACTCTCATTGTGCCATCACAATGCACCATTGTGACATTACAATGATTCATTCTGTTGTCACCATGCTCAATATGTAAACACGGTGCACAATGTCCCCTCAGAAGCCGCCAATGTCACATCATAAAGCTCCAATATGTAATCACAATGCTCTGGTGTGTCATTACAATGCTCCAATGTCACATCACAATGCTCCATTGTGAAATCACCATGCTCAATGTGCCAACACTATGGCCCCATGAGCTATTATATTGCTGCAATGCGCTATCACAATGTTACAGTATGACTTCAGAATGTTACAATATGACATCACAATATTCCACTGTGACATCACAATTCTCCAATGTGACATCACAATGCTCCAATGTTCCATCACAATGTTAAAATATGACTTGAGATCACAATGCTTCAATGTGACATCACAATGCTGCCATGTGGCAATGCTATCACCCAATGTGCCATTATTTTGCTCCAATGTGACAACACAAAGTTTCAATATGACTTCACAATTTGCCATTGTGCCATCACAATGTGCAATTGTGTCATTTCCATAATCCAATTTGTCATTACAATGCTCAATATTTAAACACCCGGCTTAATGTCCCCATCCAATACCCCAATGTGATATTACAATGCTCCATGGTGCCATCAGAATGATAATATATGACTTCAGAATGTTCTATTGTGACATCACCATGCGCCATGTTGCCATCACAATGTTACAATATGACTTCACAATGTTACAGTATGACTTCACAGTGTTCCACTGTAACATCACAATACTCCAATGTGACATCACAATGCTCCTATATGCCAACACTATCACCCCATGTGCCATTATAGTGCATTACCATACTCCATTGTGTCATCACCATTCTCAATATGCAAACATGGTGCTCAATGTCCCCTCGCAATACCCAATGTGATATCACAACCCTCCAATATGTCATCACAGTGCTCAAGTGTGATATCACAGTGCTTGAATGAACCAACACTATGGCCCCATGTGCTATAACAATCTCCCAATGTGCCATCACAATGTTAAGATATGACTACAAAATATTCCATTTTGACATCACAATGCTCATTGTGCTATCTCAATGTGTCATTGTGTCATTACAATGATCTATTGTGTCATCACAATGCTCACCATGATCATCACCATGCTCAATATGCAAACACGGTGCTCAATTTCCTCTCACAGTCCACCAATGTGACATCACAATGCTCCAATTTGTCATCACAACACTCCAATGACACATCACAATGCTCCAATGTGCTAAAATTATGGCCCCATTTACCATTATATTGCTCCAATGTGCCATCACAATGTTACAACATGAATCACAATACACCAATGTGCCATAACAATGTTACAATATGACTTCAAAATGTTCCATTTTACCATCACAATGCTCTATGTGCCATCACAATGCTTATTGTGCCATTACAATTTGCCATTGTGTCACTACAATGGTCCATTGTTTCGTCACCATGCTCAGTATGCAAACATAGTGTTCAATGTCCCGTGCTCAATGTCCTTCAAAATCAACCAATGTGACATCACAGTGCTCTCATGTGTCATTACAATGCTCCAATGTTACATCAAAATGCTTCAGTGTGCCCACATTATGGCCGCATGTGCCATTATATTGCTCCAATGTGCCATGAACATGTTACAATATGAATTCCCAATATTCCATTTTGCAATCGCAATGCTCTTTGTGCCATTACAAATGGAAATTGTGTCATTACAATGAACCATTGTGCAGGTGGTGCTCAATGTCCCCTTCAATGCCCCAATGTGACATCATAAGCCTCCAATGTGTCTCAAAATGCTCCAATGTGACATCACAATGCTCAAATATGCCAACACTATGGCCCCATGTGCCATCACAATCCCCCAATGTGACATCACAATGCTCCAATGTGACATCACAAAGCTGCAATGTGTTGACACTATGGCCCCATATGCTATTATATTGTTCCAATGTACCCTTACAATGTTGTGATATGACTCCACAGTATTCCATTGTGCAATCACAATGCTCACTGTGCAATCACAATGTTCCATTGTGTTATTACAATGATCCATGGTGTCATCCCCATGCTCAATATGCAAACACAGTGCTCAGTGTCACCTCACAATCACCCAGTGTGACATCATAAAATTCCAATATGCCATCACATTGCTACAATGTTTTATCAAAATGCTCCAGTATACCAAAACTATAGCCCGATGTGCTATTACATTGCCTCAATGTGCCATCACCATATTGTGACACCACGATGCTCCAATATGACATAAAAATGCTCCAATGTGCCATCATTGTGCCATCACAAGGCTCAGTTTGCCATCACAATGCGCCATTGTTTCATTACAATGATCCATTGTGTCGTCACTATGCTCAGTATGCAAACACGGTGCTCAATGTCCATGTTCCATGTTGCCATCACAACGTTACAATTTGACTTCAAAATGTTCCGTTGTGACATCACAATGCTCAATGATGCCATTACGATGTTACAATATCACTTTACAATGTTTCATTTTGATATCACAATGATCCAATGTGCCCACACTTTCGCCCCATGTGTCATTATGTGGCTCCAATGTGTCATCACAATGTTGCAATATGAAATCACAATGCTCCAATGTGCCATCACAATGTTACAGTAGGACTTCACAGTGTTCCAATGTAACATCACAATGCTCATTGTTACATCACTATTGGCAATTGTGTCATTAACATGATCGATTATCTCATCATCATGTTCAATATGCAAACACTGTTCTCAATGACCCCTCACATTCCCCCACGTGACGTTATAAAGCTCAATGATGCCGTCACAATGTTACAATATGACTTCAAAATGTACCATTGTGATATCACAATGCCTCATGGTGCTATTACAATGTTACAATATCACTACACAGTGTTCCATTTTGACATCACAATGTTCTTTGGGGCCAACACTATCGCCCTATGTGCCATGATACTGTTCCAATGTGCCAACACAATGTTACAGGATGACTTCACAATGTTCTGTTGTTTTATCACAATGCTCCAATTTGACATCACTAACCCCCTATGTGCAATTTTATTGCTCAAATGTGCCTTCACAATGTGACAATATGAAATCACAATACTTCAATGTGCCATCACAATGTTCCAGTGTGCCAACACTATCACCCCATGCTCCATTATATTGTGTCAATGTGCCATCACAGTGTTACAGTATGACTTCACAATGTTCCATTGTTTTATCAAAATACGCCAATGTGACATCACTATGGCCCCTTGTACCATTATATTGCTCCAATATGTTATCATAATGTTACAGTATGATTCAGTGTCCTATTGTGACGTCAAAATGCTCCAATGTGACGTCACAATGCCCAGAAGTGCAAACACTATTGCTCCATGTGCCATTATAATGCTCCAATATGCCATTAAAATGTTGCAATCTGACTCTTCAATGTTCCATTGTGCCAACACAATGTTCCAATGTGACATCACAATGATCCATGGTGCCATCACAGTGTTACAATATGACTTCTCAATATTCCACTGTGACATCACAAAGCTCAAATATGACATCACAATGCTCCAATATGCCATTAAAATGTTGCAATCTGACTCTTCAATGTTCCAACGTGCCATCACAAGGTAACAACATGACTTCAACATGTGACATCACAATGTTCCAATGTGCCAATACTATCGCCCTATGTGCCATTATACAGCTCCAATGTGCCATCACAATGTTATTATATGACTTCACAATGTTCCATTATGACATCACAGTGCTCATTGTGAAATCACTATGCACAATTGTGATATGACCATCATCCACTCTGGCCTAATCATGCTTAACATGCAAACACAAGGCTTAATGTCCCCCCACAATCCCTAAATATGACATCACCATGTTACAATATGACTTCACAATGTTTTATTTTGACATCACAATGCTCCAATGTGACATCACAATGTTCCAATGTGCCAATACTATCGCCCTATGTGCCATTATACTGCTCCAATGTGCCATCACAATGTTATAGTATGACTTCACAGTGTTCCAATGTAACATCAAAATGCTCTTTGTTACATTACTATGGGCAATTGTGTCTTTACCATGATCTATTGTCTCGTCACCATGCTCAACATGCAAAGATGTTACTCAATGTCCCCTCACAATCCCCCAATGTGACATTACAATGCTCCATGGTATCATCACAATGTTACAATATGTCTTCAAAATGTACCATTGTGACATCACAATGCTAAATTTCTGCAATGTGCCACCACAATGTTACAATATGAAATCACAATGCTCCAATGTGCCAACACAAAGTTCCAGTGTGCCAACACTATCTCCCCATGTGTCATTATATTGCTCCAATATGCCATCACAATGTTACAGTATGACTTCATAACGCTCCATTGTTTTATCACAATGCTCCAATGTGACATCACAGTGTTACAATATGACTTCTCATATTCCGTTGTGACAAAACAAGGCTCCAATATGACATCACAATGCTCCAGTGTGCCATTACTAGGTGCAATTTTGTCATTACCATGATCCATTGTGTCAACACCATGCTCAATATGCATACACAGTGTTCAATCTCCCCTTTTAATGCCCCAATGTGACATCACAATCGTCCTTGGCACCATCACAATGTTACTATATGACTTCGCAATGTTCCATTATGATTTCACAGTGCTCATTGTAAAATCACTGCACAGTTGTGATATTACCGTCATCCACTGTGTCGTAACCATGCTTAATATGAAAACATGGGGCTCAATGAACCCCCACAATCCCTGAATATGACATCACAATGTTACAATATGACCTCATAATGTTTTATTGTGACATCACAGTGCTCCAATATGACATCACAATACTCCAATGTGTCATCATATTACGACTGCAAAATGTTCCACTGTGACATCACAATGCTCCAAAAAGATATCAGAGTGCTCCAATGTGCCAACACTAGCGTCCCATGTGCCATTAAATTGCTCCAATATGCCAACAGAATGTTACAATATGACTTCACAATGTTCCATTGTGACATCACAATGCTCCAATGTGACATCAAAGTGTTCCAATGTGCCAACACTATCGCCCATGTACCATTATTTTGCTCTAATATGCCATCACAGTGTTACAATATGACTTCACAATGTTTCTTTTGACAATGTTACAGTATGACTTCAACATGTTTCATTGTGACATTACAGTGCTCCATCGTGCCATCACAATATTACAATATGACTTCATGATGTTCCATTGAGTCATCACATTGCTCATTGTGACATCACTATGCAAAATTGTCATTACTTGATCCATTGTGTTATCACCATGTATAATGTGCAAACACAGTGCTCACTGTCCCCTCAGAACCTGTCAATGTGACATCTAAATCCTCCACGGTGCCATCAAAATTTTACAACATGAATTCCCAATGTTCCATTGTGACATCACAAGGCTCCAATGTGACAACACAATGCTACAATATGCCATCACTATCATCCCATGTACCATTATATTGCTCCAATGTTCCATCACAATGTTACATTATGACTTCACAATGTTCCATTGTGAATTCACAATGCTCCAAAATGACAAAACAACGTTACAGTGTGACTTCACCATGTTCCATTGTGACACCCCAATGCTCCAAAAAGATATCCCAGGACCCAACGTGCCAACACTATCGCCCCATGTGCCATTACATTGCTCCAATGTGCCAACACAATGTCTCAATATCACTTCACAATGTCCCATTGTGACATCACAATGATCCAATGTGACATTACAAGGCTCCATTGTGACATCATAAGGTTCCAGTATGCCATCACAGTGTTCAAATATGACTTCAAAGAGTTCCATTTTGAAATCACAATGCTCCTATGTGACATCACAGTGCTCTAATGTGCCAACACTATCGCCCCAGGTGCCATTTTATTGCTCCAATGTGCCATCACAGTGTTACAATATGACTTCACAATCTTCCATTGTGAGATCACAATGCTCCAAAATGACATTACAATGATCCAATGTGCCATCACAATGTAGCAATATGACTTCAAAATGTTCCATTGTGACATATTGATGCTCCCTGATGCCATCACGCTATTACCATATGACTTCATGATGTCCCATTGAGACATCACATTGCTCATTGTGACATCAGTATGCAAAATTGTGTCATTACTTGACCCATTGTGTCATCACCATGCTTAATGTGCAACACAGTGCTTAATGTCCCCCCAAAAACCACCTAATGTGACATCACAATGCTCCATGACGCCATCAAAATGTTACAGTATGAGTTCACAGAGTTCCATTTTCACATCACAAGGCTCCAATGTGACAACACAATGCTCAATATGAAAACACCGTGCTCAATGTCTCCTCACATTCCCAAAATGTGACATCACAATGATCCCGTGTGTCATCACAATGCTCCAATGTGACATCACACTGCTACAAAGTGCCATCACAATGCTCCAATGTGCCAACACAAGTGCCCTATGTGCCATTATATTGCTCCAATGTGCCATCACAATGTTACAATATTACCTCAAATTGTTCCATTGTGTCATCACAGTTCTCATTGTGCCATCACAGTGCCCCTCTGTGTCATTACAAGGATCCATTTTGTAGTTCAACATGCTCAATATGCAGACACAGTGCTCAATGTCAGCTCCAAATTCCCTGATGTGACATCCCAATGTTCCAATGTGTCATCTCAATGCTCCAATGTGACATCACAATTCTCCAAAGTGACATCACAATGCTCCAATGTGCCAACACTATGGCCCCATGTGCCATTTTACTTCTCCAATGTGCCAACATAACATTACATATGATTTCACAATGTTCCATTGTGCCATCACAATGCTCATTGTGCAATCATAATGTGCCCTTCTGTCATTTCAATGATCCATTGTGTCATTACCATCCTCAATATGCAAACACGGTGTTCAGTTTCCCCTCACAATCCCCCAATGGGAAATCACAATGCCTCAATGTGTCATCACTATGCTCCAAAGTGACATCACAATGCTCCATTGTGTCATTACAATAATCCATTGTGTTGCCACCATGCTCAATATTCAAACACGGTGAATAATGCCACCTTACAATACCCCAATGTGACATCACAATTCTTGAATGTGTCATCACAGTGCTCCAATGTGGCATCCCAATGCCCCAGTTTGCCAACGCTGTGGCCACATGTGCCATTATATGGCTTCAATGTGCCATCACAATGTTACAATATGACTTCACAATGTATATTCAGCAATCACAATGGTCATTTTGCCATCACAAGGTGCCATTGTGTAATTCCTATGGTCCATTTTGTCGTCACCATGCTCAATATACAAACACAGTGCTCAATTTCCCCTAACAATCACCCAATGTGACATCACAATGCTTCAACCTGCCATCACAACATTACAATATGACTTCACAATGTTCCATTGTGAAATCACAGTGCTCCAATGTGCCTACACTATTGCCTCCTGTGCATTATATTGCTCCAATGTGCATTCAAAATGCTACAACATGACCATGAAATGTTCAATTGTGACATCACAGTGCTCATTGTGAAATCACTATGCGCATATTTGACATTACAATGATCACTTTTTCGTAACCATGCAGAATATGCAGACATGGTGCTCAATTTCCACCCAAAATTATGCAATATGACATCACAATGCACCATGGTGCCATCACAATGTTACAATACGACTTCACAATGTTTCACTGTGCTATCGCAATGCTCATCGTGCCATCACAATGTTACAATACGACTTCACAATGTTTCACTGTGCTATCGCAATGCTCATCGTGCCATCACAATGTTACAATACGACTTCACAATGTTTCACTGTGCTATCGCAATGCTCATCGTGCCATCACAATGTTACAATACGACTTCACAATGTTTCACTGTGCTATCGCAATGCTCATCGTGCCATCACAATGTTACAATACGACTTCACAATGTTTCACTGTGCTATCGCAATGCTCATCGTGCCATCACAGTGTTACAATACGACTTCACAATGTTTCACTGTGCTATCGCAATGCTCATCGTGCCATCACAATGTTACAATACGACTTCACAATGTTTCACTGTGCTATCGCAATGCTCATCGTGCCATCACAATGTTACAATACGACTTCACAATGTTTCACTGTGCTATCGCAATGCTCATCGTGCCATCACAATGTTACAATACGACTTCACAATGTTTCACTGTGCTATCGCAATGCTCATCGTGCCATCACAATGTTACAATACGACTTCACAATGTTTCACTGTGCTATCGCAATGCTCATCGTGCCATCACAATGTTACAATACGACTTCACAATGTTTCACTGTGCTATCGCAATGCTCATCGTGCCATCACAATGTTACAATACGACTTCACAATGTTTCACTGTGCTATCGCAATGCTCATCGTGCCATCACAATGTTACAATACGACTTCACAATGTTTCACTGTGCTATCGCAATGCTCATCGTGCCATCACAATGTTACAATACGACTTCACAATGTTTCACTGTGCTATCGCAATGCTCATCGTGCCATCACAATGTTACAATACGACTTCACAATGTTTCACTGTGCTATCGCAATGCTCATCGTGCCATCACAATGTTACAATACGACTTCACAATGTTTCACTGTGCTATCACAGTGCTCATCGTGCCATCACAATGCGCAACTGTGTCATTACCATGACCCATTGTTTCGTTCCCATGCTCAATGAGCATACACGGTGTTCAATGTCCCCTCAGAGTATAACCTATCAGAGAAATTCTCCCTGGAGAAAACTGTCTCTCTGCCCGAATATCTCTCTCTCTCTCTCTCTGTCTCTGTCTCTCTCTCAGCAGCTTTCTGCAAACTTTATTTGTAATTAGAAAGCTTACAAATGCAGCAAAGCATCAGACTGTAAATCAAACCATGAATTTGTACAATATTTCTCAGTATACAAATTTTTCAACAATCACAGTAACAGGAAAGCACAAACTTCAATGATTAAACTTTTCTTAAAATAGCCAAGCAACACCTTTATTGTTTTCTTTATAGCCTTGCAGTTTCTGTT
>NW_008338658.1:573499-574911 GCF_000622305.1 Nannospalax galili | reverse complement strand
GTCCTAGGAAAGCAATCTGAGCCAGTTCCAGAGCTCCTGTCTCTGACTCAGCACCCTCCTCTCTGATCCTAGGCTGATGTTGGCCCTGGAGACAGCATGGTCACATCTCCAGAAACAGATGTGGTGGGCAGAGGGAGCAGATTGTGGAGATCCTGGATTACCCTCTTAGATGCTTCTCTGAGCTGAAGGAGCCTGGAAGCTGAAGGAGCTGGGTGTCTGGCTTATCCTTGGGGACCAGGAATCACCATATGCAAAGCTGCTAACACCCTGCCTTCCCTGCTGAAACCCCACTAGCCACCTGCACTACTGCATCCTCACTGTCTGGTCCATGGACACTACAAGGGCAGGCCTTGCTCTGCCCAGGGACTGGAGATAGGACTCAGACTGTCCTACAGGTCCTGGCAGTCCCCACACAGAACCATTCATAGTGACTTAAGATCTGGGTGTAAGAGATCTGTAGTCTTGGGGTGGGGATGGCAGTACTGAAGCTTAGGTCCTCAAAGATCAGAGTACTGGTGCATCAGCCCCACACAGGCCTCTGTTGTGTCCCAAGAGCTTACCTTGCAGATTTAGTAATGACACAGGACCCTGATCTACCTACACTTTGCACTCAAGGACCTGCTCTATCCTACTGTCTCCTAGTACCTCTTAGAGTCCAGGTCTGCAGCGACCTTCCCCCAGACCCCAGGAACTCCTTGAAAACAGGAGTTGAGTCAGTTTCAACATAGTCTGTTTCCCCCAAACAAATTTAGAAGATAAACAGGCCCCTGCACCCATGACCAGACCATTGCAAGAGCTGTCTGAGCTCCAGCTGCTTCCCCCTGATAAGTTTCACAACTTATCAACTCTTGCCTTAGAAGGAGGAGACTATTTTTATCCTCCCACAGAACCACCCAAGCTACTTTTATCCTCCTGCCAAAGCTGTTTTTTCCTCCCCTGCCTTCACCATTCCCTACTTCCTACCCCTATGAAAGCCTCCAGCCAACAGCCTGTAAGCTGGTGGTCTTTCCTCAATCCTGGAGTTGACAGCCTCCCCTGGCAACTTCCCAATAAACCTTGCTTTTGCTGGAGTCCTTCTGAGCGGTGATTCTTTCCCAATTTACCTATCAATGCCACGAAAGTAGCTCCACTTCAAGGACTGCTCCCAGGGGACGTCCTGTTCTCCTTACTGACCTTTTCCACAGGTTTCATTGTCAGAATTGTAGCATGGGCAAATGCAGGGTCCCAGCTGGCAAAGGTGGCTCTGCAGGGTTCCTTCCCACCCAGGACCAAGGCCAAGGCTGGTGCCTCTGACTCCTGCTTCTGGCAGTGCTGATTTGGTCTCCTTGAGTGTTCTTTAGTTCATCCCATTGTGTGATGCTATTCTAGGGGAGACGTGAACAAATGCCTACTCACTCCAGATAGAGAACCAA
>NW_008338658.1:533112-573156 GCF_000622305.1 Nannospalax galili | reverse complement strand
CTCTGGGTTCCCTGAGAAGTAAGCCTGTTTGCATGGAGGTTACTGCCCAACAGCGCCTCTGGACGCAAGAGGCAGCCAGAATTCTTCCCCTCCTCAAAAAGGACACACAAAAATGTCTAGGAGGATCAGGCCAATGCTTCCCCTCCCCAGTTAATGCCCACTATTCTTCTATGAGTCAATAATTATCAACTTTCAGGTTCCTCAACTTCTTTTAATGGAAAGGGAGGAGATGCCGGGAGCCAACAGTTGCTTAAGTCAGATTACACTGAAACCACCTCAGGTTGCACCAATTAGATAAGCAACCGTCTCTCAGAAACCAGGTGGCCTCACTGTGGTTGAGCAACCCTAGTAACCTTAGCAACACTTCCCCCTTTTACAGATTACTTCATTCTTGAAATTTCCCCACCCCCAGCTTCGCTTCCTCCTTTTACCTGTTATATAGCAAACAGAAAAATAAAAATTTTCAGAGCTTGATCAGACCACCTGTCTTGCTCTCATTTCTTGTGTCTCTTGTCCTTCCATTCATCGGTTCTCTCCTCAGGTCCACGTTGAAGACCCCACTGGCCGGGGGCACTTTCCTAGGGAGAAGCCTATACAAAGAGGCAAGTATCCTGCCCTTCACATCTCTCACCATTCTGGGGTTGAGATGCTCTAGGCCCCAACTTCTTAAAATGTGGGTTGGAACCCCAGGTGAGGTTGCATAACTGAACGTGAGAGTTGCCAAAAAAAAAAAAAAGCTACGTAAAATTTTTCTTGAATGAACAGAAAAAAAATTAATTCAAAATCAATTGTGTAATGAATCTGAGGTGTTTCTGACAGCACTTTCCAGTTTTGCATCCCATGACTTCACAGCAGCCTGGATTCTGAGCATGCACCATGTACACTTTGCACTGTGCATGCCATCATGCCACACAACACCTGAAACACTCCTGCTCAGATTGGAGACTACCATATGCTATGAATTTCAGTGCTTTTACCATACAATGTTTTCTGCTCTACAGAAACATGATTGTTTAATTATGGAAAACAAAAACTTAACATTTTCCTATTTTCAGTCCTTAGCATGTAAGCATTAAATTAGTGTAGCTTTGGACTGTATTACTGATAGAACATGTGAATTGCAGAAGAGCCACAAGCCTCATTAGGGAAAGCTATAAATCCCTTAAAGTGTCTAACTGGCCCTAAATTAGCAGCCCGGCCTTGCTCAAGCCTGGCCTTGCTCAAGCCTTATCAACTGGTCACTCCCTGGACTGAGAGGGACTGTTTGTGGAGCCCACCTGTCTCCTTTAGTGCTATAGATAACTCACTTCCTGTCTGAGGATAGAGACCTCAAGGACACTAGACCCTGGTACAGAGTTAACTCTTGCAGCTGTGTGCAGCAGAGTTTCTATATAAGACCACACTGCTCTCTCTTCACTTTGCAGGTAATCATTCCTCAAGGAAAAGAGCTGTCAGCCCTTTGCTGGCTTCCTGAATCCAGGGAGAATGTTCCTTACCTGTTCCAGGTCTGGCTCTGACTCTTATTTCTAAACTTTGTACTCCTTCCTATTTCTCCCTCCTAAATCTAACAATTACAACATTTAATGTTAAACAATTGCTGGCCTGAGTTTTATTTTAAAATGTTAAATGAGTTTTGGCTTGGGATAAGGACGGAATTTTCAACCATTTCTGAAATGGCCCTGTGTGGTTTAACTGTCAACTTGACAACCAAGAATCACCTGGGAAGAGTCTTAAGGAGGAATTACCTAGATCAGGTTGGCCTGTGGGTGAGTGTGGGGGGGAGTGCCTTGACTGTTTATTGATATAGGAAGACCCAGTCCATTGTGGGCAGCACATCCCACAGGCAGGGGTCCTGAGCTATGGAAGACTGGAGAAGCCAAACTGAGAACAAGCAGGCAGGCAAACAAAGAAGAAGGCAAATATTCTCTTTGCTCTTAACTGTGGATGTGATGTGACTAGCTATTTGAGTTCTTGCCTTGACTTCCCCACAATGGTGGGCTGTAACCTAGAATTGTCAGCTGAATAAACCCTTTGTGTTGCTTACTGTCAGGATGTTTATGATAGCAATATAATAAAACTAGGACAGGCCCTAAACATACTCTGCCATGTTGTACTCCATATATATGTGAAGTTGGTGTTTCAGCATTGACAATTATAAAATTGAATTATTCATCAGCTCTGAAAAATAAGTAAGATGTCTAAAGTCTTGCAGGATTAAATATTCAGCCATAGGTTAACTTCTTATGTTAAAGAAAAAAAAAACACATCCAGGCTTGGTGGCGCATGCCTGCACTTGGGAGGCAGAGGCAGGTGGATCTCTGTGAGTTCAAGGCCAGCCTGGTCTACATAGTAAGCTCTAGGCCAGCTGGAGCTACAGGGAAACACTGTTTCACAAAGGACCAATAAATAAATAAATAAATAAATAAATAAATAAATAAATACATCTCATTAGCATGAAAATGGGAAAAATGAGGGCACTTTAAATGGGGAAAACACGGTGGAAGTGTTAGACAATGCGAGAGGTAAATAATGCCTAGCTTGTTTTAAAAAACCAGAGGGAACCATATTAATCAAACCACCTTCTGACAAATTGTACATACAACTAGCTCAAGGAATATAATACATGTCTAGGCAAGGTTTATCTGAGAATGTTTGGTCTTTGCCCAAGCTTTAGATACATAGCAAATGATAATTAAAAGTACCAGACTGGTGGAACTAACCTTCTTGGATGTCTAACAGCCATACTTTGAGCTATGCTAATTGAGTCAGAGGGACGTAAATGACAGTTTTTGCTCCTTGCCTTCCTATGTTGACTAAGCTCCAGGGGACCATGAGCATCTCTCAGAATGTCCTGTAACTGTGGTGAGTCACCCGTCCTCTTGATCAAGGAGGCTATGGAGACCCTACCAGATGGACCTGAACCAGTGTACAGTCTAAAAAGAGGAGGGTCAACACAGAGCATCAACACAGAGGAAACATTTCCTCCATGTTTTCAAGTGAAGCCAGCCATGGTCAAGCAGGACCTTTGACTTATCTTCACATAGATGTAACTGGTAAAAGAAGGGAGCCAGGGGCTCCTCCCAAGCCCAGATGATCCCTGAGAAACAGATCCTCAAACGACCATAAGAGTAAGAACAAAAATTGATTTATCTGGACCAAGTGTATGGTCTTAAACACCCAAAAGGAAAGTATAGCCAAAGATTAAAGGGACCAATATAATTCTTTAAGAGTCCAAGTGTATAGCTAAAAGCTACATAACAACAAACAATGCCAGACAGGAGATACCTTCCTTTGAGTTGTTGGCCAGGGTGGCCCAAGAGACTCCCAAACAGTAACCCAGCATAGAACTGGGAAAATGAACAGCAGACTGCAATCTTATCTAAAGGAATCTTGGCAACTGATTGCTGCTAGATGAGGAAGTGATCTTCCTAAAGCAAGGAACTCTAGATAGGCTGATTAGATTCAGCAGATGGATAAGCACTGGAGAACGGCTGGGGGTGCTGACCACACAGTGGACGGTAACAGGGATTACAGAGTATATGGGTATATAGATGAATAAGATTGTTTGGGATGTTCTGTATGAAATACACACAAAATCAACAAATTTAAAAAACAAGTTATATTTGAGGATGAAGCATAAAAATTTGCTCCATGTTAATTAGTAGAGGCGAAACACATTACCTTTGAAATCTACCCAATGATTTTATATCCATGCTCAGGTGAATCTTAGAAAGTAACTGACTGTGAATAGTATCCGAATGCATCTGACTGTGACTAGTAATAATACATACATAGAGATACATACATACATACATACATACATACATGTAGATACATACATACATAGAGATTAGAGATGCATGTGCAAACATCTAAGTGTTAGTAGCATTAAAATGAGTTTTTCTGTATGAGACAGTGTATTTTAAAATTAAATGGAGATCTTTTTTAAAGGTTAAAACCTCATTCAATTTTATGTCTTATAGGATTTATACTGAATTCAATACTGTATAACTGTATTAATTCAAGTGTGAACCTAAAAATTTACAGTCAATATTGAAAGAGATGCAACTTTGCTCTGGAAATTGTTATTGAATATGTTGATGCTGTAATGAAATGCTTCTTCTAATCATGTGGTTATTAAGTAAAATAGTTCAAAATTTAAAAAAAAAAAAAGCTCCATTCAGGTATTGGAGAGATGGCTCAGAGGTTAAGAGGACTGGCTGCTCTTGCAGGAAGACTCTGGTTCGAGTCCCAGCACCCACATGGTGGCTAACAATCATCCATAACTCAAGTTCCAGGGGATCTGATGCCCTCTTCTGACCTTGACAAACATTGCAGGACACAGGTACACTTATAGGCAATACACTCATATACATAAAATAAAAATAAGTTTTTTTTTTAAAGTTCTGTTCAGTACAGGGAAAATGGCTCAGACAGTAATGTGCTCGTTTTATAAGCATGAGGAGCTGAGTTTGATCTCTGCCACGCATATAAAAGGCAGGCATGGCAGGGCACACCTGTGATCCCAGTGCTGGAAGGTATGGTATCCAAGACAGAAGGATCCCTCAGCTTGCTGGTTGTCCTCTCCAGCTGAACCAGCGAGCTCCATGTTCAGTGAGAAGCATTGTCTCAAAACTTAAAAGTGGAGAGAGACTGAGGAAGATAGCAGATATCAACCCCTGGCCTCCACACACATGCACATGTGTGCATGCAGAATCCTGCACACACACACACACACACACACACACAAAGAACAACCCCCCCAGCACACACACGTGCTTAAATGCACTCCTTTATCCTTTCCTTAGAGTCTACTTTGTCCTTTGAGAAACTACTTGATGGAAGGCATTCCTAGACTTGTTGCCCTACGTAAGGGCCAAACAAATTGCCCAGCTTGCCAGTAACACCACTGAGCTACTCCTCCAACCCCATGCTTCAGAATTTTTATAAATATTTCTAATATCAAAATAGAATAGGGCCTGGTGAAATGGCATATTCTAATAAGCCCAGCACTTGGGAAATGGAGTCAGAAAGGCCGTTAGTTCAAGATCAGTTTCACTACATAGTGAGTTCAAGGCCAGCCTGAGCTATATGAGACTATGTCTTCAAAAACTAATAGTAACATAAGGTCTGAAGAGATGGGACAGTGGTTAAGAGCTCTGGCTGCTCTTGCAGAGGACCCAGGTTCAGTTCCCAGTACTCACATGGTTGTTAACAACCATCCACAACTCCAGTTCCAGGGGATCCGACACCACCTCTGGCCTTCACAGGCATTGCACACATGCAGGGATATATTTACATACATGCAGGTAAAACTCTCAGACATATAAAATTAAAATAAATGTGAATAAATAAACAAATAAATAGCAGAAACTGTTTTCAAAGCAAAGCACATATCAGTGTACATGTGATTCAGGTGGTTCTCAGGGGACAGGGTTATAGGACAACAATTTCTGGGTCACACACTCCTTGTGATACTATGATTTGCAATAAGAAGTATTTGTTTGGTCTTTGTTCCTGATTCCTGGCAGGCAGCAGCTAAATCCCTTGAAATTTCCAAAATAAGTGTATTGTTTGTATGCACTGAGACTGCTGGGGACTGGCTCCTGGATGGCTCAGGATGGGGGTGGGATAAGATTCAGGGAGCTGGATCTTTCAGCCCTCCTGACGTCTACCTCCATGGAGGGAGAGGAGAAAGATCTTCAAATGGGGCCAATGATTTTTACCAATCACATTTATGCAATGAAACCACCATAAAACCTCAAAATGATCAGGTCCAGAGAGTTCCTAGTTGTGAACACACAGCTCAGTTTTTACTTCTTTCTGCCTGAAAATTGTCTCCGTGGCTTGGCCTAGAGCCCAATCACACTACATTTTACAAAATCCTATGAAAATGTCGCATGAAAATGTCATCGACTCCCCTGCAAACTATTCACATTAAAACAATACAAATTCATCCTCGTTTTTATGAACAATGGCATTTACCTTGCTTTCATTTCATAATGAAGGGGAAATTGGTTATCTCAGGCTAAAATATCACTGTCTGATTGTGAACATAAAATAGCAGAGAAATGTACATGTGGGGAAGATTTCTGTTTACACACGGGGTCTGTCATTAGGAGGCCATAATTTTATTACATTTATTTATTGTGTGCTTACAAGCACATGTACTCTGGTGCAAAACTGGAGGTCATACACAACTTGTGGGAGGGAGTCAGGGCTCTTTCCACCATGTAGGTTCTGGATATTGAACTCAGATCATTAGGGTTGGCAGCAAGCACTTTATCTGTGACATCTCACTGGTCCAAGACAAAAATTTTATGATGATCATCCCAAGCACTAATAATACCAGATGGGAGAGATCATAGATTCCAGAGAAAATCCTTCTGTCATATCTCTAGACTGTATGCTAAATATGGATCTTTATATTTACAGACAAGTATACCATTGACCACTCATCAAAGAAGCTTCATTTCACAACAGATGGAGACTATTAGAGAGTTTCACAACTGGTCACATACAGAGAATAGGTGTCTGAGAGATGGCCAGCACTAAGTGACACATCTACAACCGAATCTACACCTAAGACCATGGAACGCAGAGGAACAGCGGGTAGAGAGAATACTAGTACATTACTCAACTCTCACCAGCAAAGCTTCCTCATGCAACAGAGGGCAGTGAACACAGAGGGCCAGTTGTAGAGAATAAAAGATGGCAGAGAGCAAGGATAGGACTCCTATTTTAAACTCACGCACCAAGGGCTCAGGGACCATTGTGGAATAGAGGGTGGAAAGATTGTAAGAGTCAGGGTTGGTGCATGAACATAAGGAAACAGTCTTACAGGCCTCTGGGACCCTGCTCATATGAACTTACAGCAATGGTGTCAGCATGCACAAGACCCATGCAAACTCAATGAGACAAAAACCCAGCATAGAACCGGGGAAATGGGCAGCAGGCCCCAACTTTAGCCAAGGAACTATTGGCAGCTGATTACTGCTGGGTGAGGGAGAGCTGATCTTCTTTAAAGGAATGACTCTAGATAGGCTGACCAGACTCCAGCGGATGAACTTATACTGAAGGACATTTGGATATACAAACTTGACTCAACAGACCTCAACATATATGGCAGAATGCATGAAATTCAGTGGGGGGGGCTATGGGGGTATGGATCTGGGAGGGGGATAGAGATGATTAAGATATTTTAAGATGTTTTATATGAAGTGCAGAAAACTTCAATAAAAAAAGAAACCAGTTCACTTCATGGTGGCCAGGAAGCAAAGACAGACAGAAAGCTTCTGGAGTCCCAATGCTGCCTTCAATGGCACCCCTCTAATGGCCTAATGCTATCCCAGTGGCCCTCACCTGAGGAAGACCCTACCATCTCCCAGTAGGATCAGTAGGATCATAGGCTGGGGACCAAGCCTTTAACACACAGGCCTCTAAGGGACATTTACGTAAACTGTAACAGTTGTCCTCTCTGTAAGTTTCCCATGTCCGCTCCACGGGTTGCTCTGGCCCTGGACAACAAGGAATGTGGCATGGAATCGTGCAGCATAAAGAGCCTGGTATATCTTTCTTTCAGATCATGCAGTGCTTTTGAGCTTTGCCCATGTTGGTGTGTTGATAGCGATTGATCACTGTATTACCAGTAGCAGTTCACTGTAGGAAAAGGTCATGGTTGTTTTCTCTGTTCTCCTATTGCTAAACCTTTGGGTTGCTTCCTGACACTAGTGGTTTTCTCTACATAGTTTAGAAAATGATGGCATATCCTGGAAGTACAATATACACATTGGGAAACCATCATGATTTGTAACAGGGTTCCCCAAAGAAGTTATCAAGAAGGGGCTAGGAATAGTTCACAGTTACTTGCCTAGCGTGCACGGAGCCTTGGGTTCAATTCTCAGCAGCCCGTAAAACTGGACATGGTGATCCATGCTTGTAATCCCAGCACTTGGGCAGAGGAGGCAGGAGCATCAGAGCCTCAAGGTCATCCTCAGGTCTACAGGGAGCTCATAGAGAGTTGGAGGCCAGCCCAAACTGCAGGAGATCCTGTCTCTAAAACAAGTTGCTTTTTTTTTTTTTTTTTTTTTTCACTAATGCACACGAGACATCTGCAGTCACTTCTGTAGTGATCACTAACCAGAGATACTGGATGGAGAAGGCTAGATAGTCTTGCCAAGGTGTCCTATTTATCCTTTCAAGTTTTTCAAGTTATTTGGTCAATTTCAAGGAAAAATGTAAGTTTTTTATATAAGGTGTTAAAATATACAGATTATCAAAACATATGCTGTACAAGAGAATAAACTTTGAAAATACAGAAAGCAAATGTGTCAACAGTTAAGGCCTGGAATGTACTTGGCTCTTCCTGGTGAAGACTCTGAACCAGCTATGTGAAAAGCCACGTGATTTCGGTTACCATGACAAAACCAAATGGTCTTCTTCAAAGGAGACGGTCTTGCCCTCAGAATGAGATCTCAAGTTTATATGAAGAGATGACCAGGCTGTTTAGCAAGTAGGATTGAAAAACTCTGTTGGCCATATGAGACACTGGTTGGCTCATTTTTCCCTTTTTCTCTTCTATCCTCTCCTCTCCCTTTCCCCTCCCCACACTCTAGTGTATGTGTGTGTGTGTAAGTGCAGGTGTATGTGGAGGACAGAAGTTGATGTTCAGATGTCTTCCTTGATTGCTTCTCCCCCGTACTTTTATAGTACTGTTATTAGTGGTACCCTTTGGCATGTCATGCCTGTATATAACGGCTCTGTTACTCTCACCCCTCACCCTCTTTTAGCTCCCTCCTACCTGTCAGCTCTCCCTCTTTCATAAAAGTCCTTTTCTCACATTCATGTCTTTTTGTTTTGTCTTTCTGACCCGTGAGCTTAACCATCTATCTATGTGGTCATGGGTTTTGAACTATCCTTTGGAGCCTGGTGGGCTCACCTGCTCCACTTCCTTTTTTTGATACAGGGTCACTCACTGGACTAGATTGGCAGGCCAATGAGCTCCTGGATCTGTGTCTCCCCACCTTTATAAATGGGCACTAGGGGTATGAACTCACATCCTGTGCTTGCTCAGCAGGCATTCTACCCACTGAGCTATCGTCCCAGCCCTCTTTCCTTCTTTCTTGACTGGGCCCCCCATCCTCTAAGGTTTTCAGCTTAGGAGAACTCAGTGTTATCAACAGAGCTCACTGTTTACTCCAGCCTGCCCTTTCTTAGAGTGCTTGCTTGAGGAAGCTCACCATTATAGATGCTTTTTCTGCCCTTGAGATGTAAATCTAGGATTTGGGAAGCAGCTGATTACTCGTCTTTCCTTTTTTTCTTTCCTTTTTTTCTTTTCTTTCTTTCTTCTTTCTTTGACACATTCTGACTATGTAGCTCAAACTCATAGTCTTCATGTTTTAGCATTAGGAGTCCTGAGATAGCAGCCATATGCCACCGTACCCAGCTTCACTTCCTACTTCAGTTTACTGCTTTCAATATATCTATTTGACTTTCTTAAATGATGTCTCAAATGCAATTTCCCAGGCCAGCCTCTTGCTTTGTTTCTAAACCTGCTTCCCACCAGGATCTCAGAAGTTCCCACAGAGCACTGTTCTTTTGTTTTTCACATAATCCAGGTTGACTACAAACTCAATATGTTGCTGAGGATGACCTTGAACTCCTGATCCTTCTCTGCATACACTGTCTTGTGCACCAACACATCTGGCTCCCCAGCACCATTCTTGACAACGGTCTCTACCACTCTCAGTGTCTGATCTATTCACAAACGTTCTCCTCCACTTCACACACAGCAGAATCTGGAATCTCTCCCCTCTGCCTCTGTTGCCAGCTCCAAGGATGCCACGGGCATTCTTCTGTTCCTGGCCTGCCATACTGTAAAGCAACGCTTTCAAAGTCTAAGTGTGACTGTAACTGACACTCAGTAGGTGCTTCTCCAGCAGTAGCTGTGAGGAGAGAATGGCTTTCCTCATCTCACTCCAGGTGCAGACCAAGCGGCCTGAAAGACTGCAGTAGTCAGAGGCAGCAGCAGATGGCGCTGTAAGGAAAGGTTGTATACTATGTTAGAAACAAAACTGAGAAACAACTGAAAGACATCACCACCACCTTGTCTGACACCTTAAACTGCAGGAAACGCTCATGAGGAGACTAGAGAAGAGAGCCGTTCTGTCTCCCATGTTCACATCACAGGCTTGGGACGCCATCGGAGTGACCCTACAGAACCTCTGTGACTGTGGACACAGTGAAAGCAGAGGGCACAGGCACTGTGACAAAGACCTCACAGACCCTCTTAAGGGAAGTATTTGTACCGTGATTCAGTTCTTCAAACTTCTTGTAGTTAATTCCCTTTGGCGATAAACTAAGAGACTGTGTTTGGGATGAGACTCTTACGTTTTGCAAAGCCAGTGTTTTACAGTAGCTGGAAACAATTTTGTACGCACTTTCCAAGTGGAGGCCTTACTAAAACACTCCTAGTGGGTTTTCCTTTATTTTCTTATTGTGGAATGGTGGGGGGGCGGGTCTAGGACTAAGAAACAAGGAGTTGGAAAGAGAACCAAATTTTCATTTTCACCCATGCAAGACACAGTACATGTCTAAAATAGGAAAAATCAAAGGACTGAGGGTGTAGCTCAGTTGAAAGCATGCTGGCTCAGCATGCATGGAGCCCTGAGTTCACTAACCAGTGCTACAAACCATGAGGATGCGTGAGGAGACAGAATCTCACAAGTACTGGATGAAACAATTCTTACAATATTTGTTTCTCTGGATGGTCAGCTCTATAGAGTTGCTATGAACACTGAATTAGTGCACACTAACTATTGCTCCTTGGAAACTACACGGTTGGGTTCCTGCGAGCCTCTGGTCACAACCTTTTTGTCCATCAGTCAGTGTATACTCACTGTGTTAAATTCAAACCATGAATTGGGCATGAAATGGCCAAAAGGTTCAGATGTTAAAAGCTGGTCTCCAGATGGTGGTACTGTTGAGAGATAGTTGGATCATGAGGGAACCTATCAATGATCCATTGATGATCTCTAGTTCCATCTCTTTTCCTGAAAATGATGGAACTTAATGTTTCTCAATGGCTGAATACAACTCCATCTTTTTATGCATTCCTCTGTTGATGGACTTGTATGCTGATGGCATTCCCTGGCTATTTAAAGTGCAGTAACAATAAACATGCGTATGTAAGTATGTTTGTTGTGTGTTAGCCCAAATCGCCAGGGGTAGATGAGCTGGATCATAGGGTCCATCTGTTTTTATTTTTTGAGAAACCGTCATACTGATTATCATTTGGGCTGTGCTAATTTACATTCTCATCAGCTTTGTGCAAGGGTTCTTTTTCCCCACAGCCTCACTAGTCAGCGTTGCTTGATTTCTTCATGACAGCCATTCTGACAAAGGTGAAGTGGAATCTCAGTGTAGTTTTTTTGTTGGGGTGACTTTGAGACAGGGTCTCCCTGTATATCCCAGGATGGCTCTAAACTCTCAGCAATCCTCCTGCCTCAGCTTCCAGAGTCCTGGGATCATATGCATAAACCACTATACCCAGTTTCAATGTAGTTTTATTTTGCATTTCTAAAAGTTGAGATGTATAGAGTTTGGTCCAATAGAGCTGATGCCATTAGAGCCCATTAATTGTCAGTGTAAGAATCAAAGCAACAACACAAAAATGTTTCTCTTAAATTTTAGTTACCTTGATTTGAAAAATGGAGTTTCATATTGTCTTCATTTTTAAGAAAATTTTAAAGAAACTTAAGAAAGTCTAAGACAAAAGATTGGTGATATCTTGTACAAATACAAACTCTTCTACTTACCAATTCAGCCGACAATACAAACATAAAGAGACAAATTCAATTCTAATTAGGATTGGAAAATAAAATAAACAATATCATTGTTTAAAGTTCAGCACAGCTCAGGCACCGCACACAGCTCCCCCAACCAAAAAAAAGAGGTGTGATTTACCTATTTTGTCATAGTGAAGGTTCGAATTGTGAGTAACTTTCTAGTGTTTTCAAAATACACAGTTATGTATGCCTTTAATTCCAGCACTGGGGCTTGGAAGCAGGAAGATCATGAGTTCTAGGCCAGCCTCTATAGAGCGAGTTCCAGGTCTGTGTAGGCTACACAGCAAAGTTCGAAACCTCCTACCCAATGTATGCAGAAACACTGGGTAGAGGTTTTTTTGTTTTTTTGTTTTACTTTTATTGTCTTTTTTCTTCCTTCCTTCCTTCTTTCCTTCCTTCCTTCCCTTCCTTCCTTCCTTCCTTCCTTCCTTCCTTCCTTCCTTCCTTCCTTTCCCATGTGTGTGTGTGTCTGTGTGTCTGTGTGTGTCTGTGTCCATCCAAGTATCTTGACACACACAGAAATCAGAGGACAACCTGTGGAGTCAGTTCTCTCCTTCTACCATGCGGGTCCCTGCAGTGGCGCTGCATAGAACAACAAAACAAAACAAAAACTACCTCTTGGTGTCATTGAACTGAATGGGAGCTCTGATTTCTGAGGAGTGTTGATTTCTCTCAGAACTGCTCTGTCCTGAACACAGGGTCTCCTCATATTTATTGAACAACACACCAGTCAGGGTATGGGGAAGAAATGAGGAACTTTCTCTCCAAGATTCTTTAATCAGAGTTCACAAGGGAAGGAGTTATTTCTGCCGCTATGACCCAGAACAGAATACAAACCTACAGACATCATCAGCCTACGCCCATGTGTCATTTCTGAACCTTGTGTGGGACACTTGTTTTCAGCGACACTGCGCTTTCAGCAGTGGTCTTAGGCCTAATTGCCGCAGCTCACATCACATCCATTGTTGTGAGTCAGGAGCATAACAGAGTCACAATATGGAACGTGGTGTAAGACTAAAGTTATGTGTTCAGCTTAGCTGCTAAGGGTGAATCACACTGGGTGTCCAAAGCACAGGAAGACCAATTATGTTGCTTTTCTTAAAGGCCAGTTAAATTTAAACAAACTGAGTACACAGTAGGAAAACATATTAAATGTGTAATTCTAAATGATCTCAAGGCATATGATTAACTCGGTCCCAGAAAAGTCACTCCCACAGGCCCCTGTTTTTTGTTTTATTAAAGAAGTATGTCAGGAGAGGTGATCTTTGGCAGCAGCTGGTTACGGTGGAGTATTATGGGTGTCGGGGACTGAGTCAGCAGGTCTTCACAACTTTCAGAAAAGGTAGATCAGGTAGGACAGCATCAGTGCTCTCCAAGACTCATTCAGCGCACTGGTTGTTTCTTATGTCTCCCCAGGTATCCAGGAGAGGGTCCTTTTGTTGCCAGGATGTTGTTTTCTCATGCCAGCTCACGGTACAGCAGTCATTTGTGCTGGGATCCGGACAGGGCCTGTAGGAGAAAGCACAGACGCAGAGCTCCAGCTGATGAGAGGAAAGGGATCCAGCCACTGCTTGGGCCCTTGAGGGAGTTTATATGAAAGCCATCAGTTTGCTAAACTTCTTTTTTTTTTACGATGCTTTTCCACAGGTGTTAGGGAAGGAAATTGAGATGAACAATTTTAAAATTTGAAGTATAAGTTGCTTTAGCAAGTTGTTCCTGAGCAGTTAATCTCATATTTTTTGTCTTTTTGAGACAAGGTCTCCCTGTAGCCCCAGCTGGCCTGGAACTTGCTATGTAAACCAGGCTGGCCTTGAACTCACAGAGATCCGCCTGCCTTTGCCTCCCAAGTGCTGGGATCAAAGGCATCTGCCACCATGCCCAGCCTCTAGCAGTTAATCTCGTATGCCCCCTTTTTTGTTTATATATTTGATTTTTTTTTAAATTTTTGAATTTATTTTATTTTGTGTGTATGAGTGTTTTGCCAGCACATATATAAGTGTACCACATTCATGCAATGCTTGAAGAGGCCAAAAGATGATGTTGGAGCTCCTGGAAATGAAGTTACTGGTTTTAATGTTGGTTGGTAGCCACCATGTGGGTGCTGGAACCAAACCCAGGTCCTCTGGAAGAACAGCCAGTGCTCTTAACCACTGAGCCATCTCACCAGTTCCTGTGTATTTGATTTTTGAGTAATAAATGAGTTTGTTCAATTATAGCTTGTCCTTGGTGGCTATAGGGAATCCCATGAAAGATAACAAATTTTCCAGAGCTGGCAAAAAGTAAAAAGTAATGATGAACAGTTGAGCAGTTTCATGTGTTCAAACAATAGGGAAAATAAAGCCCAATGGGGCCCAATGGCTGGCAGTTGGGACAGTACCAGACTTGTTGAACCTACATTTCTGATAACTGAAATTATTTTTGTAAAACTTTAGCTCCTTGATGAAAGAAAGAATGGGGAAAAAGTAGCCTGTTGAAAAAGAGACATAACGAGGTTATCAGCATGACGATTTCCCTCTGTGATGGGATTCGGGTAAATCTATATGGAATTGAACATGTTAAGTAAAAACAGGATGCATTTATCTACAAGGAGGCTTTAAATAGAGCTACATACTGATAATAAGGAGTCTGAGGCATAAGCTGAAGTGGCTTAAAACAGTAGTGAACTGACTTGAGCCACAAAGTGAGAATCAGTAAGTTAAAAGGTTGGTCAGGGAATTATTTGAAAGTAGAAGGAGCAGTCAAACATTCTGCCTGCTGAGTGGTGGTTGGTCGGGGCTCTAGGGGAATACAGCATCATCGCACCATGTAATGGCTCCTTTACCTGATTTGTTGGTGCCATCTGAAAAAAAAGTTAGTGCATTCGAAGTAGGATATGTACTTATGGGAGAAAAGACGTGTAGAGGGAGTCATGAAACCTAAAACAGAGTCTTTTAAGGAAGGAGGTAAAAAGGTAATTTCTCCCCCAAACCCAGAAAAAGTCATTTGCCATACTTCTGAGTTTGTAAAAGAAAGTTGAAGTTGTCTTGTCATATGGAAGGATAAATAACATCAGGATCTTTCTTGTCCAGTAATATGGATGGTTCTGGTTCAGCCCAGTTGAATAAATGTAATTCCTTGTTGGTTTGGGGTAAGTTTTATGTGTATTGGGAAGAAATAACCATTCTAAAATTGCTAAAAGAGAGTGTTAATTGTCTGATGGCTGCTGTAAGAAAAAGAGGAGTGTTAAAAAACAGAGGGGTGAATCTGAGAAAGGGTCTACAAGAAAGTTGTTTTAGTTCTAAAACCTGAGCTACCAGTTGTAACTGCCGTTATGCAAGAGGAATTAAAGTACAAGGTGAATTAAAGTCAGCATTTCCCCTAAAAGAGGCAACAGTGAGACAGCATTACATTAGGAATTCTCGGGGAAGGTTGAAGCCAGTTTATATTGCCTAAAAGCTATTGAAGAGAACTTAATGTTCTCCTTTTTGGAACAAACAAATGTATTTTATGAGACTTAATAGAGGAATATATATTCATATATATTCATATATATAGATTTCATATATATATGAAAGTTTTGTCTACTAGGGTGCATTTCCTTTTTAAACCCATCATTGGCAAAAGGTACGGCTATAGATAATTCCTTGAGAGAGAACTTTCCATTGAAAACAAGACATACCTGCCTTGATTTTTGACAGTAGGCACTGAGAAAGCAAATCTTTGTCATCAGGGTGTAAAGGGATAGTTAGGGGGAAAAAGCAGTATTTTAAATCAATAACAAGAACATGGTAGTTTTCAGGGACCGTGGCAGAAGAGGGAGCTCCAGGCCGGAAGCTCCAAAAGGATGAAGAGAAAGACTAACAGCATGAAAGTCCTGTAAAGGCCTCCAATTTGCCAGATTTTTTAGAAATACAGATGATAAGAGTATCCCAGGTGTTAAAGGATGGTTCTATATGGTTGTCCTAAAGCTGTTTTGGTTTAGCTGATGAAAATCCATAAGCTTGTCCCTCCTAATTGGCCACTGACCTATCCAAACAGGGGGAAAGTTTGGGTAGGTGTTTTTCAACGGCCCCTAGGAAAAAGGATATTCAAGTATAGAAATGCCACAACCCTATTGAAAGGGGGGTATCTACCTAAAAAGGAAAAAAGATAAGTGTAAAATACAGTGTTGAAAAATGGCAGTTTGGGAGCTGGAGAGATGGCTCAGCAGATAAGAGCACTGGCTGTTCTCGCAGAAGACCCAGGTTCAAATCCCAGCACCTAGTTATGACAGCTAACAACTGTCCATAACTCCAGTTCCAGGTGATCCAATGCACTCTTCTGTTCTCCGTGGGCACTGCACAACATGGGCGCACTTACACACATGCAGGCATAACACTCATACTCATAAAATAAAAATAAATCAAAAATTTTGAAAAAGAAAAATGACGGTTTGGTTTTGGAAAATTTCACATCAGATTTTTGCATTTTGTAGGGGATTACTTTTGCCACCAGTCCCTCAAATGTCTAAAATTGGAGCCCGAGTATGCTAATTAGAAGACCAGGATTGCTTAGCTATGATGGAAACATCAGCCTCTATGTCAGTACTATCCTTTATGGGGATCTGATCGATCGAAACTGTAATATAAGGGTTATCAAGAGGCATTAACTGAGTCCAGTATGTATCTGTGGAATTGAGATTTTTCATTTTGGCAATTTTCATTAAGGGTCTGTGGGGTTGTGTAAGGAATAATAATTAATTGTACCAACTAAGTTAAAGTTGGAATAGCTGAGAATAAACCATAATATGAATTTGAACAGTATAATCTAAGTCAATAACATGGGCAAACAAAAACACCTTTTGTAGTCCAAGTTGATATACCTAAAATTAAGAAGTCAATGAAAAAGATAAGGAGGCAGAAACCTCTGTACTGTCTATTTGTCTTTCCATAGTCTGTGGCGAGTGTTAACAAAATCTATTTGTTAACAAAGAGCTTTGTTGGGTTTCGTCTGAATAATAGAAAAAGACCTTGAGGATTTATTAAGATCAGGGACTTTTTCCCAAGGCCTTGCACCACTCAATTAGTTTGTTCATTAACTATTTGAGGCTGACAAGTTGTTGAGCCACAATCTCAAAGTTTTCTTGTCCAATAATTCATCCTAAGTAACTTTATAGGCAATTTCCGCCTTTGGTTATGAGCAGCAATGGGCCAGCATTCATCCATTCATTCCTGGAGCTGCAGACTATATTGAATAGTGGTGAGAATTGTTTTCATAAGTGTTTATCAATCAAAGGGTATCATTTACTTCATATTTTCTATAACATCTATTATTCCTCTAATAAATGACTTTGAATCCCATTCTCTGTAATTTTTTTGAGATTTTTATATATGGAGAATGGGAGCCTTCATGAGTGGGTTTCATCTTATTTCTCTAATGACAGGGAATGTACCCAAAAATACTGTTTGAGAGACCCCTTAAGTATTTTTGGAAAGCACTTTGTTGGCATGGGTCATTTATTATATTACTAAAATGGCAGAAAATTAGGCAGAAGTGGTCCATAAGATTCAATATGAGGTGGCGCTTTTTGGAAGTTCCCCTTTTTTTTCTCTTGGTAAGACTGAACAACTAATTTGGTTCCAAAGAGTTAAACGGTTTAGTTGAACCAGTTCTTAAGCAACAATGTAATTGGTCACCAATTATTTTTCCCAAGCTTCTAAATCAAGTGTCCCATGATTGGAATCCCAGGGACAGTACTTTTTGGAAAAACATTTTAAAGTTCATAAATTTTCCTTAATGATACCTTGGCTCTAATTCCTTTAAGTATAGTTATTAATAGCTGTGCATGAGCATGAAATTCAGGAGACAAAGAATTCCTCATAGTGAAGGCAAAAAGTAAAAATAAAAGATGAATGCATAAAGTTAGATCTGGTTTGGCAAAAAAAAGCTGGTGCAGGGCACAAGCAATCGGCAAAGCCTTATGCCCGTCGTCGGACCTCCAAATATCCTTTTATCCTTGGGACTGTCCCACCGCAGATCAGTGAGTTCAGAGTAAACTGGCTCTTACACACATGAAAGGGCACCAGATGTGGAGTCGTTTGGCTAAGAGGGAACCCAACTGTCCTGAGGAATTCTGATTTCTCAGAAGGCTGTTCTGGCCTCCTGAGCAAAGGGGCTCCTCTTATATTTATTAAACCATCACTCAGGGTATAAGGAAGGAATGAGGAATTTTGTCTCCAAGAATCTTTAACCAGAGTTTACAAGGGAAGGAATTATTTTCTGATCCTGCTGTAAGATTTAGAAGGACAGAGAGAAGAATAAAGTTTAGGTAAAAGACAAGAGCCAGACCTTCAGCAGGCTGAACAGAGAATTTGTTCAGTGAAGGTGGCATAACTTCTCCTCAGACAAGCAAGCTGTGCAAAGGTGGGAGGGGTTAAGGTGAATTTTATATTACTGGAAAAAAAGAAGGCATGGGGGTGTCCTTGGGCCGTTTTCCTGGAGTTGTAGAACAAAAAGCTATTTAGCTCAGCCTGTGGCTAGCTGATAACCGGGGTGCAAGGACAGCAGAGAAATATCCTGGCAAGAGGAGTGGGTTGTCTGGCTCACTGCAGCTGTGGCATTCGATCAGGCCTGAGATAGAGATGTGACTATTAACAGTGGGGCTAAGGCGAGACATTTGTCTCAAGGAACTTGTGGTTTCTATCACCTACCACCCAGAAATAAACACCATCAGCCTATGCCTATGTGCTGTCATTGACCCTGCTGTGGGATACATTGTTTTTGTTGTTTTCAACTATATCGCTGCTTTAAGCAGTGTTTTGGTTTTTTTTTTCTTTTTCTTTTGCCACATACCAGAAACACACATCTATTGTTCTAAGTCATGGGGGCATAACAGAGTCACAATAGGGAATATGGTATAAGATTAAAGCTATTCAATTAAGGTTAGCCTGTAAGGGTGAATCACATCAGGAGTCCAAAGCATAGGAAGATGAATTACTTTGTTTTTCTTAAAGGCCAGTTAAATTCAAACAAGTTGAGTATACAGTAGGAAAACAGATTAAATACATAGTCCTAAATGATCTTAAGGCATGTGATTAACTTGGTCCCATAAAAGTCACTCCCACAGGTCCCAAGAATGGACCTCAGGTCATTAGGCTTGGCAGCCAGTATGTTTATCCACGGAACCATCTCAGCAACCTTGAATACAGTTTTTAATCTTACAAAAAATGGAAGGGGAAAGCTTCGTCAGACAAGATGCTTCTCTTTGAAGCCAGACTCAGAAGCTATGCTGAGAAGACAGCCTGTCGTAAAATAATATTTTTTAAAAAAATAGAATAATCCCCTTTCTAGCCTGAAGATGTACCGAAAATGAGAACAAAGAAAAATGTTATTATAACATAGAAGTTAATGTGCTATTTTCTTTGGCGAGACCAGAGGAACTTGGAAAAGGACAATGGGACTGTTCCTGCATGCTCGGTGTTCTGTGCAGGCGGGACAGTGCAGGAGGAAAAGGGGTCGATTTCTTAGGTACAAATTCTTTCTGTGCTTTAAACTCATTTTTCCAAGGAAGAAAATTTCAACTTGTAATAACATGCTGTGTGGCCTGGAGCATTTATAAAACGATGAACATCTTAGTTAAGGACAGGATGTTAGTTTTCTCATTGCTGTGACCAAATACTCCACAAGCATCAACTTGAGAGGAAAGATAGTTTTTGGCTTGTGCCCATCTTGGTGGAGAAGGTGTAGCAGCAGGAGCTTGAAGGGGCTGGTCACACTGCATCCACAGTTAGGAAGCAGATAGCAGACAGGAAGTGGGTCCAGCCTATAAAACTGCAGGCCCTGTCCCCAGCAACCCACTTCCTCTAATGAGGACCAGCTCCTAAAGGTTCCACAATCTTCCAAAATAGCACCACCAGCTGGGGACTCACGAAGTGTTCAGACACATGAGCCTATGAGAGATATTACACATTCAAATCACTACAGACAGCCAATTTCTAGATGCAAACATCTCTACTGTCATTTGTGGATGGAAGGCTGGAAATTACTCCTGCTCATTTAAAGAGTTGCTGCTACCACTGAGTAAGATCCTAAGTAATCCATCCTCACGTGTCTTCACTGACAACAGGAATTAATAGAATATAGGTTTGATAAGAGCACACAAACACATCACATGTGCAGACACATCTACACTCACTAACATGCTCATACACACACTAACTTCAACATGAAACAAAAAGTCCAAGACTACATAGATTTTAAACTCAACTTTTAAAAAATATATTTTTTATTTTATGCATATGAGTGTCTTGCCTGCATGTGTGTAAGTGCACCACATGTGTGCGATACTCGAGGAGGCCAGAAGAGGGTGTTAGATCCTCTGGAACTGGAGTTATGGACAATTGATAGCTGCCGTGTGGATCCTAGGAACACAAGCCAGGTCCTCTTTAAGAGCTGAGCCATGCATGTCTCCACCCCCCTAAACTCAACTTTTAATTGAAGTAATTTGTATACATATTAAGCCATGTAAAATACTATTTTGTAAGTGGAAAAACATACTAGATTCAGTATAATGGCTAGTTCCAGGAACTGATACAGAGGAGCAGGGAAGGAGGGCTATGTTGTGTGGTAGTTTCCTTCAAGGTGAGACTAGTTAAGACAGAGGATGTTCTAAGTGTATGAAACAATCCCTCTTACAGGGATGCTCATTAAGCTCGGGAAGTAAACAACTCAGTAGCTTTAGGAAGTCCCTGAAACTGACCCCGTTCACTAGGCCTTGCCCTCTCCAAGCATAGATAAGATGTAAGGACTGCAGAGAGACCCTCTTAGGCCTTCCAAGCTTCCTAGAGGAAGCTCAAACCAGCCAAGCTGCCTCGAAGAGACACTCTCGAACCTGTTTAGCTGCCTGCAGGTTGTACAGTGAGCTCCATGTTTCCTACTTTCATGAGCTGTGACCCATGGTGATTCATCTTTGAGTCATTTCTGTGTCTGTAAGTAACCCCTCACCCACATTCCTGTAAGTAATTTCAGTAAAACTCTTTGGTTCGCCAACTTGGGCTTTCGTGGTATCCTTACTTTGGTTCCCTATCTGGGGTGAGCAGATGCTTGTTCCCGTCTCCTCAGGATAGTGTCACACAAAAGCAGAGATTTAACTTTATCTTCAGTGACCTCAGGTTCTCTTAGACAAGCATTTGAAATAAATTGTCTAGATCTGTCTTCCCGTGTAATGAACACAAAGGTATTTATAGCAGTTTTTTCTCTGTGTCTATATAACTTCTCAGTTTTTCAAGTTACAAGTGTATACGTTGACTGAAATATCATGAGAACCCTCAAAATGGCAAGGCTATAAACAGCTAGCAAGCATCTTTTAGGCCCATCTTTCTCCTGGAGTGAAAGGATGCATTCATATATTGCAAACACAACAATATTAGACTTCAAGAGGTGAGAGAAACCCTATTCCAGTGCTGCATACACAAGGTTGAAGTTGCCCAGAAAGTTAGCTGGAGGCAGAGGTGTGTGGGTATACTGTCTGGGGAAAGAATTCCCCTCCTACCCTTTATTCTCCAACACTTCTTCAGTCCTTTTGTATCATAGTTTGTTTTATGCACTAGGCTATATCCTAAATTCCTTTCCATTTAAATTCAGTCACAGCAGAGAACAGAGTAACACCTTGCAACTTATTCTTTTTAAAAGATTTATTCCATTTTTAAGAAATTATACTTGTCTGGGGATATGACAGTCTTGGGGTTTTCTTAAGACTTATGACCTCTCCAGCCATGTGTGTTTGACTATGTTTACAGTACCACATATGAGATCCCTCCCATTGAGTGGATTTTAAGTCCAATTAGGTAGCTGTTGATCACCCCAAAAATAAAAGTGTCATGACTTCTCTAGTACAGTTGGCTGTGCCAATCATTGTAGTTATTAGGCCTTAAAGCTGGGATTGGGCCATTGATTGATGTTCTCCCTTAGCAGCTTGCAGTGTTCTCCAAAACTATGAGAGCCTTCAGAGAGAAGGCTTCCAGGTCAGTTCCAGCCCCGTTGCTCCAAGTCCTGTGTCCAGAGTATGTCCCATTTTCAGCAATAGGGTCTAACCTTCAAGTTCAGGGAGAAAATCAAGGGCTGTGGTGATAGCCTATATAATTTTGGCAGTCTCTTGGACTATCCTTGCCAACAGTTTAATTATGTGTGTGTGTCTTTATGAGTACGTGTGAAGGTGCCCTCAGAGGCCAGAGGTGACAGGTCCCCTGAAGCTGGAGTTACAGGCGGTTGTAAGTCACCAAAAGTGGATTCTGGGATCTAACTCAGGTCCTCTGCAAGAGCAAGTGCTTTTATCCACTGAATCAGCTCTCCAGCCCCTTAATATTTATTCTTTTCTTTTTTCAGAAGAGAAAAAGGTTTATTTTGGCTTATAGTTCCAGAGGAGATACAGTCCATCATGGTGGGGAAGACATATAGGCCTGGTAGTCAGCAAGTAGAGAGCTTGATATTTACTCAATAAATAATCTAAATATTCCTAAGACATAGTTTGTTTTAAAAAAGGTAGATATTTAATTCAATCCTTTCCATAATAACTAGTTTTGAAAAAAAAATCAATGGTGGAAAAAGCAGTTTTCCTTTTCTTCTTTTTCTGAATATAAAATATTTTGTTTCAAGCTTCAGTGAACCTTTACTATTTCTGGTATGTTAAACCCTGCATCATTTCACAATATCTTGTACATATAAAGCTGTCTCATTGTATCTAATTTTAGTGCATTTTGGAACTTTCTAAATAAGATGTTACACATGCATTTTATCTATAAATATGGACGTAATCTTTAAATATTATCACAATTTAGAGATAATTAACATAGAATAATGGGTAATGAGAACAATCAAAAGTGAGTCTTTTCCCATAAAAATATAAAGATAGAGACTTACTAAAAATTATTCTGCATGGCAAAACAGAAGAACAGACTGAGGATGTAGCTCAGTGGCAGAGTGCTTGCCTGGCATGTTTGTGAGGCCCTGGGACTGAACCCAGTGCTGCACAACCAAATAACAACAGCAACAGCAAACCCAAAGGGCATCCCAAGACAAAGCACACACATCTGGACCTCTGTGGTCTATGTGAGGAGATTAGCTGCAGGGGGACAAGAGTTTATATTCAGATGCTATGGTATCCAGACAGACAATGTGAATAAACCAAATGCCAAGCAGAGTTCTGGAGACTTCCATGACCTGTCTCCACAATCTTACTTTGTCTTTTCTTTTGCAGTGCAGAGTATCAGGGGCAGCAGGGAGACCAGCAGCCCAGCACTACCACCTGCAGCATGAGGAGGTTGCCCCCTTAGGGACCTCCACTCAGATAAAGCTAGATTCTTGACTGTGCAGTAGGAAAAGAATTTCAGGATGAGCCAGCATGAATCAAAGTTAGTAGTTTTATTTTTAAAAATATTTTATTATTCTTATTTTATGTGTATGAGTGTATTGCCTGCATGCATGTGAGTGTACCCCTGTCATGCAATGCTAAGTCAGAAGAGGGCATTGGAGCCCCTGGAATTGGAGTTACAGATGGTTGTTAGCCACCATGTGGGTGCTTGGATCTGAACCTGGGTCCTCTGCAAGAGCAACCAGTATTGATGCTGAGCCATCTCTCTAGTCCAGAGTTAGTAGATTTATTAAGAATTCAGGCAAAGACACATAGGACAGCAGGCAATCCCATGACATGGGTGTGGGCTCCTTAAGAGAGTTGTACTTAGCTTTAGCTTTTCAAATATTATTATGTGTATAATGTGTGTAAGTGCATCAGTACGTGCAATGCCTTGGCAATCGTGTGGAGGTCGTAGGACAACCTATGGGAGTTAGTTCTTTCCTTCCAACATGTCAGTCCCAAAGATCAAACTTGGATCATCAAGCTTGGTGGCAAGTTCCTTTACCTGCTGAGCCATCTCACTAGCCCTGTTTTGATCTTTTGAGACAGGGTCTCATGTAGCCCAGGTAGACTCTGCGGGCCTTGAACTCCCCACCTCCTCCTATAGGTGTGAACCTCCACATCTGGCTCAAGATGTATAAACTGAATAGGTCTTTGAGTTAGGTTTGGATTATAAGTGTGAACCTCCACATCTAGCTCAAGATGTATAAACTGAATAGGTCTTTGAGTTAGGTTTGGATTATAGGTGTGAACCTCCACATCTAGCTCAAGATGTATAAAACTGAATAGGTCTTTGAGTTAGGTTGTACCTAGAAGAGAATTGTGAAAAGCGTTAAGGGTTTCAAGACCAATGCTGTGACTGCTGCACAAACCAAAAGCCTGTTGTTCTCAGAGTCTCAGGAATGCCAAGTTTGATCTACTCAACAGCAGGTGGCCTATGGACCAAGAATTTATTTGCTCACCTAGGGTTAGTTTCTTCTAGCTCCCTCCTTGTCTACCGCCCCTGCTCCCAGACCATACAGTGTCCCTCTGCTCACAGCACACATTAGCAGATGCAGTATCTGTTGTTCTCACTTCCTGTTAATTTATTTCCAGAAAAGTGCAGACATGATTCTCTCTGCAAGATGGGAAGGAAAAGAGAAAGCCCTTGCTTTTCACTGTTCACTGAAACTAGAGTGTTTTCATTTCAAGCCATAATTCATCCAAGAACGGAAAGAGAACCTTGACCTTAATCCATTTGCTGGGACTTTTAAAGGACGAGCACCTTCTGTCTGCTTTGAAGATGAATTTAACTCCAGGCTTGGTCAGATGTGACTTTCTCTTCCGAAGGAAAACATCAGGAAGGCCACAAAGCAGAGAGAGAGGCAGTTACAGCGATCTTTAAACACGAGTGCTTCACATCTCCTTCAGCTGCTCCCCGCCCCACTGAGGTGAGCTATTTTTCCTATTAAGTCTCAGTTTCTTTCATTTATACAACAAGTGCTTCAACACCCCTTTTTGTTTCTTTTAGTCTTGTCTATATTTCTATATTTTATTTACTAATGTCCTTGTTTTAATTTTTAAAGGTATTATTATTTTATTATTATTATCGAAACAGGGTTTCCCTGTTACCTTATCTGACCTGGAACTCGCTATGTAGACCAGGCTAGCCTCAATCTAACAGAGGTCTACCTGCCTCTGCCTCCTGAGTGCTGGGATTAAAGGTATACTCCACTACATGCAGTTACTTTAATAATATTTTGATGTACAATTCATTCTATAATTCTATAATTACATGCGTGTGTGTGTGTGTGTGTGTGTGTGTGTGTGTGTTTAGGCATGTGCATATGAGTGCAGGTACCCATAGAGGCCAGCAGCATCAGATCTCCATGGAGCTGGAGTTACAGTTGTTTGTGAACTGCCCAATGTGCTTGTTAGGAATTGAACATGGGTTCTCTGCAAGAGCAGTATATGTTCTTAACTGCTGAACAAATCTTGGCCCCATACTTTTTTTCTGGTGCTAAGGATTAAAACCAGGACCTTGTGCATGCTAGACAAGTACCCTACCACTGAGCTATATGCCCAGACTAATATTTTAAATTAATGTATAGAAAATTTATTCAGAACTTATGTTCAAAATAGTATAAAAACAAGAGATGGGCAAACCAATCTGTGATGCGAGAAATCACAGAAGGTGTAAAAAAAAAGGAGGAAAGATAGTCCATGTTCAGGGATAAGACTCAATATTGTTGAGGCATCAATTCTTCCCAACATCATCTGGCAGATTCATTACAATCCCAGAAGCCTGCTTTGTGGGTATTTGCAAACTGATTCTACAGTTCATATAGAAATACAAAAAAGGGCCAGAGTAGCCAACACAATCTTGAATGGAATCAAAGTCAGAGTACTGACTTAACTTCTAGCCTTTCTATAAAGCTACAGTGATCAAAATAGTATAGTTTGCTGAAAGAAGATACCAACATTCAGAACTGAACATTCAGAAATATATCCACATACATGTAACCCACCATAGTAAAACCAAAACAGGAAAGAAAGGGGAAGGGTAATCCTTTCAACAGCAACAACAGCTAACGGGATCTGAACACTGATAATACACATTTACATTAATTTAAAAATGGACCACAGACTTAAACCTTAACATAAGACACAAAATATAAAACTTTTCAAAGATAACATAGGAGAAAAATATCAATGACTTTGAATTTGGTAGTGAGTTTTAAGATAGGATTCATAAAAGAAAAAAAATGGTAAATCAATTTATTTTATGATTTTTTTTTTTTTTTAGTAAGTGGACTTCTTTAAAAGATTTCTGGGGCTGGGGAGATGGCTCAGTTGGTTAAGTTCTTGCTTCATAACTATGAGAACTTGAGTTTGGATCCCCCAGAACCCAGGTGAAAAAAATCTGGATGCTGTGTTGTGCCTGTAATCTCAGTGACAGTGAGATGAGAAGCTGAGACAGGAGGGTCCTGGAAAGCTGGGTAGCCAGATAGTCTGGTCTACATGGCAAAGTTCCAGGCCAGTGAGAGACCCTGTCTCAAACAAAAGGTGGAGGGCACCTGTGGGACCAGCACCTGAGGTAGTCCTCTGACCCATTCACATGTACACGCATACATTAAAAATAAAAAGACTTCTTATCAGAGAAAGATATTGTTTGTAAAATGAAAACACAAGCCATAGATTAGAAGAAAATTTTGTGAAACACTGTCTAATAAAGAACTTGGATCCAAAGTACACTAGGAACTCTTAAAATGCCTTCGTATTAAAGCAAAAACTGCAACTGAATTTTCAAGCCATCTGAATAGACACCTCACCAAAGGGTTACATAGCTGGAAAAAAAACACGAAAAATGTGCAGTATCACATGTCATCAGAGAGCTGCAAGTTAAAGCAGTAGTGAAGCAGCAATAGACCCTGTTAGAATGGCCTATGCCCCAAACACTGACGAAGATATTTGCTGGTACAAATGCAAACATGTTACTTGGGGAGACAATCTGGCAACCTTCACAAACTTAAACATACAACTTTATCCCAGCCACCTAGCTCCTTGGTAATTAAACAAATGAGTTGAAAACTTGTGGCTCCAGGACAACTCGCACACAAATGTTTATGGCAGCTTCTTTTATTATTGTCAAAATGTGGAAACAACCAAGATGTCCCTTATTAGGCTAAGGAATTAAAAAAAAAACTGGTGTATCTATACAATGAAATATTACTCAGCAATGAAAGGCGATCGGCTGTCCATCCACAAAAAGAAATGAGCTGCTCAGTTACAGGAAGAAATGGAGCAATCTTACATCTGTATTATTGAGACAAGCCAGTCTGAAAATGTTTATTTATATATTTATATATCTGAGTTCAACTGTATGACATTTTGGAAAAGGCAAAACTACAAAGGCTGTAAAAAAGGTCAGTGTTTTCTGGGGAGCAGCGATGAGGGGAGAAGGATGAACAAATGGCAGTACAAGAGATTTTTTTTAAGCCAGCAAAACTCTCCTGATACTGTCCACAGTGGGAGCACAGCATTGTGCATTCAGCAAAAACACAGACCACACAAGAGCAAGATGAACTTGACATAAGCTTTGGGCTTTAGGTAATAACACACAGGTGCTACTTGGTTTCTGGGGATGGGTGTTGCATTCCAATAAGCATATTGTAAATAGAAAGTAATGATCAGTCAGAAATGCATTTGATACATTTAACCTACACAACAGGTTGTTAGCTGCTCCCTGACCTTAGCAGTGATGGGCATCTGTGCAATCACCGCCTGTAAATGCCACCAATACAATGTGTATTATATTTTATGCCCATATGGAGTTTACAGATTTACAAAATTTATTTGCCAGATCTGTGATTGGCAAATGTTTTCTTCAAGGCTAAAGCTTGTCTTTGTTCTTTCCAGCAGGGCCTTTGCAGATCAAGTGTTAGATTCTGAGAGTTCCGTTTACCCATGTTTCCTTTTTTATGGGTTATGCTTTGGGGATTGGGTCTACCATCTCTTTATCTAACCCTAAATTCAAATGATCTCTCCGTGTTCCTCCAAAAGGCCTTACAATTCTATCATTTTACATGTGTGTTTGTGGCTTATTTTGAGTTATGCTTATATAATGTGGAAAATTTTGGGTTTTCCTTCCCTCCTTCCCTTACTCCTTTCCTGTGTTCATCCTTCCCACTCTTCTTCCTTCCTTCCTTCCTTCCTTCCTTCCTTCCTTCCATTCATTCATTCATTCATTTATATTTTGAGACAGGCTCTCAGGTAGCCCTGACTGGCTTCAAACTCATGTAGCTGAGGATGACCTTTAACTGCATATTCTTCTGCCTCGACCACCCAAGTACTGTGATTATAGGTATGCACCACCATGCCAGGCTTATGTAGTGCTGGGGATTGAATCCAGGAAGGATTTCATTGAATGCCAGGCAGACACTCTACCAACTGAGCTCCATTCCCAGCCCGTCTCTGTCTAGTTTTGTTATTAGGATAATCTTGGCCTCATAACATGAAGTAAGCAGCGCCCTTCCTTGCTGCTGTTTTCCGGAAGAGATTGTGTGAAACTGACATTTGTTTTTCTTTAAATGTTTGGTAGACTTCTTTAGTAAAATTCTCTAGGACTGAAGATCACTTGATCAGAATCTTTCTGATTATAAACCAGTTCATTCAAGGGTTGTATAACCGTTCAGATGGTCCAGTCCATCTTGGCTGCATTGGTAGTGTCTGTTTATCAAGGAGTTTATCTGTTTCCTCCTTGTTTTTGAACCTATGAGGCCTTGGCTTTTGACCCCAAGCCATTCAGCACAGGCACAGTAGAAGTTTCTGACCAGCACCTCCCCCACTACCTGACAGTAACAAGAATGCATTGTACTGTATTGGCCAGGTGGGAAGGACTCATGCCCAGCACTGTTCTTTACCGGTTAGATCTCAAATGGCTTACAGAGCGCACATGCTAGCTCCTTAGAGCTATACAACTTTACCAGCTGTGACTTGTTTTAACAAATGGGAAGTTGGCACTGAGAAAGTCTTTTTAAATCCATGTGACTAAGCTGAAGAACTAGGTAGTTAATGTGGATGAGGTTAAGATGGGCGCATCTCCCACTATTGATGTAGTTAATGTGCATGAGGTTAAGATGGGCGCATGGCCACTATTGATGAGCATGCACATGGCAGTAGATGCATTAAGTAATTATCTCCCCTCCCCCACTCGTTTTTGCCTACTTATGTGTTTTTAGCTTAAGACTCTCTCTCTCCCTCTCTTTCTCTCTCTCTCTCTCTTTCTCTCTCTCTCTCTCTCTCTCAATACTGAAAACCCAAATAAGATAAATGGGCTCTATCTAAATTGCCTAACAGGGTTGCCCCATCATACAAATTCCAGAATCTCTCTCAATGCCCACTGTTTTGTCTGATATACAAATGCTGTGTCTACCAGGACATACCTGCTGCTGCTTCATCCCCACCTCCTCCTGAGAGATGATGAAAAGATGCTTTAAAAAAATAAACTACAAGGGGAGGGGCTGAGAAGATGGCTCGTTTGTCACACAAGCCTGAGGACCTGAGTTCAGATTCTGTAATAAGTGGGGGATGGTGCCACATGCCTGTAATCCCAGCACTGGAGATGCGGAGACAGGTAGATCCCTGAAGCTCACTTGCCAGGTGGTCTAGCCAAATCAGTGAACTCCAGGTTCCGTGAGAGATGCTGGCCCAAAAACTAAGGTGGAGAGTGAGTGAGGAAAACATCTAATGCCAGCCTCTGGCCTCTCTATTCACACACACGCACTCGAGCACACACACACACACACACACACACACACACGCTCACACACGCGCGCGCGCGCGCGCACACACACACACACACACACACACACACACATGGAAAAACCTTGGCTCTGGGTCATATCTGAGAAAAATCATGCAGAGAAGAAGAACCCAGCAACCAAGCAGGACTGCACGCCCACCTGACTTCCAGCCGGATTGAAGCAGAGATGATGTACAAATGTGACATCAACATTAGCAAGGGGTCAGAAAAGCCACAGAAAATACGTGCTTACTACTTGGATGGGGGAATTGTGAAGCTCACCACTGTGCAAGCGTCCCTGAGGGACTGAGTCACAACAGATGGTCATGGCACCCTTGTTAATTGCTGCAAATGAATAGGAGTCTTTGTCCTTCAGAACGTTTGATTCTGTCTTGTAATCACCATATGGTCTCATGTCACCTGCATAATTATCTGTCATTTGAACTGTGACTTATTTATTATACTTCAAAAAATATTTGCAAAGAGAATAATGAATTGGTGCTAATAAAAATACCTGAGAGAATCCTCTGAAAGTGAAGGCGCCAAGCCCCAACCTTAATCACTTACAAGACAAAACCTGTGTGGTATGATGCAAAAAGCAAGCCTACTTTTATTTTATTCCATTTTATTTTATTTTATTTTATTTTATTTTATTTTATTTATCTATTCATTTTTTTTGAGACACATACTGCACACACACAAAAAAATGTTTAGAAAGAAGAAAACTAGAAGCTCCAAGAAAAGGCGGCTAAGAAAAGCAAGACGTCCTTGGTGAAACAAACAGCAGGGAAAGCCCGCATCATCAGCCTGCTGGTGAAGATAAGGGGAACGGAAAGTCACAGTCTCTGAAAAGGAATCATCACAGAGCAGCCAGTTGGTCTGGAGAAGCTTCTGACCCCCTTAGGCTCCCTCCAAGAGTGCGAAGGAGTAGGTGACAAAGCCCTGCAATATTTATTTATTTGAAACGAGCTCTCACCATGTAGCACAGGCCGACTGCAAACTCATAACTGCTTGCCTCAGCCTCCTGAGTGCTGGGATTGCAGTTGTGCTCTGCCACACGGGGCTGTGTTTCTGTAGCTTCTATTATTATTTTTATGTGTATATGCATGTGTACGTGTCTGCATCTTTGTATGCTCAAATGCACATTGGGTGCCCGTGAAGGCCAGACGAGGATGTTGCATCCCCTGGAGCTGGAGTTACAGCCCCTGGGCCACCTAATGTGGATGGGAACTGAACTCCGATCCACAAGAACAGCAGACACTCTTAACTGCTGAGCTGTCTCTCCAGCCCCTACTTTTATGTTTTAATGCCAGCTTCCTCGTAACACTGCGCTTTCATTTTTTTACTACTTTTGCACAAATCAAAGAGGAAGCTCAATTAAGTTACTGAAATGCCGTCTCTGCACCCAAAGCAGCATCACACTTTTGTTACCACTGGAAAACATTTGATACTCCTGTGCTCCAGTAGCCTTACCCAGAGGGGCACAGTGGCCAAGATCCGGAAAAGCTGTTTCCTTGACATCCAAAACTAACATTCTACTGTATCAATGGCTTTGCCGTTTTCTTTCTTTAAGTGGTGGGTTTGTGAAAATCAGGGCCTCTGTTAGCAAGGCTTTCAAGCAAAAGTACCTTGATGTGGATCTCTGAGATAGAGGCCAGCCAGGCCTACATAGTGAGTTACAGGCCAGCTGGAGTTACAAGAAGACCCTGTCTCAAAAAGACAAAAAAAAAAAAAAAAAAAAAAAAAAAAAAAAAAAAAAAAAAAAAAAATACAACACAAAAACCAAAATAATCCTAGGAAGAGAGTGCGATAGGGGAGGCATGGCCAGGACTGTAGAGAGGGATGGAGTTTCAATCTGGTCCCCCAGAGGGACCAAACGCCAGGAGTCACCACGAATGACCTGAAAGCTCACCGTGGAGAAGAGTCTCAGTCCCAACCTGTGAGACCAAGCCCACAGTAGTAAGAAACAGGAGCCCATAGGATGGTGGAGTTCTCATCCCTTCTCAGCTGTGATGCCCTATCATGAGGTAGTCACCACTTCAGGCATGGAGAGCAAAGGACATGCCAATCCAGGCTTCCATTGCCACTGGAAGTGGGCTGGATATGGTGACCCATTTCAAAGTCTCAGAGCTGTATCAGAGCAGGGATTCAAGCTTGTTAGATTTAGGAGAGCAGAAAAAAGAAGGTGTTTAGAGTTTAGAAATAAGAGCCAGAGACAGACCTGCAACGGGCAAGGGATGTGTTTCCTTTATTCAAGGTAACCCAGCAGAGGACAGAAGCCTTGCCTTGGGAATCAGCATCTGCATTGAAGGGAGGGGTGCTTTGAACTTATATAAGAACTCTGTTGAATACAGCTGCAGGAATTTGCTTAGTGCCAGGGTCTGCTGTCTTGGGTAATTGAAAGTCTCCCTCTCAAGATTACTTTCTCAGGCAGAGCAGGTGAGTTATCTATGGCACTAAAGGAGACAGGTTGGCTCCATAAACAGTCTCCCTCAGTCCAGGGAACAACCAGTTAATAAGCTTTGAGCAAGATCAGGCTGTCAATTTAGGGCCAGTTGGACGCTTTAAGATATTTATAGTTTCACGGATTTCTTGTAATTCACATATTCTATCAAAGCTGGCAAGGCAGGGCTTCTCAGACCTCTCTTTTCTCTTAGACCTAAGAAAAATGACGGGGAGATTAAGAGCAGAAATGAGAGAGAATCAAAATAGATTGCATGAAATTTTCAAGGAATTAATAAAAATAGCTTTAAAAAAAGAATGGAAATGAGAACGCCAGTGTTATTAAAATGAGAGTGGCTGGGGAGATGGCTCAGTAGGCAGAAGCTGCTGCACAAGTGTGAGGACCTGAACTCAGATCCCCAGAACCCAGGTAAGGATGGATGTGGTAGTGCGAGCATTCATAATCCCAGCACTCCCACAGAGAGATGGGCTGAGGAGACAGAATTCCTGGAAGCTCACGGTCAGCTAACCTGGTGTATGCAACAGTGACAAGAGACCCTATCTCAAAAAAGGTAGAAGGCAAGGACCCACACTGAGGTTGTCCTTTGACCTCCACATGCATGCTGTGGCACCTACACACCCACATGCACACACAGTCATATACCGTGCACTGCATACATGCACACCCTCCCATACATCATATAACACGCACATGCTATGCACAAGGCACCATATGTATACAAGCTTATACTACACACATTCGTGTACATCAACACACATTCACATCATACAACATGCACACGCACATACACACGTCATATACCATGTGTACATACTCAGTATGTACCACCATCCACACAGGCACACATTCACACATTATATACCATGCACATATGCACATACCATACAAACACACACATGCTCACACACTCTCACATACATACTCACACAGATAAAAATAAATAACGGAAGCCTGTGATGCCAAACAGGGCGGCAGAGCCAGAAGCAAAGCTGCAAAGGCAGGAAAATTCAGACACTAAGGTGACCAGAGACTTCAAGCAATGCACGAAAATTGCTCACACAGAGCCCATGCTCCCTGGGCAGAGTACAGCAGAGAGCACTTGCAGGCATGTCTGACCTGAGATTTGTGGGCCTCATGTGCCCCAGGACTGCCATGAAGTCAGCCCAGCCCAGCTGTAGATGGCAATGCCAGGCTGCAGTGTCAACAGGTTGGATGCCTCTGCTTTAGAACAAGTAATTCCAGCAGTGTGTCTTCTGAGAATCACGATGGTTACTACCAGTGTCAGCAGAAGTGCAGCTGAGCAGGTTGGAGAACATTTTCTTGCTGGTTACCATGGAAGCACAGTGAACAGAGAGAACAAACCAAGTGAGACCAGGGCTTCTGCACTGTTTAGTGCAATCTCACCCTCAACGTCTGCAAAGGGGACTTTGGAGATCAGTGGCTATCGGACTAGTTTGCCATAGGCCATTGGCTAGAATTGTGCTTTCCTTTCTATACACAGCACATACATGTGCATCCCCAACACAATTTTCATGCAGACGTCTGTATATTCATTCCTTGATATCTATGTCAGCTTTCCATCACTGTGACAAAACATCTGAGTTTTTTTTTTAACTTACAAAGAAGAAAGGGAACTAGGGAGATGGCTCAGTTGGTAAAGTGCTTGCCTTGCAAGCACAAGGACCTGAGTTTAATCCCCAGAACCCACATTTAAAAGTTGGGCACAGTGTCATGCTCTTATAATCCTAGCACTGGGGAGATGGAGACAGGAGAATTCATGGGTCTTGCTGGCCAGCCAGTTCATCCTACCTAGTGAGTTCCAGGCCAGTGAAAGTCCTTGTCTCAATGGGGGGGTATGTGTGCATAAATAAGTATGCACGAGGTTGTATGCTGGCCTCTGTGCTTATACACAGGAACATATACATACACATACACATATATACACATACACATACATACCCAAACACAAAAAGAAAGACTTCTTAAATCTCACACCTTTAGTGGTTTCACTAAACAGGGTCACTTGGCCCTGTTACTCTGGGCCTGTGACAACACAATGAATCATTGGTGGGATTGCATGACAGAAGGAGACCTGTTCAACTCCTGACAGGAAAAAAGAGGGAGAAGGAGGTGGTGACCTGGGGTCCCAATGTGCCCTTCAGGTACATGTCTCCAGGGACATAACTTCCTCCCACTCAGTCCCAACTCCTACAGGCTCTACCATATCCCAACACTGCCGAGGCTTTGGACCAAGCCTGCCTCACATGGGCCTTTGGGGGCCATCCCAAAGCCAAACTACAGTAGTATCTGTGTTGATTCTAGGATCGTAGTCAGGTAAACAACCTTCTCAGATGTTCAAATACCTGCTATAAAATTGTGTTGCATTTGAATATAATCTATACATATTTGCTCTTACACTGTCTCAGTGTGTGTGTGTGTGTGTGTGTGTGTGTGTGTGTGTGTGTGTTGCTGGGGATTGAACTCAAGTCCTTGCACATGCTAAATACATGTTGTACCACTGAGCTACATTCCCCCAATCCCTTCATATGTTAAATCATCAAGAGATCATTGATAGACCCAAGATCATGTAAATACAATGTAAATTGTGGTGATATCCAACTTTTCTGGAAATAAGGACAAAGGAAAAGGTTGTGCTCTGTAAAGATACAATTTTTTATTATTTTTATTTTATGTAGATGAATGTATTGCCTGCATGTAAGTACATGTGTCGTGCAATGCCTGCAGAGGTCAGAAGAAGAAGTCAGATCCCCTAGAACTGGAGTTAGGATGGTTATTAACCACCTTGTGGATGTTGGGAATCGAACCCAGGTCCTCTTCATGAGCAGCCAGTGCTCTTAACCACTGAGCCATCTCTCCAGCTCCAGACACAACTTTGTTTTTCAAATATTGTCATTTCCATGGTTGGTTGAAACTACACTGTGGAGCCCACAGACAGGAAGGGGTGACTGTATTCTCTTGTGACACTTCCTGTTTTATTTTGAAAGGAAGACAGGAACAGACCCTAAGTTGGTCAGTGCTGATCTGCACTTCCAAGTGTTGATAATCTGTTCCTTTTGACTGCAGGCTTTGTGACTTCTGTTATGATAGAATAAGGCAGAGTCACGTCCCATTTCCTGATTAAGGTACATTGTACAGGACTTCTTTCTTAGCAAATAGAGTGTCAGTGAAGAAACAGCCATATTGAGGCATTGATGTGGTAAAATCTTGAGGTGAGGCTTTACCACCTGGGGTAATTATCCAGGACCAAGACTGGTTTCCGACCAACAGCCAGCAAAAACCAGGAACTCCAGTCATGCAGATACAAGGAAAATGAACTACAAACAGGATGAATGAGGTTGGTGGTGGCTTCTTTCCCTGTTGAACCACCAGATGAGAATACAGCACAGCTGGCATCCTCATTGACTCTGAGCACAGAACCTACAAGGTGGGCTCAGAGTCCTGGCCCAGAAAATTCATGAGATAGCAAATGTCTGCAGTTAGAAGCTGCTAACTTTGGGGCTGGAGAGATGGATCAGCTGTTAAGAACACTGGCTGATCTTGCAGAAGACCCGGGTTCAAATCCCAGCACTCATATGGCAGCTAAGAACTGTCCGTAACTCCAGTCCCAGGGGATCCCACAGCCTCTTCTGACCTCTGCGGGCATTGCACGACACAGGTGCGCTTACCTACATGCAGGCAATACACACATACACATAAAATAAAAATAATAAATAAAATATTAAAAAAAAAGAAGCTGCTAACTTTGTCATCACACCCAATAAATAGATTTCCTGACCCATCTGTGAGTTGGGTGCGTCCCTTTGGAAAAAACACAAATTTTACCAATGGAGACCCATGTTTTTGACTTGTTCAGGAATGTAACCAGATATGAACAATTCTTGCAAGGAGAGTTGTGATGGGAATCGGTGCACATGTGCTGAAAAAAAGAGAAGGAAGCAACTGTCACATAGGAGTATTGGAAAACGATGATTCAGAAAAAAAAAAGGGGGGGTTGCCTAAAAGGAAAGAAGAATCAAGTCGGCAGACTGAAAGTCTTCCATGTAATGGGGAATACAATACAATACAAAAGAAAAAAGTCATGGTGGCCTCTGAGGAAGCAATCAGACTTTAAAAGTGTAGAGGAGTTAATACCGACAACTACTAAAAGTAACCAAGTGAGTCCAAGGAGGAAATTGATGAGCTCCCCTCCCCACTTCGAACTCCCCTGGGGCCCAGCCTGCAGCTGTTCTATACTTCACTTCCTGTTTCCGGAGCTCACAGATCTACCTTCCCCACATGCAGAGGGGAGGACCGCAGACTAGATCTGGACAGTCATGACTTTGTGAGGTTAACTGTGAAACATGGGGTCATGGCTTAAAGAAACAGCTGGCCTTTTGCATAAACATCCCCAACCCCCATCATCTGGACACCAAAAAAAAAAACAAAACAAAAAACAAAACAAAAAACAACCAACAACAAAAACAGACCCTAGGAACTGCAGGGTACCCATGTTGTGTAGCAATTTCCTGTAAATTTCAATACTTGTGCAGGAGGAGGGATGGGTCATAAGACTCAGGAAAACTTCACGTTTTGGAAAGCCACTAAGACTTACAAGATTCACCAAGGCCTTTCTCTAAGGTTATGAACACAGCCAAAACAACTGCTGGGAGAGGAGACTGAACAGCTAGGTTGCAGAGAGCAGATTCTCTGAAGTATTGAGCTGCCTGCTCATCTTGCAGAGAGTTCCTTGGCTGCAGCTTGAATAAGTCATCACCCATGTTGAGGTGGGTTTTTCAGTGACAAAGTGTTGAATCATCCTAGGTCCTGTAAGTAACCCCTTAGCCACAACCTTGTAAGTAATTCCAATAAACTCATCGATTCACCAAGTTGGACTTTGCTATAACCATTACTTTGGTCTGTTGTGGATTTTCCCCCTGGGGTGAGTGAGCAGAGCTGTGTGGGTCATGTTTCCCTAGGAGAACATAATGTAGGGCTAAATGAAATATTTAAGGAAATATATGGATTTTAATCCTTGTTTTCTCCCTGTCTCTGTCAGTAGAGTTCATCTGACAAGTTTGTGGTTAGGATGCTAGCACAGCTAGACAGGACTATGGTTTCTAGAAAAAAAAACTGATATAACACCTTTAGCACCTAACTGAGGATGAGGACATCACACCCCCAGCCCCAGACAGCTGTGGTAAGCACCTGCAACTTCCTACCCTTCTTTGGAAACTATTTAAAAGAAATCAAACTTACCATGATGCTTTTGAATACATATACTGCTTATGAATACGGAACCCTATAAAATGTGTATACTCCCCTAATACAGGCTCAGAACTTGGAGAGAGCAGTCTCTCTGGCCAAGACTGCAGCCTAAATAAACCTGTATCCTGCCTCTCCTGGTGTCGTCTTGTCTGTCCCGCAACAAAGACACAACACCCCATTGAGAAAGAGCCTAATATCACTGGATGACAAGCAAAAGAGTGATTGATTGCCAATCAGAAACATCCTTCCCTAGGTATGGTGATAAGAAATATTTTTTATTTGTTTTCTTTTCTTTTTCAAGGCCCAGGCTAGTGATTCTTGTGATTCTTCTGCCTGAGGCTCCTAAGTGCTGGGATTATAAGTTTATGCTACCACACCTGGCTAAGAAATACAGTCTCATTATGTGTAAATCATAATATCCTGGGGTCAGGGGAGACCTATTTTCATAGATGGGTATAATCCTGTAACTAATACTTGAGAGTTCAATACCAGGTTGACAAGAGTAAAGATGGGCTGTAAGAAACTTGAGGAAGAAAGCAAAGCCTAAGAGTTTCATAGTCAGCAGTGGTTTTCCAGGTGTTTGGGTGGCACACATTCCCAAGCATGAGTGCCACAGGGATGTGCTTCTCCACAAGCCTTTTATGATAACCAGTCTAGGGCAGGGGATATGGGCTCTGAGTCAGGTGGAGGAGCAGAACATCTGGAAATATGCCTCATAAATAATCACTCCTGTGTCTAGGTGAGCTCAGAGATCTGATCCTAATCATTCAGAAATACAGAGAGCAGAGGGAAATGTTAAACATGATCAGAGTAGCTAGAGCTTGATCCATGTTCAAGCGTTAATGCAAACACGAATAAGGTATCAACACCTAGGACTCATGAAAACATTATAAAACCATAAGTCACAGCCTAGAATAGAGCTAACCCAGTCATATGACCATAGCTCAATGTCAAGCAATCATTAATAAAGACCACAATTTACCAAAGTGTAGAGAATAAGAGACTACAGAGTATGTGTCCCTGGATAGGACTCCTATATTAAACTTCACCTATCCAGGGCTCAGGGACCATTGAGGAAGAGGGGGAGGAAAGATTGTAAGAGTCAGGGATGGTGCATGACCATAAGGAAACAGTCTTTTTAAAAACTTTTCAAAGTTTATTTATTTTTGTTCTATGTGTATGACTGTTATTATACCTACATGCACATGAATACACCCATGTTGTGCAGTGCCCAAGGAGGACAGAGGAGGCATCAGATCCCCTGGAACTAGAGTTACAGATGGTTGTTATCTGCCATGTGGGTGCTAAGATTCAAACATGGGTCTTCTGCACAAACAGCCAGTGCTCTTAACTGCTGAGCCCTACAGCAGTTAAGAGATCTACAGCCCCAAGAATCAGTTTTACAGCTCCTGGGACCTTGCTCACATGAACTTACAGCAATGGTGACAATATGTACAAGACCCATGCAAACTCAATCAAATAAAAACCAGCATAGAACTTGGAAAATGGACAGTAGGCCCCAACTTTAGCCAAGGAAACTTTGGCAGCTGATTGTAGAAGAGAATCTCCTCAAATTAAGGAAAGACATCCCCATACAAATACAAGAAACACATAGAACACCAAATTGACAGGACCAGAAAAGAAACTCCACATGGCATATAATAGTAAAAACACTAAATGTACAGAACAAAGAGAGATACTGAAAGGAACAAAAGAAAAACCCATCATAATGACAGTTGACTTATCAATGCAAGAGCCTGGACCCAAGGTATTTCCAGTCCTAAGTGACAATAGACACCAGCCCAGAATACTTTGCCCAGCAAAAATGCCTATTATAGGTGAGGAGGAAAGCAAAATCTTCCATGACACACATAGCTTGAAAGAATACATGTCCTGGGCTAGAGACATGGATCAGCAGTTAAGAACACTGTTCTGGCAGAAGACCCAGCTTCGAATCCCAGCACCCACATTGTAGCTAACAGCTGTCTCCTACTCCAGTTCCAGAGAACTGAACAGCCTCTTCTGTCCTTCATGGGCATTGCACAACATGGGTGAACTTGCCTACATGCAGGCATAATACTCACATAAAAAATAAAAATAATAAATAAAAATTTGGGGGCTGAAGAGATGGCTCAGAGGTTAAGAACACTGGTTGTTTTTGCAGAGGACCCAAGTTCGAATCTCAGTGCCTACATGGCAACTAACAACTGTCTGTAGCTCCAGTTCCAGGGGATCCGATGATCCCTTCTTTCTTCCATGGGCATTGCACAACACAGGTGGACTTACGTACATGCAGGCAGTACACTCATACACATAAAATAAAAATTATAAATAAAAAAAAAATACCTGTCCAGGGCTGGAAAGATGGTTCAGTACTTAAGAGCGCTGACTGATTTGATTCCCAGGTTCGATTCCCAGCACCCACATGGTGGCTATGAACCATCCTAACGCCAGTTCCAGGGGAATCGAAACCCTCTTCTGATCTCTGTGGCATTGCACAACATGGGTGCACTCACATACATGCAGGCAATACATTCATATACATAAATTAAAAAATAATAAATAAACTATTAAAAAAAGAATACATGTCCATGAAACAGGCCCTTCAAATAATACTTGAAGCAATACAAAGGAGAAAGGAACAACTATGCCCCCGGGACAATGAAAGAAAATAAATAAAGCTATAATTGAGAAAACACAAAATTACACAGAGAACGCAAACAGCAATCAAAATGACGGCAACCAATACACATCTTTCAATAATAACTTTAAATATCAATGGACTGAACTCCCCAGGCAAAAGACACTGGCTAAGTGA
>NW_008338658.1:519559-532984 GCF_000622305.1 Nannospalax galili | reverse complement strand
AGAAGGGTTGCAATTCTAATATCTGACAAAATAGACTTCAAAGTAAAACTAATCAGAAGAGATAAGGAGGGTCACTTCATTCTGATCAAAGAAACAGTTAACCAAGAAGATATTACAATCCTTAACATATGTGCACCAAACTCTGGTGCATCCAAATTCATAAAAACAACACTACAGGACTTTAAGAGAGAGATTAACCCCAACTCAGTAATAGTAGGGGACTTCATACCCCCACTGTCTCCATTAGACAGGTCAACTGGACAAAGAATAAACAGAGAGATGTCTGAATTAAATGATACCGTACATCAAATGGACCTAACAGACATCTTGCAAATAGTCCACCCAAGCACCAAAAAATACGCTTTCTACTCAGCACCCCATGGAACGTTTTCAAAAATTGACCACATACTGGACCACAAAACAAACCTCAACAAACACACAAAAATATTGAAATAATTCCATACATTCTATCAGACCACAATGCAATAAAGCTCAAAATCAAAATCAACACTGGAAGAAGTCCTAGTCACTACACAAACTCATGGCCATTGAACAACACAACCCTAAACAACGAGTGGATAAAAGGAGAAATTAAGAAAGAAATAAGAGAATTCCTGAAATTCAACAAAAAGGACAATACAACACAACAAAACCGCTGGGACATTTTAAAAGCAGTCCTAAGAGGGAAGTTTATAGCTCTAAGTGCCTAACACTGCAACTCAAGACTCTGGAAAGAAAAGAAAAAAATGAAACCCAAACCCAGCCCTATACTCTACGGAATTTGAAAATCTAAACAGATGGATATCTAAAATCATGGGAACCACCAAAGTTAAACCAAGAAGAGTTCAACAGTTTAACAGTTTAAACAGACCCATAACATATAAGGAAATCGAAACAGTAATACAAAGGTTCCCGGCTAAAAAAAACAGAATGGTTCAGCGGTTAAGAACATTGGTTGTTTGCAGAAGACCTGGGTTTGAATCCCAGAACTCACGTGGCAGCTAACAACTGTCCGTAATTCTTGTCCCAAGGGATCCAACAGCCTCTTCTGACCTCCAAGAGCATTGCACAACATAAGCCTTGTAAAGACACAACCAAAAAAGAAAACTATAGACCCATATCCTTAATGAACATAGATGCAAAAATTCTCAATAAAATACTTGCAAACCGCATACAGACACACATCAAAAAGATCATCCACCATGATCAAGTTGGCTTTATTCCAGAGATGCACAGATGGTTCAATATATGTAAATCAATAAACGTCATAAATCATACAAATGGACTCAAGGACAAGAACCACATGGTCATCTCAATAGATGCAGAGAAGGCCTTTGACAAAATTCAACATGCATTTATGTTCAAAGTCCTAGAGGGAATTGGACTGGAGGGAACATACCTCAACATAATTAAAGCCATATGTAACAAACACACAACCAACATCATTCTAAATGGAGAAAAACTGGAAGCATTCCCACTGAATTCATGAACCAGACAAGGATATACATTATCTCCACTTCTTTTCAACATAGTGCTTGAAACTCTTGCTAGAGCAATAAGAGAAGGAAATTAAAGGAGTGCTAATTGGAAAAGAAGAGATCAAACAGTCCCTTCTTGCAGGCGATATGATACAATACCTAAGAGATCCCAAAAGTTCCACCAAAAAACTCCTAAAACTGATCAACACTTTCAGTATAGTGTCAGGTTATAAAATCAATCTTCAAAAATCAATAGCCTTTCTATATAGCAATAAGAAACAATTGGAGAAAGAGTACAGGGAAACATTCCCACTCAAAATAGCTGCAATATATATATATATATAATCTTGGAATAAACCTGACCAAAGATACCAAAGATCTCTACAATGAAAATTTTAAATTGTTAAAGAAAGAGATTGAGGAAGGCACCAGGAGATGGAAGGACTTTCCATGCTCATGGATTAGAAGAACTAATATCATGAAAATGACCATCCTACCAAAAGCAGTATATAGATTCAATGCAATCCCAATCAAAATCCCCATGACATACTTCACAGAACTAGCACAAAAGACCCCACACAGCCAAAGCAACCCTGAGCACAAAGAGTAACACTGGGGGGATTACTATACAAGATATCAAAGTATACTACAGAGCTATAGTCATAAAAACAGTGTGGTACTGGCACAAAATAGACACATAGATCAATGGAACATCACTGAAGACCCTAACCTGAGTACCCACAAGTTCAGCCACCTGATATTTGACAAAGGTGCCAAGAACACACAATGGAGGAAAGACAGCATCTTCAACAAATGGTGCTGGCAAAACTGGATCTCCATCTGTAAAAGAATGAAACTAGATCCTTATCTTTCATCTTGCACAAAAGTCAACTCCAAATGGGTCAAAGACCTCAATGTGAAACAGGAAACCCTGAAGCTACTAGAAGGAAATGTTGGCAGTAACCTATAAAATATAGGTGTAGGAAAGGGTTTTGTAAATTGGACAGAAGTTGCTCAGGAATTAAGGTCAACAGTCACCAAGTGGGACCTCATTAAACTTAAAAAGCTTCTGTACAGCAAATAACTTAAAAAGTGAAGAGAAAAGCCGGGTGTGGTGACACACACCTTTAATCCCAACACTCGGGAGGCAGAGGCAGGCAGATCTCTGTGAGTTCAAGGTCAGCCTGGTCTCCATAGCAAATGCAGGCCAGCTGGGGCTACAGGGAGCCCCTGTCTCAAAAGACCAAAATATATATAAATATACATATATAAAAAGATTCCACAGAATGGGAGAAAATCTTCACCAGTGACATGTCTGACAGAGGTTTAACATCCAGAATATATAAAGAACTCAAAAAACAAAGAATCAAGAAAGAAAATGACCCAATTAAAAGATGGGCTAAAGATCTAAACAGAGTTCTCAAAGGAATAAATAAAGAGGGCTAAGAAACATCTCAAAAAGTGTTCAACATTGTTAGTAATTAGGGAAATGCAAATTAAAACCACCCTAAGGTATCACCTTACTCCAGTCAGACTGGCTGGGATCAAGAGAACAAATGATACCAAATCTGGCGAGGATGTGGAGAAAAGGGAACACTCATTCACTGCTGATGGGATTGCAAAGTCACGCAACCTCTATGGAAAATAGTGTGGAGAGCTCTTAAAAAACTAATAATGAGCCAGGCATGGTGGTGCATGCCTTTAATCCCAGCACTCAGGAGGCAGAGGCAGGCAGATGTCTGTGCGTTCAAGGCCAGCCTGGTTTACCAAGCAAGTTCCAGGCCAGCTGGGGCTACAGGGAGACCCTGTCTCAAAAAGACAAAAAAAAAAAAAAACCACAAAAAAACCTAATAATGAACCTACCATATGATCTGGCTATACCACTCCTTGGCATATACCCAAAGGACTCATCCTATTGTAGAGACACTTGTACAACCATGTTTGTTGCTGCTCTTTTCACAATAGCTAAGAGATGGAAGAAACCTAAGTGCTCCTCCACTGATGAGTGGTTGACAAAAATGTGGTATATTTACACAATGGAGTTCTATTCAGCAGTAGAGAAAGGTGAAATAATGAAATTTGCAGATGAATGGCTGGATCTAGAAATTATTATACTAAGTGAAGTAACATAGACTCAGAAAAACAAAAGATGTATGTTCTCACTCATTTGTGGATCCTAGCACCAAATCCTTTTAAATTGCATGTTCTTTTAATAAGATGATGCTGTACAGCAGCCTCTTCTGTGTGAACTAACTACCATCATCACAATTTCAGCTGTGCCTGAAGGCTAAACATCGTTACAACTGAGCTTGTTGACGGTTGTGCTCCTTCATTAAAGGAGGGGCAAGCAGGGTCATTGGAAATTCATTGGTTTTCCAGGAAGATTTTAATCAAACATTGGTTTGACAGTAGGACCTTAGAAGGAGATAAACATTGCTTAGTATCCCCAGGAAAAGAATTCTCACAACAGATGGAAATTTTATTTGTTAATGTTATTATGTCTCATAAGTACTAAAAAAGAAGATGAGAATATAAAAGATGTTAAAAGGATTTGGGAATGGAGATATTTTCCAAAATAGAAAAAATGAGAAAGCCTAATCAAACAATGAAGGTCTGTGTAGGTTTGCTATGATATATATAAAAGATGAGTCAAAAAATAATATACACATAATCTTAAATTTCTAAAGTCATAGTTTAGTCAACTAGTTTAAGGAACAAAATATATGTCTAGTCAGGGTTTATCTGAGAATGTTTGGTTTTTGTCCAAGCTTTATCTACACAGCACATGGCAATTAAAAGCACCCGACTGGTGGAACTAACCTTCTTGGATATCTAACAGCCACACTTTGAGGCTTATACTAATCTGGTCAGAGGGATTTAAAGGGAAGTTTTTGCTCCTTGTCCTCCAAGATCAACTAATTTCCAGGGGACTATGGAGCATCTCTCAAAATGTCCTGTAACTGTGGTGAGTCACCTGCCTTCTTGTTCAGGGAGGCCATGGAGACCTTACCAGATGGGCTTGAACCAGTGTCCAGTCTACAAAGATGATCAACACAGAGGAAACATTTCCTCCATGCTTCCAAGTGAAGCCAGCCATGATCGAGTAAGACCTTTGATCTTCACATAGATGGAACTAGTAAAAAAAAAAAAAAAATGGAGCCAGGGTCTCCTCCCAAGCCCATGTGACCCCCGAGGAACAGATCCTCAAATGACCTTAAAAGTAAAAATAAATTAGTTTATTTTAGTCACTTGTATTGTCTTAAACACCCAAAAGGAAAGTATAACCAAAGATTAAAGTGATCAGTATATTTCTTTAAAAGTTCAAGGGGTTATACTTCCCAGACATTATACTTCAGTCCGTACAAAACATTATTTAGACAATTATTTCTCATTGATGATTTTGTTTCTAATCACAAAGTGCTGCTCAGATGTAAGACTTCCAATCTTGGGCTGCAATACTGTAGTGCCCACCTGTAGCTCAGGGAGACAACCCACTATTGTTCTAAAATGATGGCTAAATTTGTTTTCTTCCCATATCTAGAAGCCTTTTTGAGGGAACTGACACTGATTCTAACCACTCCAACAGCTATCAAAGTACCTGAAAACAAATCCTGAGTTCATCACTCTCAAGTTCAGTCTTGGCAGACGAGAAAAATGAGGAGGAACCCAATAGAGGGATGCTTTTGGAAGCTCTCATCAAGAAATTCCAATGGACTCTGATATGAACATATGAAATTTGTCCTGTTCTGACTTTTTTCTGGTTCCTTGTCTAGACCTTGTAATGCTAACTACTCTTGTCTTTCCTTGTCCTTCACATCTCCTAGGCACAAGTCAAGGATATTCTTTTCTCCCTACAGTTACGAGTTACACAATTTAGGAGTCTTTTAGGTAGACCCACTGAAGGGGTACCCCCATTGCCTCACCCTGCATCCCTGTTCAGCATGGAAGAAGCCAGAGTGGTCTGTGTCCTGATTCCCTATCAGCAATTTGGGTAACTTCTTCAGGGGATGGCATGATAAGAATAGGAGATAGGAATTGGCTGGGCAGTTAGGGTAAAAATACCCCAAAGAATAGTAGCCAGTTTCTTGGCTAAAAATCAAAATGTCCTGGCCTCTTAGCAACATACTCTGTTCCAAAGGCCAAAAGTGTCAAAAGTATTTAGGAGCTGTTATCTAATCCCTAAAAGATTTTTGGGTTACCTCTTTAGAGAGGGGAATGTTAGAGTAGCAAAAAGCCCCATTAAAATAAAGAGTACACAAAGTTGTTCAGGAAGAAGAGATGGGGCGATATGGGAAGAATTGGAGGGGAGGGAGTGGGCATGGATTTGATCAAAACACCTTATATGCATGTATGAAATTCTCAATAAAGTTTTTTAAAAATTAAAAAAGAGGACATGAAATGGGGGATAAGGCCGTGCTGTGGGGGCAAGGCTCTAGGAGAAATTGGAATGGGGAGGGGTGCTAGGAATGATCAAAATACATTGTATACATTAAATTCCAAGACAATAAATTTAAAACGTTTTTTTAAAATCAAGTGTGAGTTCTTCAGTTTAAAACAGTTGTTCAGGGTCTGCTCTTTTTATTATGGAGTAGAAAAAAATATCATGAAATGCTTTCACAATTCAGCAGATGCCATGAAACAGAGTTGTATGTTGGACATATGCAGATCCTTGTTAACAGAAAAAGAACAAAAAATCTATTGCCCTCCATCTCCCTGCAGATAGCAAGCAGATAAGGCTTCGAAATCCCGAGAGAGCAGACACGTGGCTAATGAATACAGGTGTCTTGAGTCACTTTAATTTTGGAACAGATTTGAACAGTATTTACAGAGGAAGGAGATGAAGGGAGAAAAAGGGAATACTGATCTTACCAAGCTGTAATTTATCTACTTTTATATTTTCAGTTAATAAACAATTCAGAAAACTCTTATTCCTGGAGTCTCCTAACTTAGACATTCTTTTAAGTGGGCTAACCGTCAAGATGCTTCATCCAGTGTGTGTGGGAGGAGGGGCTGCTACTGGTCCAGGTGGCACACTTTGATCATCACTGGGTCCGAAGGCATTTACATGAGTCCAGGAGAGATGATGAACGAGACAAGGCAGTGAACCCTGAAAATGTTTAGGACTCTATTAGAGTTCTCTAAAGAAGCAGAGCCAATAAGATGCCTATCTATAATCTGTTTATCAATGAACCATCTGTTCATCCATCCTTGCGTCTATTTAAAGCACTGCATTATGAGTAATTTACTCACGTGATTACAAAGACTGAGCAATCCCAAGGTTGTCGCTGTACTTCAAATGTCTGTCAGCTGAGGAGCCGGAGAGCCAAGAGAGTAAAAAGCTAGTCCATCAGCGAACACCTGAGAACTGACAGTACTAAGTAGGAGCGCCACGAACCATCTCCAAGGCAGAGGATGTGTTCCTGCTTCTATCGCTTCCACGCTCTATTTGGGTCTTCAATGGAGTAGATGAGGTACACTCACACCAGGGAGGGTGGTCCAACTTCACCAGTTCAAATGCTGGGTTTTTCAGGAGAGGTCTTCATAGACACACCAGCAATGATGTTTAGCCATCGATCTGGGCATGCAGTGGCATGGTGAAGTAACCCATAAAATGAGCAAGAGTCAAGGTAATCTGGGCTGGGTGACTAATTTGACAATAGTGATTTGGCTCCTAGGTTCTCCAATTACTTGACAGGGTGGGAAATACTCAAATCAGAGATCTCAGGGTATACAGAATTAATTTGAGGAGAAGATGAAGCTTTTTCTTTCAGTGTGTAGAGTTTGAATGCTAATTGTGACTTTTAGTGTAGATATCCAGAAGGGAGTTGAAATATGGGTCTAGAGTGATCAAGAGAGATTTTTCTAGAGAAAGAGAGAAATTGGAAGCCATTCATGTTGGGGCTGAGCAGAGTCACATGTGGTGAGACTCTCCAGCTGGAAATTACCAAAAATGGCTATCACTTGGAGGACAAAGGCCATATCTCTGAGTATGATGGCGCTGAGAGACTGGGTGACAGAGTAGAATCCTATGTATTCAAGTTATGAGAACTAAGTGACACAGAAGTGGTGGACAGGTGATGAAATAGCAAGACTTCATGGCTTTAAAAATAAGTTCAGTGCACCTGATTTTTTCATTTTTAATTGAATTTTTCTACTTTCATACGATATATTTTTATTGTATTTAGTTCCCCACTCCTTGCCCAATTTAATGTACCCTACAGCGTCTGGTTTGTGTCCCCAAATATCCTTCAGTATGGGTCCAACCAATAGAACCTGGCTAACCTAGCAAGAGTCACAACCTTGAAAGAGACTAAGTCTCTCTTTCCCAGCAGCCATCAGTTGCCAATAGTTCCTTAGGTAGGGTTGGGGTTTCTTACCCAATTCCCCACGTCTATGCTGGGATTTTGCCTGGTTTGAGCTTGCATGGGATTTTTGTACACTGTCAGAATTGCTGTGAGTTCATATGAGTAATTGATCAGTTGTCTTGAAAAGTCTCTATCCTGTGGTCATCCACCACCTTTGGCTCTTACAATCTTTCTACTTCCTCTTCCACAATGATTCCTGAGCCTTGGAAGGCAGACATTTGATATAGGTGTCCTATTTAGGAATAAGTAGTCTTCAGCCTCTTGTTCTCTGAACACTGGCCAATTGTTGGTTTCTGCTGTGTTAATCACCATCTGCTGCATAAGGAAGCTTCTCTGGTGAGAGCTGAGAGATGCATTAGCCTATGGGTATAACAATAAGCTGTTATGTGTAAGTTTAATACTATGAAGCAGAAGACTATCATTAGGTTCTCTCCTATGCCCTGTGACTTGACTAGCCTCAGATTCCTAGACCTGATATCAATGTCAGATATGCACTCCATCCTATGAAGCAGACCTTAAATCCAATTAGAAAGTGGTTGGTTACTCCCATAATATTCACGCCACTCTTGCACCAGTGAGTATATCTTGCCGGGCCAGTTGTTGCTGTAGCTCAGAGGAGTTACAGCTGGCTAAGGTTGATGATTGATTTTCTCTTCAGGTAGCATGTATACTACCTTCCAGAACTATGAAAGCTAGCCAGTAAAGATGAGGCTTTGAAGTCGGCACCAGCTTGATTTCTCCTTATTTGTCCTACAGTTCATATATGTAGCATCTTCAGCAGTAGGATCTTACAGTGGAGTTCTACTTGGTAATGAAGAGCAGGGACAATGGCCAGTATTGTTTGAGCATCTATGGGACACTTGATCAATAGCTTCAAGAGAGGGAGTCCATTACTGTCATTAGAGTTTTCTTGTTAGCCTATGTCTGGTAGAGACAATGAGAGACAATGTCCCGTTATAAAATAACTCCTTTTAATCTTTTTATGATGTATATTATATACTTTCAGAAGCTTCTATAGTAGTAGGTTTCTATATGGCTTTTTCTAAAGGCCTTTAATGTTAGTTAAACTGGAGTCTCATACTCCCTCCTCTGCCCTACCCTCCCATTCCCCACCTTATTTAATCATTCCTACTTTATTAATAAAAATAAAATTTGGGCTGAGCATGGTGGCACACCCCTTTAATCCCATCGCTCCGGAGGCAGAGGCAGACAAATCTCTTTGAGATGGTCTACAGAGCAAGTTCTAGGCCAGCTGGGGCTGTAGGGAGACCCTGTCTTTAAAAAAACTTCAACAATATGCTATTCAAGATATTAAATAGGAACTCAGGAGGTAAAGGCACATCTTCCAAGCCTGACAATCTGAGTTCAATCCCTGGGACCCACTTGGTGGAGGAGGAGAACAGACTCCTGAAAGTTGTCCTCTGATTTCCACATCTGTGTTATGGCATATGTATACCCACACATGTATCATACACACATACATATGACAGTAATAATGATGAATAAATAAAAATAACACTTTGTAGTCACTCACATGTCTAGAAGTTATTACTGTTATTGGCAGAGACATCCAGTGGAACCAAAGCCAGAATCTGTACATAATCCCTCTGTTGAAAGAAAAAAGGCCTCAAGTTCAATTTTGGACATAAAGGAATTAAAATTACTAGGCAACACTAGTTGGATGTGGTAAGCAGGAAGACCAGCTAGAGACACTGATTAAGACATGCTCTGGAACCAGAAAAAAAAAAATGGAGGCATGAGTGTTTGGTTGGGGTCAAATTACAACAAGATGTTTATGAGGGTGGGAAGCGCCCACTAAGCTTTTTATTTTGTAGAAGTGGAGGCCATACTCCAGTGGTTTCACTGGAAGGAATAAAAGAAAAGCAAGATTTAAAAGGAGACTGAGCCAAAAGATGGGTGAAATGGTTCATCGTCGTTATCACTTGATTCAATCTAGAGCCTTGCCTCTGAGCAGATCTGTGAGCACACGAACAGGAAGAGTTGCCTGAGAAGAGAAGACCCTCCCCTAGAGCAGGCAGGTCATTCCATGGTCTGGGTGTAAAGAGGTTAGGAAAAAGCAACAGTGCTTACAGGTCTGCCTTCTCCTCGTGCTGGTGAGTGCACTTACTCTGTTGCTGCTGCCATCTTTGCTGACATCGGAGTCCAGTTTCTTCAACTTTGCAGTGTGGATTGAAGACCAGCAGCTCCCCAGGAATCTCTCAGGTCTTCCATGCCAGATTGGAACTGCTGAGGTATTTAGCTTCATGAACTGAGAAGCTGCTACTGGGTCTCAGCCTCTCCAGCATGCAGATGGCCATTGTCGGACTACCCAGTCTATACTGCATAAGCCAATCTAATAAATCCTCTCTGAGTAGATATTTATTCTATCAGTTTCTGCTCCTCTAGAAAACCCTGACTAATACAGTGGGAAGTTAAAGTCGTAAGTGTTTTTTAGAAATCTGGTCATGAATGGGGCTGCAGAGATGGTTCCATGGTTAAAAGCACTTGCTGCTTTTGCAGAGGACCTGGGTTCAGTTCTCAGTGCACACCTGATGGTTCATAACCATCTGTAACTTTAGTTTTAGGGGATTAGATGCCCTCTTCTGGCCACCAAGGGCATCTGCACACATGTGGTGCACATACATACACTTGGGCACACTTATAAACACATGAAAAGAAACTTGGTCTTGAAGAAGAGCTGAAAGGAATAATATTCTATCTTTTAAGGTGAAATTTATGCAATCTGTTTAAGTTAAATCCTGTCCTAGTTTGTTTCTTCATTGCTGTGACAAAATACTCTGACCACTACCAACTTGGGGAGGAAAGGGTTTATTTTATCTTACATCTCCCAGGTCACAGTTCATCAGGGAGCCCAAGGTAGGAACTCAGGGAAGGAACCTGGAGCACAGGCCAGCCTACTTTCTTGTTCAACACAGGCCCACCTGTCCAGGAATGGCACCACCCACAATGGGCTGGGCCCTCCCACATCACTCAATAATCAAGAAAATGCCCCACAGACGTGGCCACAGTCCAGTCCAATGGAGGCAATTCCCCAATTGAGGCTCCCTCGACCCAGGTGTGTCAAGTTAACACTAAAGCTATCCAGCACAAATCCCAACAGGAAGCAACTGTTAGAGGAGAGATTGAAAGCACAGAAGAGAAGCTGTATTGGTCCATGGGTTCCTGGAGCAGGGCTCCTGATGAAGTGTATGGGCAGAAGAGGCTCCAGGAGGCAGAGATGGATACACTCTGTGGAGGAGTCAAAGGCAACTTCCATGAGCAGAAGGAAAAAGGAAGCCAGGGCCCAAAGAAGAGAGAATATACTCAACAAGATTAATTGAGTAGAATTTTAATAAAGATAAGAGTGGAAGTAAAGGAAAGAAAAGAGATGGCTAAGGTCCCTATAGGCTGGCTAGGTCCAGAGGAAGGCAAAAAGCAAAGATGGGCTGGGGAGATGACAGTTGGTAGTGCTTGCTATGAAAACATGAGGACCTGAGTTCAGATCTCCAGAGCTCACATAAAAAGCTAGGCATGGTGGTGTGCACCTACAACCCCACCGCTGAGGAAACAGACACAGGAGGATTCTTGGATCTTACTGACAGTCTAACCAAGTCACTGAGCTCCATGTTCAGTTACTACTACCCTGTCTCAAAAAATAAGGTGGAGAGTGATGGAGGAAGACACCTGACATTAACCTCTGGCCTCCACACAGACACACACAGACGTAGACGTAGACACACACAGACACACAGACACAGACACAGACACACACATGCACACACAGAAAAGCCAAGGTATAGATACTACAAAAAAAGGTAAAGTAAAATAAAAGCAACCTTCTTAGAGAAAACATTTGTATCATTTAAATATGAAAGGTAATATTTAAAGGGGGGAAGGTCAAATTTCTGCTGATTCCCTGGAAGAACGCTTGTTTGCAGTAAGATCTGAAATGAGGCTGGTAATATCACCTGAGGGACTAAAAATTTTCACTGCTCTGAGTATATATGCAAACAACCAAGAATGCCCCATAATTATTGACTTGGGGGGTTACAATTAAATTTAGTGATCAGAAGAATTTGGAAGTGTGGAATGTGAGGTAGTAAGGATCTCATGACACCATCACACAATGTCATCTTGCCCAGTACAGAGGGTGTGTGTGTGTGTGTGTGTGTGTGTGTGTGTGTGTTGGGAAGATTGTATGACATTTAAAATAGAAGCTTGAACTGGGGAAACTAATAACACATGGATACACTTGATAATAGTGACAAGAGACTTGCATAACTGGCAAGGAACTGTGGTTGGATTAATAATACTTGTACGTATATTTAAAAAGTGGGCTGGAAAGATGGTTGCATGGGTGAAATGCTTGCTGCAAAAGCATGAGGATCTGAGTTCAATCCCCACCACCCACATAAAAAGCTAGGTATGATCAGCATATATCTGTAACCCCAATGCCAGAGGACTGAGACAGGAGGATCTCCAGAGCTCAGTAACTAGTCAATCTAGCAGAAAGGGAAAACTCCAGTCCTAGTGAAGAGACCCTATCTCAGAAAGTAAGTGGAAGGGCCAATAATATGGCTCAGCAGATAAAGGTGCTATGCCTCCAAGCCTGACAACCTGAGTTCAATCCCCAGGACCCACATGGTGGAAGGAGAGAACTGACTCCCACAAATTTTCTTGTTGCTATAACCAAGTATATTCCTGAGTTATTAGTTTCCTGGGTTGAAGCTTGTATTATCATGATGATAGAAGTTGATTACAGGTGAGCTTTGTGGAAGAATACATAGACTTTACCTTTCCTACCCCTGAGTGCAATTCCCAGTACCACGAAAGAAAGAAGGAAAGAAAGAAAAAGAAAACAGCAACTTCAATAGGCAGCAAGAAAACAAAACTATTAGGGAAAAGAGGAAAAGATTTTTAATTATAATTTTCCTTATTCTTAAGAATTTTGTACATAATGAAATATGATCAATTCCTCCACCCTCAACATGTTCCCATCCCAACTTCAAGTGTCCTTCTGTCTTGATAATCCACTAAGTTCATCAGCACTGCCCATGTGTGCATGAGAGCAGAGCTATTTTTATTATAAGTACAATAAATATCCCTGTAACATCTAAGTAGATAGTACATTATTTTTAATGCTATTTTCAAAAAAACAGACTAATATCAAGTTAAAAATAATTGCCAAAATAACCTACAAGATACAGATGTAGGAAAGGATTTATGTGTATTTAATTTCTGGACTTCAAAGGGCTGGGGAGATGGCTCAGTTGGAAAAGTACTCACTGTCTAAGAACAAGGACCTGAGTTTGATCTTCCAAAACCACATAAAAAATGTTAGACATTGTGCCACACTCTGAGGTTGGGAAGGTGGAAACAGGAAAATCCCTATATCTTACTGGCCAGCCAGCCTAGCCTACCTGGTGAGTTCCAGGCCAATGAGAGGCCTTGTCTCAAAAAAAAAAAAACAAAGCAGATGGCTCCTGGGGAATGACCCTCTGACCTCTACATGCCCAAGTACACGCAAGCATGCACACAAAGACACACACACACACACACACACACTCATATATAAAATGTCA
>NW_008338658.1:485310-518777 GCF_000622305.1 Nannospalax galili | reverse complement strand
ACAGGCCAACTAATAACTGTTCATAACTCCGGTTCCAGGGAATCCAACGCCCTCTTCTGACCTCTGCAGGCATTGCATGACATGGTACACTTACACACATGTAAGCAATACACTCAAACACATAAAATAAAACAAATAAATATTTTTTAAACTAATAAAAATTTAAGGGGAGTGGTGAGAGATGGCTCAGTGGTAAGAGCACTGGCTGCTCTTGCAGAGGACCCAGATTCAGTTCCTACCACCCACATGGCAGCTAACAACCATCTGTAACTCTAGTTCCAGGGACTCCATGACCTCTTCTGACCTCTTCTGACCTCCACAGGCATTGCAGGCACATGATGTGCTTATATACATGCAGGCAAAACACATATGCACATAAAATAAAACTGAATAAATAAAATTTAAAAATAAGTAAGCTACTAGATAGTCTGTTAATTTGTGCTTTCCATGGCCATATTTTTCCAGCTGAAGTGTAGAAGAAGAACAATACTTGAACAACTTCTAGGAATAAAAGGATCTCAAAATAATGATTCCAGAGGCTAGGGAGATGGCTCACTCGGTAAAGTGCTTGCCATGCAAGTGTGAGGACTTGAGTTAGATCTCCAGTGCACACATAAAAAGCCAGACACAGCAGTGCATTCCTATCAGCTGGGCACTGGGGAGGCAAAGGCGGGAGGTTTCTTGAGGCTCACTGACCAGCTACTGTAGCCAAATGGGAGAAGCTTCAGGTTCAGTGAGAGACCCTACCTCAGAAATAATAAGGTGGGGGAATGATTGAGGAAGACCTCTGTCTTATACACACTACACACACACACACACACACACACACACACACACACAAGAATATGATGATTCCACAGGATTCATTCCTAGGACTCAAGTCAAAGGCAGCACGATTCTTGGATGCCCCACGTTGTCAAGTCTCCACGTCTCCTATTTCCTCCCTAATACGCTCTTTCTTCAGGAGAAAGAAGGCAGAGTATATAACCTCCAGAGAGAGGGGGATGATGAAATCTTTCTACCTCAGTCTTCCCACTGACTGTGTGGACAGATAAGTCTGGAATGGAAAGGATTTCATGGGAACAATCCTACGATAGACCACATCCTGGCTCCGAAGGTTTAGGATGGCGCCTACTGCACATAAAGAGAGTAAATCAAAGAAAGCCCATCAAAGAAGCACATTTCTCTGCAGCTTTCTTCCTCTTCTAGCAGGTTAATAATTCCATTGAGAGCCCTGGAATTTACTAGAAGCCTTTGCTTGTGTTTCCTACAGATGCAAAGGGAATGCTGGCCAGGAAGAGACTAATAAACCAAGAATCGCTTAAAGATCATGTTACGTCTACAGTGAGAAACACATGTCAAGAATCCGAGCAAAGGCAGACAGACTGTCCCAGTTATTGATGAGGTTACACAAAGGGGCAGAAGAAAGACTGTATATCATACAGATGGCTGTCTTCTAGTCACTCCTCACATCTGGCAGTATTGTATTTTTCCCACGACCAAGACACACACAGAGAAGGCAGTCAGCCCTCACCCAGAACCTTCCAGTATGGACAGCAGCATGTCTGCCCCCGCACATTCTCTTCCTTTCTTCCCTTTTCTTTCCGTGTGTGTGTGTGTGTGTGTATGTGTGTGTGTGTGTGTGTGTGTGTGTGTGTGCGCCTGTACACGTGTGTGCATTCGTGTGGAGGCCAGAAGTGGATGTCAATGTTAGGTGCTGTCCTCTATCACTCTCCACCTTATTTTTTTGAACCTGGAGCCAATCAGTTTGGTTCGGTTGACCAGAAATCTCCTGGGATCTACTCATAGCTCTCTGCTCCCCTCTGCACTGAGGTTACAACCAGGCGCCACTGTGCCTGGGTTTTTATGTGGGTGCTTTACCGGCTGAACCAGTCCTCCGTTTTCTTCTCTCCTCCTCCCCACCTTGCTCTTCCCCCTCTTCCTCTTTCCCTCGCGCCCTCCCTCCCTCTCTCTCCCCGAGAGTGTTAAATTCAGTATGTGTGCTTGTTACCAAGATTTTCAAACACACACAAAACTAGATCAAGCATATAATGAATTTCTACATATCTTCTACGCAGCTTCGAGTGTTCTTAACATTTTAGCATCTTTTTTTATCTCTTTTCCACTTCTCATTCTGTCTGCCACCCAATGTTTTCCTGGAGCAATTTTAAAGTACATTCTAGGATTTCACTCTTGAAGGTGTCACATGTCTCTACAAGATAATCGCTTTTTGAAACTCTTAAACCTGAGGTATTAATATTACATCCTTAAGTAAATAGTCTTGATATTATCTAACACCCAGTTTGTTTTAAAATCTTCCGAATTTTCTCAAAAATAAAATTTGAGAATTATTTGAGCTGGTTTGTTCAAACAGGCTTCACACAAATGGGTGCCTTTGACTGATGCCCTGAGCCCCTTCTGTCCGGGACAGCCCCTCCCTGTTTCTGGGTTCCGTGCTGTAAGTTTAGCCTGCTCAATTTTCCACAGTCTAGATCTTGATGAATGGCGTTCTTATGGCGTGGTTGACAAATTTTTTCATTTCCTGTATTTCCTGTAAGCTGGCATTTAGAAACTTGTTCAGACTCCAGTTAGAACTTTTTAGCATGACTACTCCAGAGCGATGATAGGATTTACAACTGCACCCCAGATGGCTGGTTATCCCAGATTTGGGATTTTTGAGTTTGATCATTTGAAAGATAGGTGTGTGGGAGCAAAGAGTCTGTGTGAGCCTCTTCTGTGTGCCCACTGTCCAAAGCAACCTCTCACCCAGAGCAACACCCATCCATTGTTGATCGAATCAAAGCAGCTGATAAAACCTGGATTTTTCAGGACCTCATAGATAAGCCTGTTGTTCTCTACTGAGATGACCTAAATTTTATCAGTACATATCAGTACTGTTAAAAAAGTTTTATTCTGGTTGGGCATGGTGGTGCATGTCTTTAATTCCAGCACTTGGGAGGCAGAAGCAGGCAGATCTCTGTGAGTTAGAGGCCAGTCTGGTCTACACAGCAAGTTCTAGGTTTGCCAAGGCTACATAGTGAGACACTGTCTCCAAAAAGGAAGTTTTATTTCACTTAGCTCTATTCGTCAATAAATACAAATCTTCATGCAGTTGTGGTAGCACTGTAATTCCAACATTCAAGAGGTCGGGGCAGGAGGACTGAGTGTCTGAAGCCAGCCTGGACCATATAATAAGACCCTATCTTAAAAAGATCACATAAAATTAAGAGGGAAAAGTGATGTGGGGGAGTTACAAGAGGGGCCTGAGGAGCGGGCATGGGGTGGATTTGATCAAAACACATTATATTCATATATGAAATTATCAAACAATAAATTAAAAATAATCTTCATTTGAATGCTAAATACTTAAACTGAATATGTAAAAGTAATGCATGGGGATGGAGAGGTGACTTGGCAGTTAAGAGCACTTGCTGCTCTTGCAGATCTAAGTTCAATTCTTAGCACATATGTCAGGTGGTTCACAACCACCTGTAACTCCAGCTCCAGAGGACCTAATGCCCTCTTTTGGTCTCAGTAGGCACCCACACTCATGTGCACATGCCCACATATATGTACACACATACACATACATTTTAAAATATTTACTTATTTTTATTATAGGCATATGAGTGTTTTGCCTACATTCATGTAAATGCCCCACATGTGTGCAATGCCAGTAGAGGCCAGAAGAGGGCATCAGATTCCCCTGGAACTGGAGCTACAGAAGATTGTTAGCTGCTGTGTGGGTGCTGAGAACTGAACTCCAGTCTTCTGCAAGAGCAGCTAGTGCTCTTAACCACTGAGCCATCTCTTCAACCATGCATAAGCATAATTTAAAAAATAGAATGTCTTGTTTCTTTTTTAAAAAGTAATGCACTCAAACAATTTAGATTTCTTTAGAAAGAAGCCTGAGCGTCTCTGCTTGCCCCTTCTTCAATGAACAGTCCCCAGGCATTTGCAAATTTGCCCATCTGTCAAAGTTTTCTTTACTGTGAAGGTAGCAAAAGTATCTAGAAATATGGTACCTTCAATTCGATTTAGTCACATATAAATATTTTAAGGCTATGATACACTACTTTTCTGAGGCAGGGTCTCTGTGTAGTCAAGGCTGGCCTGGAGCTCACTTTATAGCCAGGTCATCTTCCTGCCTCAACAGGATACAGCTTTTTCTTCCTTTTTTAAATAGTGATGAGGACCAAATCCAGGGCCTTGAACATCTAATCCTTGTAATCCTTGAACTCACACTGTACTCATCCTTGAACTCACACTGCAATCCTTGAACTCACACTACTCCTTGAACTCACACTGTACTCTTTGAACTCACATTGTACTCCTTGAACTCACACTGTAATCCTTGAACTCACACTGTACTCCTTGAACTCACACTGTGTTTCCAGGCAGGACTTGAAACAGTCCCCCTGCCTCAGCTTCCCAAGTAGTTAGAACTACAGGTCAGTAACACCAGGCTCAACAAGGATACACTTTTTAAAGGAAGTTAGTCTTATCCATCTATGATTCTCCTACTCTAACCCCCCCTTTTCTATATCTTTAAAAAAATTCCCTTAGGAGCTCAAAGTAGAAGAAAGGTTAGAGTCCAGAGTCATTCAGGGCAGCAGTAAAGACCAGGAGAGTCTTGTGTTTATGGCTTCTTAGAAGCTGGACCTTCCTTCAGGACAGTCAGGGTAGAAGTATGTCACCACACATTAGTGTGACTGGATTGGTTTCCCCTACAAGTGCCCTAAGTCCAGTCGTTCACCTATGGAGCCATGTACCTGTGAGTCAAAGTGAAATTAGCACACATGGAGGCCATCATGGAATGAGGTACTCAGGCAGTAAACTCCCCATGGAAGATGTATTCATTACAAGAACTAAAACAAGCCAGGCCTGTAGGCACAAGACTGTAATCCCAGTTACTCGGGACACCAAAGCAGGAAGACTGCAAGTTTAAGGCCTGCCTGGGCTACAAAGTGAGTTCAAGGCCGGCTCGGGCAGCTTAGTGAAACCCTGTTACAAAATTTAAAAGAAAACAAAAGCAGAAGTGGGAGGTGTTAGGTACAGCTTAGTGGTCGCGCACATGCCTGTTGTGCATGATGCCCTGAAAACAGTCTCCATTACCACTGCGGAAGGTGAATTAGCTCCTCCTCATCAATTAGCAATTAAGAAAACGCCTCACAAAGATGGCCATGGGCCAGCGGATAGAGGAAGTTCTTCAACTGAGGTTTCCCTTTCCCAGGTGACTCTACTTTGTGTCAAGTTGACAAAAACTAATCAGTACAAAAATTAGCCCATATATGAGTAATAAGAAGTTTATGAAGACAGAACAGATGCAATCAAGAGGAGCTTATAGGAAGTAGATTCTGTGCACCCACATGCACAAACCCACATGTGTATACACATAAGTTTAAAATAATAATAAAAAAATGTTAAGTAAACGTGGCTCAATAGGCCTTAACATACATGACAGAATGCATGAAAATTGGTGGGGAGCTATTGGGAGTTCAAATAGGGGAGTGGTGTAAATATAATCAAGATATATTGCACAAAGTTTGCAAAAAATCAATTTTTAAAAGTAATACTGCACCCTTAAAACAAATGTGGCCAGGTGTGATGGTACACACCTTTAATCCCAGCACTCGGGAGAAGAAGCAGGCAGATCTCTGTGAGTTAGAGGCCAGCCTGATCTACATAGCAAGTTATAGGCTGGCTGGGGCTAGCGGGAGACCCTGTCTCAGAAAGTAATTAATTGATTAATTAAAGTAAATTTCACAAACACTCCCATAACTTACGGACACATGTTTGTTTGAAGACCCACTTGAAGCTCCAGCATTATGAACACATGCACACCACTGGGTATGTCCAAGTCATACACAAAGACCAAGAATCAGACTGTGGCATTGCATTCCCAAGAACGATATTACAAGCTAAGATACAGGGGTGAAAGGAGTTCAGGTTTCTGTGGGACGCTATAAACTTGGAATTCTAGATCTGTCCAAAATCTACTCAAATGATCAATTGCACATATGACTAGAATAAAGACATACAAGGAGGCAAAATGGTTTGCGAAGTTCAAAGAGCTGGTAGGTCGTTCACACCAAGATGAAGGTCCTGATTCTTAAATGGTTGACGTGAGCCTTGAAAATAGGAATCAGCATACCCAGGAATGAGGAGGCCTAAGCAGGTGCAAGTTCTAAGGAGGCCTATGGGACCAGCCCAGAGGCCACCCTGCCCTTACTGGGTGACCTTTCACTTTCTGTTCTCTTGGCTGGCAGTGGGTCCTTCCCAGAGTTGAAATCAGGCAGGCTCAATCCCATTCACTGTGATAACAGACATACCCTTGCAAAGGGAGACCAAAGGGAAGGAGAAAACTAGATTGTGGGACTCACACTAACTCAGAAATGGAAGGTCCCAAGAGGAGGGGTTCCAAGGTGGGACACGGACTTCCCCATCCCCTACACAATTTGCACAGTCCTAACACACTCTGCAACCAGCAGCAACAAGCTGAGCTACTTCATCCAAGAGGCTCCTAAGATAATCTACCCACAAGGAAAGGCTATTTCCTCTAAGTCCTTTGTCGCTAAAGTGCTTCACCAATCTGTGTCCTGGCTCAGCCCTCAATGGCCTGGCCTGCTTGAAGTGCAGACTTCATGACACTTCCCATCTGAAGCACACTCAGGTGTTTAGCCAGAAAGCATTTCAAGTAGCTATCATTAAGTAGTGCTCAATACAGAGCACAGAGAGACAACCAGGATTTGTAGATTCTCTTTAGGCTCTTAAATAGCTGAGCACAGAGCTGGAGTGGGTTTCAGTTGGTAGAGTACTTGCCTAATATGCACGAAGCCATGGGTTCAATCCCCAACACTACATAAAACCAGGCCTATAATCCCAGCACTCAGAGGCAGGAGGATCAGAAGTTCAAGGGCATCTTGAGTTTGAGGCCGGCCTGGGCTACATGAGACCATGTCTCAAAAGGAGAAAAAATGTTATATATGTATCAAAAAACCTTTGGAGTGCCCTAGCATGGCCTATTTCCTCAGCTGTGTGGGTGACAACCATGACTGTTGTCCATGAGCATATTACACAGAAAGAATACAAATAGAAACAATCCCAGAGTGTCTCTTAGCCATTTGCAATAATGATCTCCAGGGAAGCGTATCAAATTTCATCCAATACAGTCCATTTAGAAGCTAGAGTTTTCAGTTGCCTTTCTTCTCTTTATGCTGAATTAATAAAAGATGGGGCTCTGGGACCCATTGTGTGGAAGGCTTGCTGGTTTGATAAGGACAGGATGTATACACAATAAATGTCTGGACCCTGAGGCACACAAAGGTGAACCCAACACCCTACATTGCTCAATGTACAGTGTATGCACCTCATCTATAATCTCAGAAATAGGGGCTGGAGAGATGGCTCAGAGGCTAAGAGCACTGACTGCTCTTGCAGAGGACCTGGGTTCAATTCCCAGCACCCACATGGCAGCTAACAACCATCTATAACTCCAGTTTCAGGGGATCTGACACCCTCTTCTGACCTTCATGAGCATTGCACAACATGAGTGCATCTACCCACATGCAAGCAATATACTCATACACATAAAATAAAAATAATAAATAAAATATTTAAAAAAATAACCTCAGAAACCAATACCAGCTACGGTAGGAATAAGGGAATCATTTGGGGGCTGGAGAGACGGCTCAGTGGTTAAGAACACTTGCTGCTCTTTCAGAGGACTCAAGTTTGGTTCTCAGCATATAATTCAGCTCCACGGGATCCAACACCCCCTTCTGGCCCCTGAGGGCACCTACACTCATGTGCACAAACCCTCCCCCCCCCACACACTTAATTTAAAATAAAATAAATCTTAAGTGAAGAGACAGAGAGAGACAGAGAGAGAGAAAGCAAGTCATTTGGAGCATCCTATGCATTCACTCCCTGGTGGGCTGGAGTTCAGAAACATGGGAACCAGGGCTCATCCATCTCCTCAAATTCCCTTTTGGAATGAAGAGGCTCTAACTCTTCTTATATTTGCATTCAGAGACTAGAAAGCAAAATCTCACAGGAGGGGCCAGTGGGCCACCTTCACGTGACTACACGACCACGTGCCTTTGTCCAAGGCCATGAGGAAAAAGGCTGTGCTTGGAAGAGCCCATTGATTTCCTTTATCATCATTCATATTTTTTAATCCTTTTAAGATTTTACTTTCTATTTTTATTCATGTGCCTGCCATGTGAGTGCACGTACCTGTGAAGACCAGAAGAGGATCTGAGATCCCCTGGAACTGGAGTTAGAGGTGATTTTGAGCAGCCTGATGTGGGTGCTGGGAACTGAACTCTGGTCCTTTGAAAGAACAGCCAGTGCTCTAACTGCTGAGCCATCTACACAATTCAGCTTGTTGTTGTTGTTGTTGGTGGTGGTCTGATTTGATTTGGCTTTTCTGGGGTGGGAGGGGGATTTGTGGTGGTTGTTGTTTTTGTTTCATGTGTGCTGGGAACTGAACTCTGGTCCTTTGAAAGAACAGCCAGTGCTCTTAACTGCTGAGCCATCTACACAATTCAGCTTGTTGTTGTTGTTGGTGGTGGTAGTCTGATTTGATTTGGCTTTTCTGGGGTGGGAGGGGGATTTGTGGTGGTTGTTGTTTTTGTTTCTTTGTTTGTTTGTTTGTTTGTTTTTGAGACAGTGTCTCCTTGTAGCCCCAACTAGCCTGGCACTCACTGTGTAGATCAGGCTGGCTTCAATCTCACAGAAATCCTCCTGACTCTGCCTCCCAAGTGCTGGGATTAAAGGCATGCTCCATCACACCTTACCAGCTCAGTTTTTAAACTAAGACACAGAAACACAAAAAAAACCCTGTATGTATTAATGGGGCTCCATGCAATCTTTTGATACCTGTGTTCACTGAGCCTACTGATCAGGGAGGGAAGAGTATTTTATCTACAGTTCTACACAGATGTCTCCCAGTGAATAGTAGAAATTCCTCAGATGGAAACCAAGATGCCTATGGTGAAGAGAGATTGTTATTAAACCACACTTGGGATTCAAAGCTAGAGAGGTGTGGAAAGTTTCCCAGCCTGAAAAGGACCCATGCCCATGGGAAAGTGGGGCCAAACACTGCAACTCAGCACTGAGAGTCACTCAGACCACTGAAGAATAAATCTGGGAGGCAGGCTGGAGGACACCTTGTGGGAAGGCTCCTGGTGTCCAAAGACTCAGAAGAGAGAAGCTGGCTATCGGGTGGTGCTCAGCACTGAGGCACATCCTTGAATGGGAGGCAGTTGACTCAGGACAGGTTGGATGTGCTGTAGGAGTCAAAGAGGAATGAGAGAATGCCCCTGATGGGAGGACACTCAAGAGAATAGTCACTCTATAGTCCCTTGGTATGTGGGCTGCCTTGCCAGTTACACAGCTGTAGTCAACAGAAGCTCTTCAGATGGAAGTTTTATCTCTTGGGACAAACAGAACTTTGATGTGCTTGATCACTCTCTGTCATACCTATAGTTGATGGTCCTCCTTTCTCTTGAGGGTTTTGTTGATTAAGACATGAATTAAATAGGCAGTAAGGAAAACTGTGTCCAATTGGAACATAACAACATAACCAGTGATTTTTCATATTTAACAAACAAATGTGCAAATATCCAAAAGGAAAACAAGGATCAAGGATGAATGAGAAAAAAAAAATTAAGGGGAGGAATTCATACAAATATATCAAGATCAAGAGAGATAGGGAGAGACAGAGAGAGCTAGATAGACAGATGATAGACAGATAGATGATAGAGAGAAGAGAGATGACAGATACATAGATAGATGATTGATAGATAGATAGATGATAGATTAGATAGATAGATAGATAGATAGACAGATAGATAGATAGATAGATGATAGAGAGATAATAGACAGATAATAGATGACAGAATTTTTAAGGACAAGGTTTCTGCCATGGAATTTGCTTTTGAGAATTGGCCTCAAATTCTCAACCTTCCTCTCTCAGCCTCCCAAGTGCCAATATTTCAGATGTGTGCCATGACCACAGCAACAGCTTTTGTAAAAGATAAGATCTTATATAGTCCAATCTTGCCTTGAGCTCACTATGTAACCCAGGATAACCTTGAACTGTTAGCTCTCCTGCCTCTACCTCTCAAGTGCTGGGATTACAGATATGTACTACCACAACCCAGTTTTTTTTCTTTTTTTCACATTTAGTTTTTAATAATTTTGTTTATGTGGACTGGAGAGATGGCTCAGCAGTTGAGTGCTCACTGCTCTGCAAAAGGACCTGAGATCAGTTCGTAGTACCCATGTCAGACACCTCTCAATTACTTATGACTCCAGTTCCAGGGAATATGATACCCACTTCTGGCCTCTGCAGGTACTCACATGCATGTGGCATATACCCATATATACACAAAAATAAATCTTTAAAAATAATTTTGTTTATAAGAAATGATTTCCAGGTATTTTGATGTTTAAAAACAGCAGTTCTCAAGAGTGGAGGGCCAGTCAGTGAGTCAGAGCTCACTCCTGGTATTGCACGTTCTGTGGTTTTCAGCAAAGGCAGAATGACAGGTGTCCATCTCAGAATTGCAGAACAGTTTCACTGTCCTCAAAGTCTCCCTTTTTAATCACACCCTCCTGAGTCCCTGTTGACTATTGGTATCACAGGCTCAGTGCCTTGACCTTTGTCAGAATCTCCTGTAGAGTCAGTCCTCAGAATCCCTGGGTTCTGAGGATTGGGCCAACTGTAGATCAAAAATATCTTTTGCAGTCAGGCATGGTGGTACATACCTTTAATCCCAGCGCTCAGGAGGGAGAGATGGGAGGATGTCTGTAAGATCGAGGCCAGACTTGTCTCTATAGTGAGTTCCAAGTAAGCTGTGGCTACAGGGAGATCCTGCTTCAAAAACACGAAAATAAATAAGTGAATATCTTTTTCAATCACAAAAAAGAGCCAGGCATGATAGCACACACCTTTAAACCCAGCGCATGAGAGGGAGAGGCAGGTGGATGTCTGTGAGTTCAAGGCCAGCCTGGTCTACAAAGTGAGAACCAAACCAACTGTGGTTGCAGAGATTCTGTCTCAAAAAGACCTATGTAATATTTTCTTCCTCTGCCAGTATTCATTAGTGCCTTAGTTTGTTTCTTCATTGCTGTGACAAAATACTCTGACCAATACCAACTTTGGGGAGGAAAGGGTTTATTCAGCTCACAAATCCCAGGTCGCAGTTCACCAGGGAGCCCAAGGTAGGAACTTAGGGCAGGAACCTGGAGGCAGGAGCTGGAGCACAGGCCATGGAGGAACGCTGCTTACTGGCTTGCTCCCCTGGACCCTGCTCAGCCTGCTTTCTTATGCTACACAGGCCCACCTGCCCAGGGGTGGCACCACCCACAGTGGGCTGGGCCCTCCCACATCACTCATCAAGAAGATGCCCTTCAGACAATAGAGGCAATTCCCCAACTGAGGCTCCCTCAACCCAGGTGTGTCAAGTTGACACTAAAGCTATCCAGCACAATTAGTGAACAGAAACAGCCATCTCATTGGTGTGAATGGACTAGCATGAGATAGCTCAGCATTCTCATGAGCTCATAAGAACATTCCTCCAGCAGAAGGATGTTGGGTTGAGGTAACTATGGGACAGGTTGAGCCCACCAGTCAGGGAGGTTTGTGCCAGTTGCTATGTCCTCAGAAGAACCTCAGCTCTTAGAGCCACAGTGGTGCCTCTTACAGATTCCTAAGCATAAATCCTGTTCTAACCACCTTGTGTAGTAGTCATTAGAGCCATGTGAGAGTCTTTTCTTTTTTTCAGAAGTGATTTTAAAGAGTTTTATCAAATTTTAGGTGGTTAAAAAATAGTAGAGGAACTGGAGAGATAGCTCAGCAGTTAAGAGTTCTTCTGCTCTTGCAGAGGACCTGAGTAAGGTTCCCAGCAGCCACATAAGGCAGCTCTCAACTACCTAGCTGTAACTCTAGTTCCATGGGATCTGACTGCAACTTCTAGCCTCCATGGATCCCTTCACTCACACAGCATACACACACACACACACACACACACACACACACACACACACAAAATAAATACTTAAGGTAGAGACTGTTATACTGAATGAGACAGTAAAATTGCTATAGCTTCCTGCCATTAACTAAAAACATTATAAACTTTACAACAAACACCAAGAAAAAGAATATGTTTAAATTCTCTGGCAAACAGTAATTTCATGTTATTTAGTACTCTTCTGAGATGAGCCAGCAAAATATGGATGTATTTGTAGAAATTAATAGGACTTAACTTCCCTTTTGAGGTAAATAAAGAAGAAAAGGCTAAGGTCCTGGAAAATGAGAGGGCTCACTTTTGCTTTGGGGAAACTAACATGTCTCAGTTTTAAGCTCTGCTTAGTTTTTGTGGAATTGGGATGCAGCCCTTTTCAAATTAAGGCTGTAAGGTGGGGCAGAGAGCTGCAGGAGAGCCAGAGTCAAAGGGGGCAAAATGCAGGGCTTCCTCACATTCTGTGGGGCTGAGGATGCCTAACCTAAGGCCTTGTCTCGGGAATGAGCTGGCAGTCCCTTCTGCCCTCAGTCTCCGTCAACCCAGGTCCCTAGAATCAGTAGGCAATGCTGAAAGAGAGACTGGAAACCCAGGGACTTTCTGCTAGCTTTTGCTTCACTTCTTCAAGCCTCAGAGGCTCTGTATACTGAGCTTCAGATATTAAACTCCCAGGTGTCTAGCAACCTCCTGTGGCCTCTCATTTCTTCTAGTGAGCTCCAGAAGTCTCAGTCCATGGCCAGCAGGGTTGCTGTGGGCTGTGGTGAGGCAGAACATTATGACAAGGAGTGTGTGTAAGAGCAGAGCTGCTCTACTTCATGGTGGCTGAGAAGCAAGGAGGAGGAGAAAGACAGGAGGGGGAGGAGGAGAAGGAGAATGGGAGGAGGACAGCAGGAGGAGGAAGAGGAGGAAGAGGAGGAGGGGAGGAGGACGAGGAGGAAAGGGAAGAGGAAGAGGAGGAAGAAGAATAAGATGAAGAGAAGGGAGAAGAGGAAGAGGAGGAGGAACAGCAGTATCAGCAGCAGCAACAGCAGCAGTGTCGGCCTCGGCAAAGAAAGTAAAAGGTAGGGGGAGGGGGGGAGGGGAGGGGGGGGGGGAGGAGGGGAAGAGGAGGAGGAAGAGGAGGGGGAGGAGGAAGAGGAGGAGGGGAGGAGGAAGAGAAAGAGGAAGAGGAGGAGGATGAAGGGGGAGGGGAGGAGGGGAGGAGGAGGAGGAGGAAATGAGAGAATATGAACCTCAAAATATTTTTTATGTATTTTTATGGGTATTAGTGTCTTGCATGCATGCATATAACTGCACCACATGTATACAATGCCCACAGAGCCAGAAGAAGACATCAGATCCCCTGTAACTGGGGTTATGGACAATTGTTAGCTACCATGTGGGTCCTGGGAACCAAACCCAGGTCCTCTGCAAAAGTAGCCAGTGCTCTTAACTGCTAAGCCTTCTCTCCAGCCCCTCAAAAACATTTTTTTAAAACGGCATCTGGAGCTGATGAGGTGGCTCAGTAGGTAAAGTACTTGCTGCACAAGAGTCTGTAATCTCGGGGCTCCTATATTGAGATTGGAGGTGGAGACAGGTAAATCCTGCAGAAGCTCATGGGACAGCTAGCCTGATTATACAGAGGCAAACTACAAAGAGACCTTGTCTCAAACAGAGTGGAAGGCAAAGACCAACACCAAAGGGTGTCCTCTTCCTTACATATGTAAGGAACACACGTGTGCACCAGCACTCACACAAACATGCACACACATCATATACACACACATCAGCTACATAGGTACAGGTTTCTTGTCATTATTTCTCAAAGAGCAAAACAACTGTTTACATAGCATTAGCATTTACATTAGATATTCATTCACATTCGCTTTATCTTAGCATCATAAGTAACCTAGTGATGACTTAAAGTGCAAAGGAGGCTAGAAGATGACTCAGGCAGTAAAATGCTTGCCATATAAACATGAGGTCCCGAGTTCAGAACTCCAGCATCCATACAAAAACTAGGCACAAAAACCCCACAGCTATAATAGGTAGATCCCTGGAGCTCAGTGGCCAGCTGGTCTAGCCAGTCAGCGAGCTCCAGATTCAGTGAGAGAGCCTGTCTGAAAAATTAAAGTGAATGGGCTGGAAAGGCGACTCAAGAGTTAAGCGCACTTGCTGCTTTTTCAGAGGACCCATGCTTGGTTCCCAGCACTCATGATGGGTGACTCACAATAGCCTATAAACCTAGTTCCAGAAGAGCCAGCACTCTCTTCTGGCCTCTGTGGGCACCCACATTCATGTGCACAGACCCACACACAGATGCACACATATACACATAATTTTAAAAAATAAGTCTTTGGGCTGGGCGTGGTGGCACATGCCTTTAATCCCAGCACTCGGGAGGCAGGGGTGGTGGATCTCTGTTGAGTTCAAGGCCAGCTTGGTCTACATAGTGAGTTCCAGGACAGCTGGGGCTACAGACCCTATCTCAAAAAGACCAGAAAAAAAAAGTCTTTGAAAAAAAATGCAGTGGAAAGCAATAGAGGAAGAAACCTGACATTGACCTCTGGCATGCACACATAATGCACACACATAGAACACACTTAACACACACAACACACACACACACATAATGGCCAAGAAGGAGTCTGTGTGTAGATTGCAAGAAAGTGCTCTCCATTTTACTTGGTCCAGCAGCCCTCCATATTGAGGGAGCACTGTACCTAGAACCACAGTATGGCGCCTCTTCAGACTGGTTTCTTCCACTTACTAATGCACATTTCTTCCATGTCTTTTCATGCTTTGGAAGCTTGTTTCTCTTCATTACAGAATAGTATTCCCTTGTGTGGATAGACCTCTGTTGGTTTATCTGTTTACCTTCTGACAGATCTCTTGGTGGTTCCATTTTGGGACAACTGGGGAGAAAGCAGCAATAAATATTCATGTGCAGTTTCTATATGGACAAAACTTTTCCATTCTAAAAGCTTGATTGCTGGGTTCCATTGTAAGAATTTTCCTAGTTTTAGAAGTTACCCAGCTGTCTTCCAAATTGGCTGGACCTCTGGGTAGATGGCATGAGTGACCGTTCTTGTTTTTCCACATCCTCATCAGCACTTGTTCTTAAGGTTCTGAATTTTGGACTTCTAACAGTATGGAAGCTACATTTCTGTGAGTAATAACACCTCAGCTTCCCAGCTGTGGGTGTAAGACAGTTGTTTTCAACTCTAACATGGTCTTTATCATTAAATATCCAGAAATATCTTAGTTTATCAGAATCACTACCAAAAAATCATGACTCTCTTGGAAACCCAAGAGATAAAACTGTCATTTTACAATGAAACAATCAATACTCATTACATGGAAATAAAGCATTACAATGAAAGTTATTTTTCTTTTTATGTTTTTGTTAACATACATTAATTATACATAATAATGGGCTTCATTGTGGCATTTTAATGCATGCATATAATGGCTTTTTATCACACTCACCCTATTAGCCCTAGTCCCCTCCCATTCTCAGTGGTCGCCTTCCTCTTCCCAGCTAGTTCCCCTTCTACTTTCCTGTCTTTTTTGGTGACCCAACCAGTTTGTTTAGGGTTGCTTACATGAGCATGGGCAAAGGCTTATTAACAACAGCATGGGCACCCGACCAGTGGCTACACTACTGAAGAAAGTATTTCTTCCTCCCCTAGCAACTGCTAACTGCCTACAGATTCTCAAGGAGGGTTGGGGCCTCATGAGCCCCAGATACTGTTAACAGCCTATAAATTCTCAAGAGATATTTTAGAATCAATGTAAGTGCAATTTAAATCTCTTGCTGAGCATGTTATATTTATAGATCCTGAAGAGGCACCTAAACTCCAAGATGGATATTCTACAACAGTTCTGTATTGACGAAATACCTTTGAAGAAACTGCAGACAAAAATTGCAAGAAATTGCAGAAGACAAAAATAAATGCAAACCACATTAAAAAAAATCTAATAAACTAAACCCCTTTCTTACCCTCATTTCTCCTTTAGCTTGTGTATCACCATACCCCATAAAACCCCTCAGTGCACACAGTTGAGAGGAATTCGTTTAGTTTTCCTTAGGTTTTAGAGTTTGAGAGAAGAAAGAACATTCTGGAGAGAGGTGCAAAACTGAATCATCCTTCAGGCAAGAGCGTTGTTAGGGCAGGCAGACAAGCAGCACAGCACAGCAGAGGCCTGAAGTAGTTTTAGGCCCACTAGGAAGAGCAGAGTGTGCTCTTTTAGGTACCTTGTTATCAAGCAGGGACAGGAAGGGGGTATTGTGCCATGAGGAAATGGGCCCAAGTTCAGCTGACATCACAAAACTAGGCTCAGAGACAGTATGTTTTCTTCTATTTCTCGCTGAGACAGGTGCTTGAAAAATCTCAAGGACATTTCTAGATATGGGGCATCTGGAAGGACAAAGGCCTAGTTAGTATGCACTGTGAGTTCCCGCTTGTTCTTCGTGCTTGGGGCTTTGCTATCTGGAAGGGTCTGTGTAAGCTGACAGTGATATTCATGTAAGAATGGAGAACACAATAATGAATTCATCAAGGGGTGATGAATGATGGGAGGGATGAGAATCCCATGACTGATTCAAGGAGAAAGAGAAAGTAGCAGTGTCTTAGTTTTTTCTTTTGCTGTGATAAAAAAAAAAAAAATTACCCTAACAAAAGCAACTTAAGGGATAAAGGGTTTATTTAGCTCACAATTTGAGGTTACAGTTCATTATGACAATGAAGTCACAGTGGCAGAAGCTTGAGAGAGCAGATCACATTATGTCCACAGTCAGGACAGAACAATAGAGTGATGCGTGCACACTTGCATTCAGCTCACTCTCTCTACTCTGACACAGTTCAGCCTAAGGAATGATGCCACCCACCATGGGCAGGTCTTCCCACCTCAAGTAATGTAATCAATATAATCCCCCATAGGCACTCTGAGAGGCCTCTTCCCAGGTGATCTAGATTTTGTCACACTGTTAATTAATACTAATCATCACATAGGCTATCCATGATTAGTGGCTGAAATCTTTACCATCCATTTACAGGAGTTAAATGTCATCTTGGAAAGGAAGCTTAGGGTCAAAAACAGAAAGTCTCTGCAGATCAATGAACCAATTTCCTCTCCTTGAAAAAGAAAAAATAGATGTCAGGGGGTGGTCGGGGAGTGGAGCCCAGTGCTAGAAAAATTATGTACAATTGTGAGAACCTGGGTTCCATCCTCATCACCACCTTCACCACCTCTGTTGCCATAGCCATCATCACTATCAAACAACCAGAAAATTAAAAAAAAACAAATAAACAAAAACCAACCATTTCACCTTCAGGCACTTGGCATAGAAAAGGAGAGCACATGCCCCTGAGGTCACACATGCATTGTACCACAATATTACAGAAATTAACTACAGACTGATCTGACCAATGAGAAGACTCAAAACCACACTCATGATGTAAAGGAAGTTATTCTTCATTACATACCAGCCCTAGCCTGTGCAAAAAATGTTCCAGAGAAGTAGAGGCCCAGACCAGAAATACACAGAGGTTTTTATAGGATTTTCCATGTTATCCCTTGGCAGTAATCATATTGGTGGATTTGAGATTTCCAACACAGAAGTATAAGTGCCCTTTAAGTTATTATAGGAAATTTAAACATTCTGCTTTTCACAAAGAAGCAGATATTTTGGGTAAGTGTGGGGTTGTGACACTTCCCAGCAATATGCTGATGCCAGTACAATCTTAGCTGTTTTAAAAAATAAGACCCATTGTACCAGGTGCTTCCTGAAAGACCACTGCAAGAGGCAGCATTCTCCAAGGTGTACACAGACTGTGGTTTTTGTGGTTATCTGTCTTGTCTTATCTCAGCCTGAGACTGAGCTCAGAGTAGCCTTTATGATCTGAGTACAATAGAAGATTCCTAAGTCCTGTTACTGCTCGATATATCAACAAGCACACTTATTATTAGGAGTACATAAGGTTCTTGACAAACACATTTGTTAGTACTCATCTATCTCACAGAACAAAGTTATACTGAGGTCATAGTTCATTAGTTCCTCCACGAGAATTAGAGGGCTGCTAGAGCCTGTGAGATCCTCAGGAGCTTGGTCAGGTACGGGGGAATCTTAGACTGGTATCAGTCATTTAGCAGTTTGCTAAGAAAGAAGCATTCTGGTACTTTGAAATTGTTATTTCAGAGATAACATGGATGCTAGTGCATTTCTGAGAATCATTTACTTCCACCTAATCAGAGTTCCATCCTGAGAACATCAACTACTTTGTGGAAATTTTCATAAGTTTGCTATTTTTCTTAGAAAACCAGGCAAGCTATGTAGAAACCCTCATTCTATCACGGCCTGCTTAAGGAGTTGTGGTAAGGTCACTTCAATACAAGGAATGTGAAAAATGGATTATGTTATATACCTTATAATTCTCATTTCTATTAAAAATAATTACAATTATTTAAAATGTTTCCACACTTATTCCTACATAGTGATTTCTTTTGAGATAAGGTCTCAGTACTTAGCCCAATCCGATCTTGAACTTTGGTTCCTCCAACCTCAACCTCCTCAGTGCTGGAATTACAGGCTTGTGCCTCTGTACCTGACTGGTAATGAACTTTCAACAGAGCAATTTGGTGGTACTTAACCTAGATCAATAATCTCTAGTCAGTAACAGTGAGCGTAAATTTGCCCAGTGGGGCAGACATGTAAAGGGATACCAGACTGCTTGAGTCAACGAGAGTCATACATAGTTCATGTTTTCAAATATAATTGATTTCCCAGAGGAATAAATCAAGACAAAATCATTTGCCAAAACCACATGCTGGTTTTGTTACTTTGTTTTTACTATCCAATAGCTTTCTACTATTGAAAAACTCAACTTCTCAAGATGTTAGTTTTGCTATTAAAAAAGAAATATAAATTTTAAAACATAATGTTTTTAAAAATCTAACATAACAGTCTACCTGGATTTGATTTATTTCTTTACGTCTCTTACCTGGAAAAACCATATTTATGAAATCTGATTAAGAGATTAACCAGACATCCAATGTTCAGTCTATGATGCAGAGCAGAAAACTCTGTAACTCCCATCTGGTTATAATAAATATAAAAGTTTAAGACTCAGAGTTTTATTGTTACTTTAAATAATAAAACTTTTTCTTTGAAATTAAAATAAAAATCTGAATGTCAGTTTAGGGAGGCTATCTACCCTCTCTGGATCAAATGTGAATTTCTTTCAGTCTGGAAGCAATAAAAAACTGTGATGTGTGAAGTGTAAGAATGCTTCCTTTCTGGGGCTGGAGAGACGGCTCAGCAGTTAAGAACACTGGTTGTTCTTGCAGAAGACCCGGGTTCGAATCCCAGCACCCACATGGCAGCTAACAACTGTCCGTACCTCCAGTCCCAGGGGATCCGGCAGCCTCTTCTGACCTCCACGGGCATTGCATGACATGGGTGCACTTACCTACATGCAGACAATACATGCATACACATAAAATAAAAATAATAAATAAAATTTCTTTAAAAGTTTAAAAAAAAGAATTCCTTCTCCCTATACACAAGGCATACTGTGTGCCGTTAGTTGAGGCTTGCTTTCTTGGGCCCATTGTCTGGGATTTAGCTTTCATGGCTCCACCTTCAGTTTTCTTTCAGCTTTACCTCCTAAAATTGGCTTAGAAGTCTTTATCCTGCCTAAGATATAAACACACATGTAGTTTTTTCCCTCTCTTTCTTCCCTTCCTTCCTTCTTTCCTTCCTCCTTTCTGCGTTTGCAGAAATATATATATGGAAAGGTGTATGCCTGAATGCATTTGCACATGCATGTGGATGCCAGAGGACAACCTTGGGTGCTGTGCCTTAGGAACTGTCCACCATGTTTGTTGAGACAGGGTCTCTCACTGGCCTGGAATATGCCAAGCAGGCAATCAGCCTGGCTAGCAAGCCCCAGAGACTTCATCTGTCTCTACCTCCCCCAGCACTAGAATTACAAGTCTGTGCCACCATGACCAGTTTTTTTTTAAAACATGGATTCTAGGGCTCAAACTCAAGTACTTGTGCTCATAAGATAACCACTTTATCAACTGAGTTATCTCCCCAACCCCTGTATTTTCTCTCTACCCTGAATTTTTCATGTGAGTAAATGAACAACTTAACCATCTTTCAGGGTCTCCTACATGACTCTCAGGTTAATGCCTTTGTATATTTAGCCAAATTCCCATTTTGTAGATTTCTTTTTGTTATACACTTTGGTTTTTTTTCTAATTTATTCACATATGAGTATAAATGACTAAAGTTAAACAATGATTGCTCTGAAGGAAATTTACAAATTGATAATCAAAGGGACTCTATATTAGTTAAATTTCTTGTTTCTATGACCAAATGCCTGACAAAAGTAACTTAAGGAAGGAAAGGTTCATTTTGGCTCACAGTTCAAGGGGATATAGTCCATCCTGGCAAGGAAGGCATGGCAGCAGGAGCATGAGTCTGCTGGTCACACTGTGTTCACAGTCAAGAAGCAGAGAAAGATGAATGGTGGTGCTCAGCTGGCTCTCTCCTTTCTATTCAGGCCAGGACCCCAGCCCATGGGATAGTGCCCCCACATTCAGAGTAAGTCTTCCCACCTCAGTTAACCCAGGCCAGAAACTCTCTCACAGACATGCCCAGAGGCCAGTCTCCTAGGTGGTTCTAGATGCTGCCAAGTTGACAATTACTAGTCCCCATCCCAGAGTCATTCATTCTTGGCTGTGTTTTTTTTTTTTTTTTTTTTTCGGTCTTTTTGAGACAGGGTCTCCCTGTAGCTCCAGCTGTCCTGGAACTCACTATGTAGACTAGGCTGGCCTTGAACTCACAGAGATCTGCCTGCCTCTGCCTCCTGAGTGCTGGGATTAAAGACGTGCACCACGATGCCTCGCTTCTTGGCTGCTTTTCAAATGAGCTCAAACTCTTACACACAAATGATCCTCCCGCTACCAAGATGGAAAGGGGGGAAATCCTCAAAGCATTCTGAGAGAAAATAAGAAATCACTTACAGAAATAAGAATCCTGTAGAAAGCCCACAGAACAATTTGTACATTTTCAAAATAAAGGACGTTGAAACTACATTTCTATTTCTGACTGAGATTTCCTCAAGGATGGAAGACATTTTTAGATGTACAGGGATTCAAAGTATTTGACCATACTAATCTCTGTTTAAAAAAAAAAAGAATCAGGTCTAGAGAGGTGGCTCAGTGGTTAAGAGCACTTACTGTTCTTCCAGAGGAACTAGGTTTGGTTCTCAGCACCCACTTGGTAGCTAACAACAGTCTGTAACTCCAGTCCAAGGGGATCCAACACCCTCTTCTGGCCTCTGTGGGTGTCACAAACATGTAGTGCATTTCCATACATGCAGACAGGCAAAACGCTCAAACACATTATTATTTTTTTTTAAAGAATCAGGGATGTGAGTGTAGGCACGTGGTAGAGTGCTTGCTTGTTTATGGCCCTGACTCAGTCCCCAACACTGTAAATACAAACAAAACAAAACAGAAAAGAATCCAAGAGAGAGCTTGCGATATAAGAAGGAAAGCTAGTAAATGTGTAGTTAGAGAGTAAATAATTGCTGATTGTTTGAATGAATGAATTAACAATAACTTGGAGCTAAAATCACACTTTATTTCTATATAACAGGTGGTTATAAGAGAGGTGGAATAAACAACTTTCCTACACATCCCCATTAGCCATTAGAAATGTCAGTATAATAATAGTCTCAGTTATAAAGCAAAAACAATACAATACCTATAAATGCCCTAAGAGATGTGAGAGATATGCTAATGGAAAGTTATAAAAGAAAACCGGAGAGGATGGAAAACTGCTGTATGCGTCCTTCTAGATGGAAAGCCACTAACGACGAGAAGATGTCAACTGCCTCTAAATTCAATAAAGAAAACAAATTCTCAACCAGGGCTTTAAAAAGTTCTTGAGTAAGTGGGTAAACGAAGTTTTGACTTTGCTGGTGAGGCAATTAAGTTGGTAGAGTGCTTACCTAACATGAGCAAGGCTCTGGGTTCAATCCACAAGAGAAAGAAAGATAGGGAGGGAGGGAGCGTGGGAGGGAGGGAGTGACTGTGTACATGGAGTGAACAATGTTATATATCCATTAGGTGGAGCACAGCACAGCAGGGAAAGAGAGACGGTTCAGACCCAAGCAGAGAGATACAAACATTTTTCCTAATATGCTAAGGCAGGAAAGAATCTCTGGCAAGTGCTTTTTATAGTATGTTCCTAATTATATGACTATATCTATACTTTACTTACATGTTTGCATTACATAAACAGATTGCACACATATAACTGCACATATACTACCTGGGATATTTCTGGAAGAAGACAGAGATCTTTTTATTTCTTTAGTTTTTAATTTTTTATTTTATGTGTATGAGTGTTTTGCCTGCATGTAAGTGCACCCCTGTGCAGAATGCCTGAAGAGGTCAAAAGAGTGAGTCAGATTACCTGGAACTAGAATTATTGATGGTTATTAACTGCCATATGGGTGCTGGGAACTGAACCCATGTCTTCTGGAAGAGTAGCCAGTGCTCCTAACTGCTGAGCCATCTCTCTAGGCCCCCTTTTACTTCTTTAATTTATTTGTTTGTTTGCTTGCTTGCTTATTATTTATTTATGTTTGGTTCATGTGTGTTATACATGTGTCTATGTATGTGAATATGCTTGCCTGTGTGATCCTATGTGTAGGTCAGATATTGACAAGAGAATGTTTTCCTGTATCATGCTCTACCTTAGTTTTGGGGTTTTTTTTTTTTTCATGGAGAAAGGGTTTATTTTAGCCTACAGTTCCAGAGGGACAGAGTCCTTCATAGTAAGGAAGACCTAGCAACAGCAGGGAATGACTGACTACAAAGGCAGGAAACTCACTGATCATATTTCACCTCCACCCAAGCAGAGAGATAGAACAGAAAGTGGGATGAGGCTATAAAAACCTTGAAGCCCACCCCCAGTGATGTGCTTCTCCAGCAAGTTTCTACCTCCTAAATGTTCTGTAACCTCCCCAAACAGTGCCACCTTCTGGAGATCATGTGTTCAAATACATGAGCCAATGAGGGACACGCCCTTCAAATGACTACATTGTCTCCAGCACTCTGACCATAGTTCAGTTCTTATGTGTAGTTCACGAATTGCTACCTTTCTTCATATGTAGTTCGTCCTTTATCCCTTCTGACTGCTTGTTAAGTCTGCTATTTTCTTTGTTGGTTGATTTTCATCCTTTGACTTTCAGTATTTGGATATTTCTGCCTGTGAATTATGTTCCACCTTCATTTTTCATTTTTAGAGACAGGGTCTCAAAACCGGTAGCTCACCATTTTACCATGCCCAACAGGCCAGCGAGTTCCTAGGATCTGCCTGTCTGTGTCTCACAGTACTGTGGTTACGAGTGTATGCCACCACATCCAGCTTTTTTACGGGGGTGCTAAAGAATCCTAACTCTGTAATACATTCTAGACACGATGAAGCTGCACCAATAAAATCTCCACAGTGTGGTGATCTAAGGAAATGTGCATAACTGCAAAACCAGTTCACATGCCAAGGTGGACCAGGGGAATGTCATGGGGTCCTACCTCAAGATGAAGAGCTACAGGCAATTAATGGATGCTGAGGGAGAGAGAATCAGTTTTCTCCAGGGACTAGCTCCCTGAGAAGTTATCTAATCCCAGATGGACAGCCCTAAACATGGGTCTACACGAGTACCACTAAATTGTGTTTGTGTGTGTATTTATAAATGTATGCATGTATATATAACAATAATAATCAAAGACAAGAACAAGAAATTGAGAGAGAGTGGGGGGACCTGGAAGAGTCCCCTGGTGGGGCACTGGGAGGATAGAAACAATGTAAAGACAGCATTCATATATGAAGCTCTCAAAAATGAAAAAAAAATTTTAAAAAAAATTAATTTTGAAAAAGAATGAATCCTATGCTAGGTATGGTGGCACACACCTTTAGTCCCAGCCCTCAGGAGACAGAGGCAGGTGGATCTCTGTGAATAACTTCCAGGCATGCTGGGACTAGGGAGATCCTAGGAAGAAAGAGAGAGAGAGAGAGAGAGAGAGAGAGAGAGAGAGAGAAGGGAAGGATCCTAACTCAGGTCCTCATACATGTGCAACAAACACTTGACTCACTGAGCCATCTCCCCAGTCCACAAAGATCTTGTTAAAGTGAAAGAGAGATAAATATTCCACCTAGCATGCTGACTGAAAAAAAATACTTAAAATAGGCAAGAATATTTTTGAAAAAGCAGTAAATGGTAATTTGCTGTAGTAACATTACACTATAAAATTACTAAAAACAGGCAGAGTAGAATTGGCACAAGAATAAACAAATTAATAAGTAGGACAGAACAGACCTCAGAAACAGCCAGGCTTGTTTAAAGATGTTTTTTGAATGCTAGGCACTGCACAGAGCATAATAAAAGTAGTCAAAGCCAGATGTTCCAGTGTAGTACAGGAGAGCAGGGCGGTCAGCCGGAAGACTCACATAGTGATCTAGGAGACTGGAAAGTGGAAAGCTCTATAACAAACGAAAAGAAAGGGAAGGGATAGGTTAGCAATTTGTAGAGAGGTGCTGCGCATGGTACACCCTGGACAGGTGATACCAGTTAAAAAGACTAGGAGAGTGGAGAACGTCCTACCTAGAATCTTAGGATTAAAATGTCTCAGACCACAGGTACTCCTGTGCTATGACCCTGGGTGGGCCAGGTCCTGTCATACCTGAGGCACCGTGAGAGCTGCGCATCTGCGTATTATAAAGGTAGGATTCTGAACAGTGGAGAGAGAAGAATGGGTTCAGAAGTGCCTGGGGAGAAATGATCCTAACACTGAGAGCATAAATAAGCTTTGTCCCACTGTACACCACACACAGCAAAAGAAGTCCCTGAAGAATTAAAGAAGGAAATGCGGGGACTTCAGTGGTGAGCAAAGCCCTCCTTTCATAAACCATTGTTGGATGACAGTCAAAGGTGGTGGGTAACAGCTGACAAATTTTTGAAGACACAAACCTACAAAAAGACAACAAAATTTTGGGGAGCTAGAAAACAGCATGAGTGAAACTGGTTTAGCCGAAGCTGCATCTCGAGGCAGCAACAGGAAATTCCAACCACCATGGAAATAGACATGGAGGTTCCTCAAAAACACTAAGAATAGAACTACCATATGACTGCATAGTACCACTCCTGGGTACATGTCAAAGAACTCAGTCAGCACACCACAGCTATATTTGCACAGCCAATATTTGTTTATTGCTGCCCCATTCACAATAGCTAAGAAGTGAATCAGACTAGATGTCCACATGCAGATGAATGGACAGAGAAAATACAGTATATATACACAGTGGAATTATACTCAGCTGTAAAGAAAAATGAAATCATGACATCTGCAGGAAAATGAATGGAAGTAGAAATCATGTTAAGCCAGCCTCAGAAAGGCAAATACCATGTTTTCTTCTCTTAAGCAGAACCTAAATATAAAACTCTCTCTCTTCCTCTCTCTCACCCTCCCTCTCTTCCTCCTTTGCCCCCTTCAGAGTGGAGTACATGTGAATGAAAGCAGAAGAGACTATTTGGTCGTAAGAAGGGGTTGTATGAGAGACTTTTCCTGAAGAGACACAATGAGCACTCCTCTAAGCACCACAAAAAGGGAGCCCACAGCAGACACATAATGACAGCAGTGAAGTCCAACTTAGTGAATCAATGTGTTTTTATTGGGGTTGCTAACAGGAGCATGGGTGAGGGCTGTGAATTGTCCATTCACAAATGCAACACCTTTGGCATTCTCTGCACAACTTGCAGGCAGGTCTCTCTATAGCTGGGCGGGTCAGGGTTTCTTCCCCAGCATTGTTTACTGTTTCTGTAAAGCTGTGGTGAAGTGGTCAAGAATCCTTCAAGTCTCAGCTTTCCTAGATCTGTGAAGTTTGCTGACCTCCTGAGTTTCAAGAGCCTGTCCTTTCCTCCTGGAAAGAATGTTCTCTTTGCAGGAAACTGTTCTACAACAGAAAGAAACCAGCACGAAGGGGACAGGGAACATGGGAGAGGGCAGAGGAGTGGGGAACAAATTAGAGGAAAGTATAATGATAGAAATGTATTGAATTCCAGTATCTTTATATGCTAACTCAAACTGATTTCTTAAATTAAAAATAACTTTAAAACATCTGATAACCTGAGAATTTACATTACCAAATTGTGAAAATGCACTGAATATGAGTCACATTAAATGAGATTATCCCCCCATCAGAGCTCATTACAGAATATCAGGATTCAAGGAAGAAAAAGATGATTTTACAAGTGTTCTTAGAGGAAAGATAGGTCAAATACAAAGAACAGGATTCACAATGACCTTTCACCTCTCAACAGCAGCAGTAGAAGTTAAAGACAATGGAAGCAGGAGGCAATCAGGTGTTCAAGGCCAGCGTCAGCTACATAGCCAGTGTGAAGCCAACCTGGATTGTAGAAGACCTTGTCTCAAAAATAAAATAAAATAAAATAAAGGCTGGAGAGATGACTCAGAAGTTAAGATCACTGACTGCTCTTTCAGAGGACCCAGGTTCTGTTCCCAGCACCCACATGGCAGCTAACAACAGTCTGTGACTCCAGTTTCAGGGGGATCTGACACCCTCTTCTGACCTCCATAGGCATTTCATGACATGGGTGAACTTACGTACATGTAGGCAATACATTCATACACATAAATAAAAATAATAAATAAAAATTTTAAAAACCACTCATACACATAAAATAAAAATGAATAAAAAATTATGGGGGCTGGAGAGATGGCTCAGCGGTTAAAAGCACTGACTGCTCTTGCAGAGGACCCAGGTTTGATTCCTAGCACCCACATGGTGGCTATGAACCATCCTTAACTCCAGTTCCAGGGGAATCTGAAGCCCTCTTCTGACCTCTGCGGCATTACACAACAAGGGTACACTCATACATTTAGGCAATACACTCATACACATAAAATAAAAATAATAAATAGAATATTTTTTAAATGATGAAAAAAAGCCTAGCATATTGGCACACACCTTTAATCCCAGCACTTGGGAGGCAGCAGCAGGCAGATCTCTGTGAGATCGAGGCCAGGCTGGTCTATATAGTGAGTTCCAGGCCAGTTGGGGCTACAGGAGACCCTGTCTCAAAAAGACCAAAAAAAAAAAAAAGATGAAAAAGAAAACAAACAAAAGAGATGTGGTCCAGTTGGTAGAGTACTTAGTATGCAGGAAGCCCTGGGTTCGATCTCTAGCACCATAGAGCCCTGGGCAGAGTGGCACACATCTGTAATCTTAGTACCTGGAAGGTGGAGGCTAGAGAATCTGGAAATTCAAGGTCATTCTCCTCTATATAGTAAATCGGAAGCCAATCTGGGTTATATGAGACTCTTAAAAGAGAGAGAAACAAGCCAGGCATGGTGGCACACGCCTTTAATCCCAGCACTCAAGAGATAGAGGCAGGCAGATCTCTGTGAGTTTGAGGCCAGCCTGGTCTACATAATGAGTTCCGGGCCAATCCCACTACAAGAAGGCCCTATCTCAGAAAGACCAAAGACAGAGAGAGAGAAAGAGAGAGAGACACAGATACAGAGAGAGACAAAACAAAAGACAAACAATGAAGGAATCCATCAGCTTTCTGATGGTCCAGATGTTCTCTACCACAGCCGAAGTATGGATTAAATGTGAGGAGGGAAAACACAAAGAGGATGCAATGAGAAGTTTTCCACTCAGTTATTTCCAGAAACTGGGGAAATGACCACTAACATGAGAAAAGGAAAAGGAAAACGAATAGATAAAGCATCAGGAAACAGTCAACTCTAAAACAGAGGTAGAAGGTTACATAGCATAACACAGAATTCCTGTCTCTGTGGCAGCTAGGGGCAAGAAAGGAGGATCCAGGAGAGGACGGGTGCTCTGGATCTGCAAGCCACTGCTGGACCTGCCAGGCAGTGCTGCTGGCCTCCACAAGCTCCTGAGGGGCTGTCGCTGTTAGAGAGTTCACTGTCTCTACCTAGTTTCAATAAAGGTTGTGTGTGACGTGCTCTTTCTTCCATCTCCTCTGCCCTAGCTGGGAGGTTTCAAACATTATGCAGAAGGATCTACATCTGCAGACTCTACCAGCCACAAATCCAAAGTAGATTTTTTTTTTTTTTTTTTTGGTTTTTTTGAGACAGGGTGTCTCTGTAGCCCCAGTTGTCCTGGAACTCACTATGTAGACCAGGGTGGTCTTGAACTCTCAGAGATCTGCCTGCCTCTGCCTCCCAAGTGCTGGGATCAAAGGCATGTGCCACCATGCCCGGCCCAAAGTAGATTTTTATGTCTGAAGTCTGATGTGGTGGTGAATGCTTGTAATCTTGGCACTGACGCTGAGGCAAGAGGATTGCTGGGGATTCAGGCCCACTCTACACAGTAAGTTCCAGGTCAGCTTGGGCTAGAAAAATGAATTGTCTCAAAAATAGTGTTTGGACTTAACATGTACAAACATTTTTCCTGCCATTATTCCTTATACATTAGCAAATATTGTTTGTGTGTAGCTGATCACCTCTAAGCACATGCATTTGAGGGCCAGAAGAGGACAAAAGCCATCTTCCTCCATTGATCTCCACCTTATTACCTTGAATCAAGGTCTCTCACTGAACCTGGAACTCCCATTTTTCATCTAGGCTGGCAGCTAGCATACCCAGAGTCCTGCTGTCTCTACCACCCCTCCCTTGCCCTGGATTACAGGTATGCATGGCCACTTCTGACTCTTTATGTGAGTGCTGGGTATCTAAATGTAGTTCCTTATGATGCCACAACAAGTGTCCTTACCCACTGAGCAATCTCCCTAGCTGCATCACAATAACTATTTACACAGCATTTTTCCCTATGCAGCCAAAGATGGCCTTGAAATTCTGATTCTCCTGCCTTGACCTCCCTAGTTCTGGAATTAGAGCTGTGAGCCACCATGCCTGATTTATGTGGTACTGGAAATCTAACCCAGTCCTTCATGTGTGCTAGGCAAACACTCTACCAACTGAGTCACGGCCCCAGCCCTCATACAGCATTCACCTAATTCTGCATTCTAGGTAATCTGGAGGTGAGTCATAGAGCATGGGAGGATTAGTGGAGGTTGTATGTAAACTTTATGCCACTTCCTCTAAGGGACTGAAAGTCCGTGGATTTGGGTATCTAAACTCGGCATCCAGGAATCAGGGACCTTTGGGGACTGAGGAATTAATGGTTACAGTGAATCTCCTGTATGTTTCTGGTCACATTTCATCAGCCAAGATACCATCTGCAAATGATGAAATTTGCAGTAAATGGATGGATCTAGAAACGGTTTTACTAAGTGAAGGAATACAGACTCAGAAAAACAAAAGATGTATGTTCTCCCTCATTTGTAGAGCCTAGCACCAAATCCTTATAAGTGAGTGCATATCCTGATGCAACTTCAGGGACCAAGAGTATGGAAGGGAAACAGGGAGGTAAAGGGAAAGAAGAAACCTGAGAGAGACAAATAGTAGGATAAAGTCGTTACTAAAGGAGAAATATGTAAAAAGGGGGTAGTTAAAGGGGAAGAGGGGAAGGAGGGCTATTCAAAGAACTATGGGAATAAAGGGGGAAAAATTCCCCAGATACACAGTTTAAAAAAAAAAAAAAGCCTTAAGCACAGAAGGAACGCTATAGGTATGGAAGAAAATCAGTTTTTTTGGGGGGGTGGTCTTTTTTGAGACAGGGTCTCCCTGTAGCCCCAGCTGACCTGGAACTCCCACTGAAATGGGCCAACAGCTCATAGAAAACTGACAATGCAGAGACCCAAAAGTTCAGTGCCTTGCCACAATAAGAGAAAGATCATCCCACACCTACCATCTCCTCCAAGGCTCAGGGACTTTTGCTGAAGAAGTTGGTGGAAAGAATGTAAGAGCCAGAGGAAGGGGTGGAGGTGTTAACTGAAAGTGCATCCTGACCACTATGCCAGCAAGCTATAGTTACAACTTCCCACACTCATCAAGTAGTTGAGGGGGGAATCAGTTATCCCTCCCACCCAATCAGTCAACCTTAGCTGCTTGTGGGAGAGGGCCTAAGGACATATAAGCCAAGAATGCCAGGAGGCACCTCTCTTGCCATTTTGTGTAACTGTCAGGAAGTCACAGGGTCTCTATTTGAGTGTGGACTTTCCAGTGCAGCCATAAATGGGGGGTACCCACTCCTTCATAAATAAGCCCCTGAGAGACCTGAGTGACTCCATCCTGGATAAAACCTCTATGGGACTGACCCAGCCCTGAATACTATTCCAGGAGAAACCACACAAAAAAAGTATACTTGGAACAGATACAGAACAACTCCCCCACCAACTCCCCCACCAACGGTCAATTAACCAGGGACAGGAAAGTACTAAAAGTCCAGATATCTTTTCAGATTTCCTGAAGCCAGCAGTTTATGGTTTGGCACTGGGCTGCAACCAATCAGATGCTTGCCAGGCTGGAGACCCCCTACTCCCCTACTTGCTGAACTTGCTGAAATAAACCTATAAAAACCTCTGTCTCCCAAAGCAAGGGGTCTCACATCTGAGATCTGCTAGGTCAGTGACAGAGTGGGCCCAAGCTTAAGCTTGTAAAAATAAAAAAACCCTTGTGTGTTTGCATCGGTCGGCTCCTTGGTGGTCTTTGGGGGTCTCGTGAACTGAGCACAACATCTTGGGGACTTGTCCGGGATCCCCAAGACCCCCCAGGACCCCTGAACCAAAGGGTTCCTGGCCGGCTGGTAAGTGTCTGTTTGTTTCTAGTTGTGCCTGTCTGTGTCTGTCCTAGCTTTTGTTCTGAGCCTCAAGGCAAACTTGTGAACAGTGTGGTCAGGAGTGGTTGGAGCGGACACGCTGGATGACTGTGACCACAGAGGTCTGGTTCTCCTCCACAGGAGGTACTATCTTAGTTTATTTCTCCATTGCTGTGACAAAACACTCTGACCAATACCAACTTGAGGAGGAAAGGGTTTATTCAGCTTACATCTCCCAGGCCACAGTTCATCAGGGACCCCAAGGTAGGAACTCAGGGCAGGAACCTGGAAGCAGGAGCTGGAGCACAGGCCATGGAGGAATGCTGCTTACTGGCTTGCTCCCCTGGCCCCTGCTCAGCCTGCTTTCTTATGCAACACAGGCCCACTTGCCCAGGGGTGGCACCACCCACAGTGGGCTGGGCCCTCCCACATCAGTCATCATGAAGATGCCCCTCAGACATGGCCACAGGGCATTCCAGTAGAGGAAATTTCCCAATTGAGGCTCCCTCAACCCAGGTGTGTCAAGTTGACACTAAAGCTATCCAGCACTCCCTCCTGAACAAGCACCCTGGTACCAGATTCTTCACAGGCACAGGGGGGACCAGCTCAGGGGACTACGAGTAGAAGGGCAGCAACACCAGAGGGTCCAGACTCTACTGTTCTACCCCTCAGAGTCGCTGGCCACGCAGATGAGGCTGGCAACTAGCCCCATCACTATTGGCCATTAGCCACTAGTGGTCTTTACAACTGGAGAACCCAGAATGCTCCCTTTTCTGAAAATCCTAAGGATCTTATCAGTTTATTAGAAACTGTCTTATTCACACACCAACCCACTTGGGATGATTGTCATCAATTATTACAGGTCCTGTTTACCACAGAGGAAAGGGAACGTGTCCAAACAGAAGCCAGGAAATTAATTCCTGGCAATATTGGTGTCCCTACTGCTGACCCGACACTGATTGATGCTGCCTATCCACTGACCTGGCCTGATTGGGATTATAATACTGCAGAAGGTAAGGGGAGGCTTCTGGTTTACCGCCAGGCTTTGTTGGCAGGTCTCAAAGCAGCTGCTCGTAGGCCAACTAATTTGGCACAGGTATACCATATTAGTCAGGAACTAAATGAAAGCCCAGCTGAGTTCTTGGAGTGACTAATGGATGCTTTCTCCAGGTACACTCCATTAGACCCAGAGGCTAAAGATAATATAGTGGCAGTGGCCATGGCTTTTGTTAACCAGTCAGCTCCAGATATAAAGAAAAAGCTCCAAAGAGTAGAGAGACTGGGTGAAAGAGCTTAAGGGATTTAATAACTGTGGCTGAGAAAGTGTACAATAATAGGGATAGTGCAGAGGAAAAACATAAAGGCAGAAAGGAGGCAGAACAAGGACCTGGCAAGGAGCCTGCTGGCTGCCACTGCGAATCCAGAGGACCAGCAGAGGCATCTGAGACAGATAGCATCAGGGAAAGGAGTCTCTTGCAGTATGTGGATGACCTACCTACTTGTGGCAGCAGACAGCCAAGAGGCTTGCATGGATGGCGCAGAACGCCTGTTGCAGACATTGGGAAGCCTGGGCTATCAGGCCTCTGCTATGCAAACAACAGGTCCAATACTTGGGCTACATACTCAAAGACATGCTACTGGTAAAAGATGCTGACAAACTGACTTTGGGCCAGAACTTGACCATCACCACACCACATGCAATTAAAGGAGTTTTAAAGCAGCCCCCAGACAGATGGATAAGTAATGCCCATATAACTCATTATCAGGCATTACTTCTTAATCCTGCTAGAATCACCTTCCAGGCACCAGTTGCCCTGAATCCAGCCACGCTTTTGCCAGACCCAGACTTGGATGCCCCCCTGCATGATTGTGCTGGAATCCTGGCCCATGTCCATGGTACCCAATCAGATTTGAGAGATACCCCGTTATCTGATGCTGCAGTAATCTCGTTCACTGACAGGAGCAGCTTTGTCCAGGACGGCAAGAGGTATGCAGGGGGGCTGTAGTATCATTAACCGGCATCATTTGGGCAGAGCCTCTGCCCACTGGCACTTCAGCCCAAAAGGCTGAACTTATTGCCCTAACTAAGGTGCTGGTATTGGGAAAGGACAAAAAGCTTAATGTGTATATGGACAGCCAATATGCCTTTGCCACCACACACATTCATGGGGCAATATATCAGGAATGGGGCTTATTAATGGCAGAGGGAAAGACTGTCAAAAATAAAGAAGAAATCCTAATATTGCTGAAGGCTCTCTGGCTGCCAAAAAATTGGCAATTATCCACTGCCCTGGTCGTCAAAAAGGGGATGATCAGATTTCCCAAGGAAACAATCGAGCAGATCAGGCGGCTAAACAAGCTGCCCTCCAAATTAACCCAACCTTGGTCACCACACTAATTGACCCAGATGACCCAAACCTCCCTGAAAAGCCCAAATACACTGGGGAGGACCTGAAATGGACAAAGGGACTGCCAAGGACCCAATGCCTGAAAGGATGGTGGAGGTCAGCAGAAGGGAAGCTGATCCTCCCGAAAAAATTAAAAAAACAAATGTTGGCAAAAATACACCATTCTTCCCACATGGGCATCAAGAGGATGCAGGACTTAATTCAACATGCCAAAGTAAAAACCAAGGATGCCAATTTAAAGATTAAAGACGTTGT
>NW_008338658.1:474698-483740 GCF_000622305.1 Nannospalax galili | reverse complement strand
TTATTTGCTAGTCTTTGTAGATACTTTTTCAGGATGGACTGAAGCCTTCCTTACTAAACATGAAACGGCTCAAATGGCGGCAAAGAAACTGTTGGAAGACATCCTCCCCAGGTATGGCTTTCCACAGATGATAGGGTCAGATAATGGACCAGCTTTTGTGTCCAAGGTAAGTCAGAGTCTGGCCACAGTTCTGGGGATTGATTGGAAACTACATTGTGCTTATAGACCCCAGAGTTCAGGACAGGTAGAGAGAATGAATAGAACTCTGAAAGAGACCTTAACTAAATTGATCTTAGAGACTGGCAGTGACTGGGTGACTCTCCTTTCGTTTGCACTCTATCGAGTGCGTAACTCCCCTTACCAGATAGGATTAACCCCCTTTGAGATCATGTTTGGAATGCCTCCTCCCATTATCCCTAACCTCCTTGGCAGAAATGGTTCTGCAGAATAGGAGAGGTCTAGACCTATTGTTCTTGCAGGAGGGAGGCCTCTGTGCTGCCCTTCAGGAAGAGTGTTGTTTTTATGTAGATCACTCTGGGGTCATCAAAGAATCCCTGGCTAAGGTTAGAGAGAGTCTGGCTCAAAGAGAGAACGAATATGGGGCTAAACAAGGGTGGTTTGAATCCTGGTTCAATAGCTCCCCTTGGTTGACCACTTTGATTTCAACCTTACTCAGACCCCTCCTCATTCTGATTACGCTCTTGACTTTTGGACCTTGCATTTTAAATAAATTGGTAGCTTTTATAAAAGAGTGGCTGGGAGCTATACAGCTAATAGTAATGTGAACCCACTATCAGTCCCTCCAGAGTCTGGGTGATGAAGAACATGAGATGAGGGGGCGCCCATGATTGGGCCCCCAAGGTACTAGTCAGAGGGAGGAATGAGAGACCTGAGTGACTCCATCTTGGATAAAACCTCCATAGGACTGACCCAGCTCTGAATCCTGTTCTAGAAGAAACCACACAAAAAAAGTATGCTTGGAACGGATAGAGAACAACTCCCCCGCCAACGGTCAATTAACCAGGGACAGGAAAGTACTAAAAGTCCAGATGTCTTTTCAGATTTCCTGAATCCAACAGTTTAGAGACCTGAGTGACTCCATCTTGGATAAAACCTCCATAGGACTGACCCAGCTCTGAATCCTGTTCTAGAAGAAACCACACAAAAAAAGTATGCTTGGAACGGATAGAGAACAACTCCCCCGCCAACGGTCAATTAACCAGGGACAGGAAAGTACTAAAAGTCCAGATGTCTTTTCAGATTTCCTGAATCCAACAGTTTATGGCTTGGCATTGGGCTGCAACCAATCCAATGCTTGCCAAGCTAGAGAACCCCTACTCCCCTACTTGCTGAAATAAGCTTATAAAAACCTCTGTCTCCCAAAGCAAGGGGTCTCACATCTGAGATCTGCTAGGTGGATGACAGAGTGGGCCCAAGCTTAAGCTTGTAACAATAAAAAAAACCTTGTGTGTTTGCATCAGTCGGCTCCTTGGTGGTCTTTGGGATCTCATGAACTGGGCACAACACCCTCACCTTATGCTCTGTTTAAAAAGAAGAAGAAGAAGAAGGAGGAGGAGGAGGAGGAGGAAGAGGAGGAGGAGGAGGAGGAGGAAGAGGAGGAGGAGGAGGAAAGAAAGAAAGAAAGAAAGAAAATGAAGAAAATGATACGTGTTTGGATAGATAGATGAGAGGGATCTGAGCAGGCTACAAGTGGATGGACTTGCATTGGAGAATGTCTGGGGACACTGACTTGACATAGTAGGCCTTAACACCCAGGACAGAGTATGTGGGTTCGAGGGGGGATATGAGAGGGTGCTGGTGGGATGGGGCTATGAAGATGATTCATATTGTGTGAGATATTCTATATGAAATACAGCAAAATTTTAATAAAAAACAAATTTTAAAAAAAGACACCATCTGCATTATGCAGGTTGCTCTCCAGCCCTCATATAAAACGTTACTCTTGGGCTCATGGGATGACTCAGTAGGTAAAGGCACTTGTTGCCAACCTTGATGGCCTGAGTTCAATCCCTGGAACCCACATGGTGGAAGGAAAGAACCAACTCCTGAAAGTTGTCCTCTGACCTTCATACCTGTGCTGTGGCAAACAGGCTGTGGCATGCATGCATTCCCATAACAAATAAATAAATGAAGAAATGAAAACAAGGGGCTGGAGAGATGGCTCAGAGGTCAAGAACACTGGTTGTTCTTGCAGAAGACCAGGGTTCAAATCCCAGCACCCACATGACAGCTAACAACTGTCCATAACTCCAGTCCCAGGGGATCCAACAGCCTCTTCTGACCTCCACGGGCATTGCACGGCATGGCTGCACTTACCTACATGCAGGCAATACATGCATACGCATAAAATAAAAATAATAACTTTTTTTGGCCTTTTTGAGACAGGGTTTTCCTGGAACTCACTATGTAGACCAGGCTAGCCTTGAACTCACAGAGATCCACCTGCCTCTGCCTCCCGAGTGCTGGGATTAAAGGTGTGTGTCACCACGCCCAGCTAAATAACATTTTTTAAAAAATGAAAACAAAACAAGGGGAAACAAAAACATGTTACTGTCATTGAAAATGTACTCCTCCCAAATAAAACTTCTCCTATATGACACTTAGAAGAAGCTTTTAAAGTTCTAGGGCCAGCCAAGAGTGATGGTGCATGTCTTTTTTTATTATTATTTTTATTTTATGAGTGTTATGCCTGCATGTAGGTAAGTGTATCCATATTGTGCAATGCCCATAGAAGGCAGAAGAGGCTGTCAGATCCCCTGGAAGTGGTGTTATGGACAGTTGTTAGCTGCCATGTGGTTGCTGGGATTCAAACCCAGGTCTTCCACAAGAACAGTCAATGTTCTTAACTGCTAAGCCATCTCTCCAACCTAAACTTTATTTTTGTTTTGTATGTGTGAATGTATTGCCTGCATGTGTGTAAATGTACCTGTGTCAATGCAGTACCTGAGGAGCTCAGAAGAGGGCGTCGGATCCCCACAACTGGAGTTAGAAATTGTTGTTAGCCGCCATCTGGGTGCTGAGAATCGAACCTGGGTTCTCTGCAAGAATAACCAGTGCTCTTAACTGCTGAGCTATGTCTCTGGCCCCAATGGTGCACGTCTTTAATCCCATCACTGGGGACAGAAGCAGGCAGATATCTATGAGTTCAAGGTCAGTCTGGTATTGCATTCCAGGCCAGCCAGGGCTATATAGTGAGACCCTGTTGATGTAGAGCCTATGGAAAAATAGAAAAAACCAAGGAAAATAGGGGTTTTAATCTTTGTTCTCTCCCTCTCTGTGTGTTCTTACCAGTAAGATATTGATGAAAAGTTTGTGGTTAAAATGCTGGCTCAGCTTACTAGAGCCACTCTGCTTGTGATTTCAAACTTCCTCTTTTCTTCTTGTCTCTGACAGGGACCTTTCACTTTTTTTTCCTTAAGAACTAGACAAATTGCTTACTTCCTATAACTTTTTGCAGTTAAGCAACCAATTTGCCTATGCTATAACACATTACTCAAGGTATATAATGTAAGAACTTCCACACTTTAGGGGTCCAGACTTTGAGACTTAAGTCCTCTGGACCAGACTGCAGCCTAAATAAAACATAATTCCTGAACCTTTCCAGTGTCTTGCCTTATCTTTCCTATAACACTGTCACAAAAAAAGAAAAAAGGAAAAGAAAATTCTAGGGTCATCAAGATGGCGTAGCGAGGTAAGGGCACATACCACCAAACCTCGTGATCTTAGTTAGATCCCCAGGACCCACAGTGGTAGAAAGAGAGAACCAATTTTGCAAGCTGTCCTCTGATCTCCACAGGAGTGCCATGACACATGTACACCCACATGTGCACACTCACCTACAAGATGAATACATGTATGCATGCATATATACATATATGTAAAATGAGAGAAGAAAATTCTGGAGCCTTCTGGTCTATAGACCTACCTGGCTTTGGAGTTTTACATTTTTTCACACCACATAGCTTTTTGAAATATGCAAGCCAGCACAAGCCCCAAGAAAGGGAGTCATAAATGACCCCTTGGGTCATATAACTATCACTTATTTAGCTTTCTGTGTTGCAACAATATTGTGTAATATGTTTTGAGGTTAGGAAGGTGCTTTAGGGGAGTCATAAGCTCTGAGTCCACCAGTCCAGACACTTTCCCATCCTTTCCAATGGCCACATTAATGCACAGTGGATGGCACTTTTCTGGTGTGGTCTCAGACTTGAGCTGATTGGCCACATTCTCTCTTTTTTGAGTGAGTCATATTTTTGATTCATGAACACTGAATTCACAGCCAGCAGCATTAAATCAAAATCGTGCCTGAATGAAGCTAATCTAGCATACCAACTTCCTCTGTAACACAATCACAGCTGCCTTGTGCTCAGAAATTGTCTCAGCTCTTTGCTTGGGATTAAGACAGTAAAACTATCAACAAAAAGAGGCAAAAGCAAAAGAAGTCTACCAGGGCATCGGCCTCCACTTCAAAGGTGCCCGTGTGCAGCACGTTTTACAAAGGCGGCAGGTATTCTGGTGGCTTGAAAGGCAAAGCCTTTTTCCTTGACTCCTCTGCAACTGTGGCCCACACTGTTATGGGAACTAACCCAAGACTAACCTGAAACAAAGAGAAAACTCCAAATATACTCAGAAAGTAGAAGAAATTTATCCTTTATTACACACCTGTCTCAGTCTGATCTCCTGCTCCAGAGAAACTGAGGCTTGAACTACAAACACATGCAGGTTTTGATAGACATTTTCACATCACCCATTAGCTAAATCCAACATATTAGTGGATTTAAGACCTCTAACTCAAAAGTATGCATACCCCTTTAGGATATAGTAAGAAATTTTAACAGTCAGCATTTTTACAAAAATCAGATATTTGGCTCAAGTGTGGACAAGGGTTGACATTTCCCAGTAACACGATATATTGCTGATGTCAGCACAATCTTAACTATTTTAACAAAAAAGACACATTGTAGCAGGTGTTTGCTCAAGACTGCTGCAAGAGGCAGCATTCTTCAAGGCACTCACAGACTGTGATTTTTGTGGGCTTGTCTGTCTTGTCCTGTGACAGCTTAAAATTTAAAGTGGACAGTTCTTCCTTCTTACAGCTTTTAAACACAGATTTAAAGTAGAGGCTTATAAGGCTAAAACCTTAAAAGCACTATTACAAGTTCTAAGTATTAGTCCTACACATATTAACAAGGATACTTATTATCAGGAGGACATGGGTTCTTATCAAACACATTTGTTAGTGCCTATTCATCTGACCACACAGAACAAATTATACTGAGGTCATAATTCATTAGTCCCTCATTAGGTTAATTTTTCCTCAGCACCACAGCACCTGCGGGGCCACCTTGTCTTCCCGCTTCCCAGCAGGACTCAGCCACACTCAGCAGCACTGGTGCCTGAAGCTGCATTTTTTCCAGCCAGGGTCCTTCACAGTCGCTTTAGACCAGAGTCCTGCATCCCCGTCCAGACTCTATAGAACCGAAATGCAAACGCACTTGCAGTTCTCTGCCGTGGAATCCTCATAGCCTGTTACTACAGCCCAGCCAAAACCTTCCAAATGCAAGTGTGTGTGCTGTGCAGAGTCCAGTGGTGATAGTGACATGGTGACACACGATGCTTCCTCCACTGGGAGCCTGATTCCGTATTGCTCAGAGGGGAGTAACTGGGAGTGCCTGGGGGAATTTGGGACCTGAGGTTGTCAGAGAGATGACATAGAAGCCAGAAGCTCAGGCTAAAGAGCACCAGACCCAGGACCCTCACTTCATTTTCTGCTTCCTTTGATATTGTCATGTTTGTTTCCCTCTCTATGTCAAAACAACACACTCAAGTATTTAACCCTTTCTTGAGTTTGAGTCTTTAACCTTAACCTTTAAATATGGCCTGTTCACTCTAAGAAGTTGGACACCGGGTTCTCCATCTTAGTCCAAGTTCTGTTGCTCAGCTTTCTGTCATCATAACAAATACCAGAGAGAATCTACTTATGAAGAGAAAAGGATTATTATTCCTGCTCCCCTTTTTAGAAGTTCTAGATGATGGCCTTACTGACCTGTTGCCCATAGGCCTGTGCCAGCCTGTCATGGAGGAGTCCATGAAAGAGTGCAATCTTTCACTTGGAAGCCAAAGAGAGAGAGAAGGAAGGGATCTACCTGAATCCCACAGTTCCTGTCAAAGGCAGGATCCTAGCAACCTGAAGCCCTCCCTCTCAGCTCTGCCTCATTGCCACCAGCTGGGGCCACAATAACCTTTGAGGGAGAGATGCCTGAGATCTAAACTACAGGACCACAGCTGGAGTAGTTCATTGGAATAAAGGTTCTGCAAGGTATGGTCCTGGCTGGTGGGAGTCTCAGATACCTGAGGTGGCCCAGTGGGGCACATGGTGAGACAGAACAAGCATTCTAATTCAAATCTCTCTTCCTCTTTTCATAAAACCATTGGAGCATCAAGTGGTCCCCTCTCTCTTGACCTCACCTAACCATTATTACCTTCCAAAGGCTATACCTCCAAATACTATCACGATGTGGATTTGGGGACTGAGTTCCCAGAACATGAATTCAAGCCATATGCGTCCTAATTCTCACTCTCCTTAGCTGAAGGCTTCCTAGGTTCCCTCCTCTACCTTAGCTGAAGGCCCCTAGGTCCTCTCCTCCTTGACCTTAGCTAAAGACCCCCCCAGATTCCCTACTGCTCCACCTTAGCTAAAGATCCCCAAGCTTCTCTCCTGCTCCTCCATAGCTGAGGGCCCCCAGGTCCCCTTTTCCTCTGTGCCTGACATCCCAAGCTGCTTTCTCTAGCCCATGGGCAGAGCTGATGGGAGAGTGTAGAGAGAATCACCAGCTGCTCTCCTGGACTTTACCCAGCCTCTCTATTTTCACTGTACCTTCCCCATTCCTGCAGGCTGCAGGCCTCCCCTCCTCCATGGTATTCAGGGCTGTAGCATTTTATCAAATCAAATCCCTCATCCACTGATTACTTCCCTTCCCAGTCTCTCCATTCTTACTGGGTCTCTCCTACTGCACAAGTTCTCCATGAATTCCAGTGGCTCTGAACTATTTTAATAACTGGGTCTGCTCCCTCAGCACTGTTTAAGACCAAGTGACTCCCCTAAGGACTTAAGAAAGACACAAGCCTCAGAGTACCCTCTCAGTAGGACCAATTCTCCCCTGGGTGCCTTTGTCTTTGAGGATCCCAAGATGAAGGACCAGTGTTGATGGACACTGCAGGCTGAACTGTGATTCCCACAAGTTCACATGCTGAAGTCCTAACCTCCAGGACCTCAGACTATGCCTGTCATTGGAGAGGGGATGTTTAAAGAGGTGACTGGATTAAAATGAAGCCATATGGATGGGGTCTAACCCAGTGTGACAGGTGTCTTCATAAAAAGAGACTGGGACACAGAGGGACCACCATGAAGAACACAGGGAGGAGACAGCATCTACAAGGAAAGATGACGGGCCTTGGGGGACACCAACCATACGACATCTGTGCCCCATCTTCCAGGACTGAGGAAAAACATGCTTAGGCAACCACCTGTGGTAGTTAGTTATGTTAGCTGGAGCTGGCCAACCACAACACCCTAACTATGTGGTTGGTTGATTTGTTTGATTGCTTGCTTGTTTGTTTTTGAGACCAGATCTCATATATCCCAAGCTGTCCTACAAATGTATCCACGGATGACCATAAACTTCTGATCCTCCTGCTTCCACCTCCTGAGTACTTGAATTACAGGTATGTTCTACCATGCTAGTGTTATGGGAGTACTGGGGATTGAATTCAGGGCTTCATGTATGCTAAGCAAGCATTCCCTGAACTGAGCTACATACCTGGCCCCAGTCAAGCACTTTTTTACAGCATGCTTAGCACTGCAGGCTTTGGTTCTGAGATATGCAATCCTCATGTGGTGAGATTGTTACTGAACCTAGGTCTTAAAGTTCATCCTATAAAGGATAGATGCTGAAGAGTCGAGTATTGGGGAAAAGGGGGCTTCACTGAGTAGCCAGAGAATGGAGAAGGAGCTTGGCTCACAGCTTCTCCTCCCTAGGCAGGACTGAGGGATTTCAGGTTAGGGTAAGAATAGTAAGGAAGGACAGGCTAAAAAGTGGGAGGAATCTTCATCTCTTGTTTGAGAATAGACAGAGATCTCTCAGGCACTCAAGTACCAATCTTTCCCTCGTCTCGAGGCCTGGTATTTTGGGTCACGGGTACTGGGAGGTGACTTTAGCCTTAAAGGGGGAAGAGAGGGACTAGGCAAGCAGAGGGTAAGTTAACCCTGTTTTACAGTTTGAGGCAAAACATTTTTCAAATGACCACTATGTCTACATATAAAGCTGAGCAGGATCTGACCTCAAGGTTAGGCAGCAAATGGGAAAGACATGATGGGAAGATGGAGACGTCAAGCCTTTCTCATCTAGTTCTGGTCACCCATGATGTCATCAGACCCAAATAAAGACAAGGTGGTTACAAGTCAGTATTGGAGCAAGAAGCTCAGGGGATGTTTTTTTAAATCTAAAGGGAGCGGGAAGGTCTGCCATTGGCTTTGCTGCCAAGGACCATGGCTCAGTCATGGAGAGCCCATGGCTTCCTTCTTCATTCATTCTCCTCCTTTTCATAGTCTGTCCCACGGCACAGGCTGTGGCATGTGTCGGGGCCAATGTGAATAAAACCCAGCTAGGGTTAGCATAAGTAAAGAAAGTAGCTAACTATTTACCCATCTGGGAAGTGGAGGTAGGCCCCTCTGGCTTGTAAGCCTGGGCCAGAGGCTATCTTGGAAGCCCCCCAACCCCTACTCCGCTGGTCTCTGCTGGTTTTACTTCCTACCTACAACAGAGGTGAGGGCAAGTGGTACAGCCTCCCCAGTGTCACTGGGAAATGAGGACATAGCCTTTCTCTCCAGCACCACACTGAGAAGTCCCAGTGACTTGGGTCACATTGTAGGGTATGTGGCTGGTGAACCAAATCAAGCTGACCAACAAAACATGCTTACTTTTTATTTTTTATTTGATTGTGTGTGTGTATATAATATAT
>NW_008338658.1:429047-474679 GCF_000622305.1 Nannospalax galili | reverse complement strand
ATGTGTGAATGTGAGCATGCACATAGAGGTCAGAGGACAACCTTAGGAGTCAGTTCTGGCCTTCCACCTTGCTTGAGATAGGGTCTCCTGTTTGCTGCTGTGCAAGCCAGACTAGTGGCCCACAATCTTCCAGGGACTCTCCTGATGCTGCCTTCCTCTCATCATGCTGTAGGAGTACTGGGATTTCAGACATGTACTTCTGTGTCTGGCTTTACATGGGTGCTGGGGATCTGAACTCAGGTCCTCACACATGCAGCAAGTACTTTACTCAAGGAGCTGTCTCCCCAACCAGCATAGCACATTTAGAACATGGGATCCATGCTTCCTCCACCAGACCCCTGAGGAACTTACTTCATCAATGTTCTTTCAGCCTGTGGACCTCAATTCAGTCCACATACATTCCTTCTGCAGAAGCTCCAGAGCAGACGCGTGCTTCCTTTGTTGAGCCTTCCCTGATACCAGGACTGCCTTTGTCTACACTGCCCTTTACTGAGGAAAGGTGGAGGAAGCTTCCAGGGGCTGGGACAGCAGTGAGTCCCTCCCTCCTCTCCATCCCTTCACTCAGCTGTCCTTTCACATGTCTGCTAGCTCTCCACAATCCCTGGCTACACTTGATGGTCTCAGCAAAGACTGGTGCTTGTACACAGTCCCAGTGTGCTCTTATCTCAGGCCCCTGCCTCCCTGCCCTGTCTCTCCTGCTCTGGTGTGTGACTGCTAATTTTGGTTGTCAACTTGATCTACACTTGATCTGGAATCAACTGAAAGGCCAGCCTCTGGGCACTTCTCTGAGAATTTTCTTCATGAGATTATTTGAAGTGGGGTGACCCACCTGAAATGTAGGTGGCATTCTGGTGTCAGCTCAGATACAAGGAAATGGAAGAAGGAAGCTTTGCTTTTCACCTGCCTGTCTTCACTTGTTCTGGCAAGTCCATCTACTCTGACGCTGCTGCTGCTGCTGCTGCTGCTGCTGCTGAATCCTTTGCCGACATCAGAACCCAGGTTCTTCAGGCTTCCCACATCCACTGGCTCCAAGAATCCTCAAGTCTTCAGTGCCAGATTGGGACTACTGAGGCACTCAGCTTCGTGGACTGAGTAACTACCAGGTTCCCACCCTCTCCTGGGTAAGAGAGCCATTGTTGGACTATCCAGACCACGTGGTATAAGTAATGTAATAAATTCTCTTTTTTAAAATTAAATTTTTTATTGATTTTTTTGCGATTTCCAATGTACTTGGATTTAGATCCCCTCTCTTATCCACACCTCCCCCTCCTGCCTCCCGCCCAATTTAATGTACTCTCATATGTATAATAGAGCCTATAAAGTCTTATTTGTGTTCCCAAATGTCTTTCAGTGTGGATCCATCCACTGGGCTCACCAAGAATCCTATCCCTGTAAGACACTGTTCCCCCAACCCCAACAGCCATAAATTGCCAAAAGTTTCTTAGGTTGGGCTGGAATTTCTTGCCCACTTCCGCATGTCCATGCTGGGATTTTTGTCTGGTTTGAGCTTCCATAGGATTCATGTGTGCTGTCACCATTGCAGTGAGTTTGTATGAGAACTGGCCAGTTTTCTAGAAGACTCTATTTCCATGTGGTCATCCACCCTCTCTGGCTCTTACAATCTTTTCATCTTCCCTTCCACAATGACAGCCGAGCTTTAGGAGGCAGAAATCTGAAGGATCAAGCATCTCACAGATACTTATTCTCTGCATTTGACCAGTTCTGGAATTCTATAATAGTCTCCATCTGTTGCAAAAAGAGCTTCTTTGATGAGGTATGAAAAGTACACTTGTCTGTAAATGTGAGGATGCATATTCAGAATAAAGTAAGAAATTACGCTGGTCTAGGGATGTGGCAAAAGTAAGTTTTTCTCTAGGATCTATGACCTCCCAAGTCATGTGCATTTGGCTATGTTTACAGTTCCACGCATAAATTTCCTCCCACTGAGTGGGCTTTAATTCCAATTAGACAGCTGTTGATTACCCCCAAAATAAAAGTGCCAGTACTGCACCAATAGAGATATTTGGTGGGTCATTGTTGTTTATTAGGCTTCACAGCTGGGTAGGACCATTGATTGGTTTTCTCCCTTGGCAACTTTTATAGTGTCCTCTGATACCATGAGAGACAGTCTTTGAGAAGGAGGCTTTGCAGGTCAGGTCCAGCTCGATTGCTCCAAGTCCTGTATTCATAGAATGGCCTGTCTTCAGCAATAGTATCTTACCTTCAAGTTCAGGGAGGCAATCAAGGGCTGTGGCAATAGCCTGCGTTATTTTAGGAGTCTCTTGGACTGCTCTGACCAACAACTCTAAGGGAGGTTTCTCCTGCCTGGAGATTTTCCTGCCTGGTGTTTTTTCTTAAATGACTTTCAGCTATATTTATTGTATGTGTATTTTTCAATAGGACTCCGAACTATATATTCTGAATATATAGTATATGTATTCCCCCTATATAACCCTCCCTACTCCCTCCTCAGTTAAACTACCTCCCTTTTCCCCATTTCCTCCTTACCAACACCTGTTTTTCTACTATTCCCCTGTCTCAAGCCAAAGCAGCCTTCCTGGATCTGAAAAGTAACCTAGGCAACCTTATCATCAAATCTCAGATAGGGGAGCGTTATCCACAGAGAAAATAGTGGGATACTCATGAAGTGTTGCCCTGCTGTGTGACCTCCAGAGTTACTGATTTTTAAGTCAACTAAGATCTAGGGAAGCTTTGTAGACATGTTTAAGTTTCTCCCTAGTAAAAAGACAAGCCTTCCAGACAAGAGTGATTAATTAGGCTGGCCAGGCCCCAGCTATGAAGCGCTTGCTCCTCTTTGTGTTACAGTTACAAAGCCTTTACATCAATGGCCCTCGACAACTCCTTGAAAATACTTGCTGCTCATAGAGAAAGTGGATGGTCTCCAGATGAGAACAGCTAATTATATGAGCACTGCAATAGATCACATTCCGGAGCAGCTGCTTTATTGGATTTCTGCTTTTCAAGGGGATTTCACTGTGGCATGTCTTGCAGATTCCCATTCACCTCAGCAAGTCAATTGCACAAGAGCTTGTTGGGCTTCCCCCAACTTTTCAGTTGCTCCATGGGCACCATCATGATTTAATGAGTCTGTGCCATATCTAGGCAGTGGGCACAGGATCAGACAGACAGATGAGAACACTTGCACAGCATATCAAACAGCGTTCTCTGGAGAAACAGAACCAGTAGAATGAATACATATTAAAAGAGAATTTGTTGCCTTGGTCAGAATCAAGTGACCTTCTTTATCTCTTCTGATTAATTTTAAGTCTATTTTGTCAGCTAGTAGAATCACAATGCCTGCTTGTTTTTTATGCCATTTACTTAGAATATTTTTTTTCCATTCTTTCTTCCTAAAGTAGTGGCCTGCCTTTCAGATCTAATCAAGTTGACAACCAAAATCAGACATCACACACTGGAGCAGGAGAGACAGGGTGGGGAGGCAGGGGCCCGTGACAAGTGCACACTGGGACTGAGTGTACGAGCACCAGTCTTTGCTGAGACCATCAAGTGTAGCCAGGGATTGTGGAGAGCTAGCGGACGTGTGAAAGGACAGCTGAGTGTGAAGGGATGGAGAGGAGGGAGGGACCCACTGCTGTCCCAGACCCTGGAAGCTTCCTCCACCTTCCCTCAGTAAGGGGCAGTGTAGACAAAGGCAGTCCTAGTACCAGGGGAGGCTCAACAAAGGAAGCCATGTGTCTGCTCTGGAGCTTCTGCAGAAGGAATGTATGTGGACTGAATTGAGGTCCACAGGCTGAAAGAACATTGATGAAATAAGTTCCTCAGGGGTCTGGTGGGGGCAGCATGGATCCCATGAACATGCTATGCTGGTTGGGGAGACAGCTACTTGAGTAAAGTACTTGCTGCATGTGTGAGGACCTGAGTTCAGATCATACCTCCATTCCCCAGATGGATAAACAGTCAGCTACTTTCTTTACTTATGCTGATTCTAGCTATTATTTACATAGGCCCTGACACCTGCCATAGCCTGTACCATGGGACAGAATCTAAAACAGAGGAGAATGAATGAAGAAGGAAGCCGTGGGCTCTCTGTAACTGAGCCATGGTCCTTAGCAGCAAAGCCAATGGCAGACTTTCCCTCTCCCCTGGAGTTTAAACCACATCCTCTGAGTTTATTCCAGTTGCTGAAGGGGAAATGTCAGAATACGAAGAGGGGCGTTGGTCTCCAGCTTTCCCCTCTGAGACCGCTGCCCTTCAAATGGAGCTGGGGGATGATGGTATTCAGTGAGCTGGAGATTTAGTTCAGCTGTCAGAGTGCTTGCCCAGTGTGCAAAAAGCACTTATTCCCAATGTCTCATTGGTGGTGGCGTACATGCCAACTCCTAGCACTTGGGAGGTAGAGCAGCAGGAAGAGTTCAGGGGCAGCCTCCTCCTCTGAGACACATAGCTTGAAGCCAATCTGGGATGTATAAGACTCTGTCCAAATAAAAAGGTATTCAGCTTGCCGGGCATGGTGGCACACGCCTGTAGTCCCAGCACTTCGGAGGCAGAGGCAGATGGATCTCTCTCTGTGAGTTGAGTTCAAGGCCAGCCTGGTTTACATAGTGACCAGGTCTACATAGTGGCCAGCTGGGGCTACAGGTAGACCCTGTTTCAAAAAGGACCAAAAAAAAGTATTCAGGTTGTTCACAAAAACAACTAAAACAGAAGGACATATATGACTGGTCAGAGGTCCAGTACAGATAAAGGTTATGCAATCATGGCCTTTGGGGGGTTATGAAAGACTAAGTCCCTGTCCCTATCTAGAGTCAGCATGAGCAAGCAGCGAGATAACAAGGATTGGTCAGGGACTGTGGAAAGTGGAAAACTAGGAAATCAAAGTGCCTGGAAGCTGACTTGCAGGAGCTCAGAAGGAGGGAGGAGAAAGTGGCCAATGGTCTAGACTCTGGCCACTCTATCCAGAGAGGCGCAATCGACTCCTGCCAGGCATCTGCTACCCACAGCTGCAGCTCCCCTCAACGCCACTCTCTGGGTGCAGGGGGATAAAGCTGCCCCCAGCCTGCTCCAGAAGCCAGGGAGCTGTACCACTCCTGGGTGGAGCCTCAGATCTGCTTTCACCTCTGTGGATAATCCCACTGCAACTTCCTACAAGAACACTGCCTCCAACTGGATCCTCAGGGCACAGCACGCAGGCTGGACACCTGGTAACAATCTTTTTCTTTTTCACCTAGGATAGTTGTGCATGAATACTTACATAGTGAAATACAAAAATGTTTTATAACATTTAACAAATGTTTTAAAACATGAGTTTATTTCACTCATGTTTTCTGTTTTGTTTTGTTTAGACAGGGCTCTCACTATGTAGCTTTGGCTAGCCTGGAACTTGCTATGTAGAGCATATTGGCCTTAGTCTCACAGATACCTGCCTCCCAAGGACTGGGACTAAAGGTGTGTGCAACCACACCCAGCTATTTCATTCATATTTTCAGTTGGATGTTATTATTTTGAATTATGGATATAAATTGGTTATAACAGCAATGAATTTCATTTTGGTGTGTGGAGGGCTGGGTTCAACAGAGTTAAGAATCACTGGTCTTTCCCTTTCCAAAGGCTCTGAGGCTTTAAAACAAATCACCCCCTTTTAAATTCTAGATGTCCACACCTGTAAATAATAGAGCTGTGGTGGTTTGAAAGTCAACTATCCCCCATAGACTCATGTATTTGGATACTTGGTCCCCAACTGGTAGTGCTTTTTAGGGATGTTGTGAAACATTTAGGAGGTGGAGCTTGTGAGAGGAAGTGAGTCTCTAGGGGTAGGCTTTGAATTTCTACAGTCTGATTCTACTGTTCCTGCCTATTCTCTCTTTTGTGACTGTGGACTCAATAGGACCAACCTCCTCACCCTCCTGCTGCCTTTCACACCATGATAGACTGTATCCCTTCAAACTGTAAGCACAAATAAATCCTTCTCCCTTAAGGTGCTTCTTGTCAGATAGTCACATCCAAGAGAAAAAAGTAACAACTTAGGTACATGAGCCAGTTCAGGTTCTCCTTCAATTGTCTTCCTGCAGGAGTCATACCCCTCCCCCCATGTTTAACCAAGAGTTGCTCAAAGATGACGTATACCAACTGTAGGGAAGTCTAATTTCTAGAAAGGCAACCGAAATTGTTCAGTATATTTCATTATTGTTATGAGAAGAAGGACAGGCAGGCAGCTGGTGAATGAAACTTTGAATATACAGGTTCCCACCTTGGCCTGACTTTCCTCTCTGCTTCCCAATTCCTTCATTGGAGCTACTTAGAATGCTTTTAATCCTTTATTGCATATGTAGAAAAATATATCTTTGTCTTTAAGCATTACTATCTTATGCTTGGGACAATGTATTTTATGGGGACAAACCTAGCCATCTTCTTGTCTGTGATTTTTATCTTGTGCTGCCCTGGAAGTTTGTGTAAATGTTGACTTCCTTGTTATTTCATAGCTTTATAGTTTCATTTTTATGATTTAAGTCTTTTATACCATTGGAATAAACTTTGACATCAGACACTAGAGAGAGATCTTTATATCCCATAGTAGTTGGCTGCTTATAACAGAGTTCCACACTTATGTGAAATAACCCTTGATTGTTGAATAAAGTTGTTAACAGTTTTAGTGATCCTGGGCTTCATTGCTTTTGCTCACTATTTGCTGGTCCAAATGTAAGTACGATGATATTGTAATCATTATAAATTTTATAATATGTATTAAAATTTGCTCAGAAGTTGTCTTTGGGCTGAGGATATAGCTCAGTATTAGAGTTCTTGCCTAGCATGCATTTAGAAACTTGGGTGTGATCCTCAGTACTGCATAAACTCAGGCATGGTGGTGCATTAGTGTAATCCCAGAACTTGGGAGGTGGAGGTAGAAGAATCAGAAATTCAAGGTCATCTTTGGCTACCTATCTAGTACAAGGCCAACCTGGGCTACATGATATCTTGCCCAAACAACATTTTCTAAAGTCACCTTCGTTATTTTTCTTTTTCAGAATTCCTAAACTGTCTATATTTTTTCTGAATGAACTTTGAAACGTTTGGTCAAATTCTACCTTAAAAGCTGATACTTAAATTTTGTTAAATTTCTAATTTACAAAACAATAGTTAAACTTCATCTCCAAAGGGAGAGCACACATTTCCATTTCAGTGAAAAATATCATGGTTAAGAACATGGATGGAGGATGTGAGTTCAAATCTGAGTTCAGAAACTCTGTTTGGCCTTGACCAGAAAGCACCCATCATGCCACAGCCTCTCTCTCTGTAAAGTATGGGTGAGAAGACTGCTTCACAGGTAAGTGTCAGATCAGAATGCTTATCAGGAGTTAAAGTAATGTCCCGCACATTCGTTTTTAAATTTATTTTTATTCCATCATTCTGAATGTATGTAAGTGCACCTGTGTCATGCAATACCCATGGAGGCCAGAAGAGGGCATTGGATTACCTGGAACTGGAGTTACTGATGGTTGTTAGTCATCATGCCGGGAACCAAACTCAGGCTTCTGCAAGAGCCAACGGTGTTCTTAACCACTGAGCCATCTCTCCAGCCTCTCTAGTGCATCCTTAGATGCAAACTTTCCTTAATGCAGCATCTTCTCTTACTTTCCTCATTAGCATTCTGTGCTCTTTTCCATGTTGGTTTGTTTGATACTAGAATGTTGGAAAGGTTGAAAGAGTCAACATGGGGCTAGAGAGATGGCTCAGTGGTTAAGAACACTGGCTGACCTTACAGAGGACCTGGGTTTGGTTCCCAGCACCCACATGGCAGCTAACAACCAGCAGTAACTCCAGTTCCAGGGGATCCAGAACCCTCTTCTGGCCTCCACAGGCGTTGCACAACACGGGTCCACTTACACACCTGCAGGCAATCCACTCATACACTAAAATAAAAATAGTAAATAAAATATTTAAGAAAGAAGAATTTCATGGTACAGTATCAGTACCATGCTCATGGTAGAGTATCCGTATTTTTTTTTTTCACTGAATTCACAGAGATCTGTTTACCTCTGCCTCCTGAGTGCTGGAATTAAAGGCATGCACCACCATGCCCAGCATAAATAATTTTTTTTAAGTGAACATGAAGAAAAGGACACTGGGTATCCTATGGGTCTTGAACTCAGAGTCTCACATATACCAAGTATACACTCCATCCTTAAGCTAGAGCTCAGCCCTAGTCCAATTGTACTGTCTTTTTCCTTTTGCTTATTGACAGAATCTTATGTATCCCATGTTGGCCTTGATCTCTGTATCAAAAGACAATCTTGAACTGCTGATTATCCTCCTGCCTCCACCTCCTCAGTGCTGGGGTCACATGGGTATGCCACAGTGTCAGGTTCATGCTCTGCAGTGCTGCAGATGGAACCCAGGGCTTCCTGAATGCTAGGCAAGAGTGCTTTCAGGTGAGCTGCATTCCTAGCCAGCTCTGTCTTTCAACATCAAATGATGGAGACTTTGCTTTTATTTCCACCGTGACCCTTTATTAGCATTCTGTCTTCAGTGTTGGGGGAGATATTGAATAAATGTGAAAGGAGAGGCTTGTCATAGGCACACTTGGGAGGCTGAGGGAGAAGGATAGCTTGGGATACTTAGTAAGGGCCTGCTTCAAAAATTGCAAAATATAAGTAAAATGCAATAAGGAGAAAACATTCATTTTGGACAATGGTCCTTATTTTCTACAAATCATGGTTTTTTTGTGTATTTATGGAATTCGAGCTAGAGAGCAAATCTTTCTGGGAATATATCACCAGGAGAAGGAGGGGGCAAGACTTCAATTATTTTACTATAAATTTCATTCTCATCCTAAGAATATTTGGGTTTCAGCTGCAGTGGGGTTTCCCAGTTTATCGTGAATTCTTGAGCCTGAGCTCTTTCAGCAGAAATGCTCTCAGATCTTGGGACAATAGTCATATCTACAGGTCTTTTCACTACAGAAAAATTCCAGCATTAACCTGAATTCCTTGTGGTTCATGAAGCACAAAGGACTACTGCACATCCCAAGGTGCTGTGATGTGGGTCAGACATTCACAGGTATATCAGGGGCTATAATCACAGGCTGTGTGTTCCAGAGTCTACGCATGACAGCCCTTAGCAGATATTTCCTGACTGTCATCATTTGCTTCTTTGTAAAATGTGTGTGTGTGTGTGTGTGTGTGTGCGGTACTGTGGGTGCATGTGTAGGGAGAAGTCAGCATAGGGTATCTTCGTCTATTGCTCTCCCCTTTACTATTATTTTTTGAGACCATGTCTTCACAGAACCTGAAGATTGCCATTTTGGCTAGACTAACTCGACAGCAAACCCTCCACCCCTGCCTTCTGCCTAACTTCACCCAACCCAGCGATGGGGTTTCAGATGCACTCTGCCCTGCCTTGCTTTTAAGTAAGTGCAGAGGATCCAAGCTCGGGTCCTCGTGCTTGTACAGCAAGCACTTTATCCACTAAGCCATCTCCTGAATGCTCTACCTTATTTTATTTTACTTATTAATATTGTGTGTATGCATGATGCCTGTGTGTACATGATAGGTGTATGCAAATATTCATGCTATGGCACACGTGGAGGCCAAAGACAACTTTTTTGAGTTAGGTCTTCCCTTCAACCTTCACATGAGTGCTGGGGGTGGAATGAAGTTGCCAGGCTTGCCTGGCAAGCACCTTTACCTGCTGAGCCTTCTCATCAGCCCTCTACCTTATTTTTTGAGGCAAGGTCCCTCACTGAACCTGGAGCTTATTGATTTGGCAAGCCTAGCTCGCCTGTCAGCTCCAGGGATCCTCCTGCCTGCCTGCCAAGGACCAGGATTGCAGGGTACCCGGCATGCCCAATGTTTTACCTAGGTGCTGTGGATTGGAGCTCAGGTCTTCCTGCTTGCATAGCAAGCACTACGCCCACCAAGCAGTCTCCACAGACCCCTCATTTGTGCCTTCTAAAGAATTTTCGGAGCATAGTTTAAAGAGCAATTGCAGCTAGTCCTATACACCTGGATTGCAATGAAATTTTTGTCTTTTTCCTTTCAGTCACTTAGAATAGAAATTAACAGGAAATCACACACACACACACACACACACACACACACACACACATACTCTGTAGATGCTAAATTCTGAAGCTCTGGTTTCCAGTAGTAGCTGCCTCACCAGTTGCAGACTTATTCTGTCTCTTCTAATCTACTCTCTGAAAAGCATCATAATAGCAACACTTCATTATTGTGAATAATGAGGCAAACCTTTGTGATTTTCCAGAGGACTGTCTTAACTAACTATGATTTCATGGTAAATTTCCCCAGGGCTCATGCTATCTCTGAGACCAGGACTCCAGTGGTAGGTATCCTGGGTCTTCTGGCCCCAAGTCCCAAGTGAAGTGGTCTAGAAGCTGTGTTCTCATCTGAAGGCTAGACTGGAGCTGGATAACCTGCATTCACACTCATATATTGTTAGATCACAGCCCTGCTCATTTAAGGTGATGGTTACTTCAAGCTGGCCAGATCCCACAGCCTGAAGAAATTGGGCCACAACTCCCTGCACTCTCTGTCTCTGGGACAGGGAGTTACCAAACATGCTGTGCTGTGGCTTCATGACCCCTAATTTATAGTCCTATCCAGCACTTGGCTCCTCCATACTCTCTGTCACATAGGCTATCTCAGACTACATAAAGTGCTGTGACATTTCCTGCCCTCCTTGAAAGGATGTAGGAGTCAGATATTTTCCTTTGTTGGGGTATTTCTCTGAAGGCTCCTCTGGCCCTCTCATCCTGCCCATGGCAGCTGTCTCTTTCACTTTAGGCTCTCTGTCTTCATGAAGCTCCTCTCCAATTTAAAAAATATATATATTTATTATTTTTATTTTCTGTGTATGCGTGTATTGCCTGCATGTAAGTAAGTGCACCCGTGTCATGCAATGCCCTCAGAGGTCAGAAGAGGCTGTTGGATCCCCTGGGACTGGAGTTATGGACAGTTGTTAGCTGCCATGTGGGTGCTGGGACTCAAACCTGGGTCTTCTGCAAGAACAACCAGTGTTCTTTAACCACTGAGCCATCTCTCCAGCCCTGCTCCTCTCCAATTTTAAAGATTTTTTTATTGTTTATTTATGTGTACATACACGTCTGTGTGTGGGCATGTGCATGTGCATGCAGGTGCCCCGAGGAGGCTAGAAGGAGTCAGATCTCCTGGAGCTGAAGTTGCAGGCAGTTGTGCACCAAGTTCCCACATGGGTGCTGGGAACCAAACCCAGGTTCTCTGGAAGAGCAGCAAACACTCTTAATGGCTGAGTAGTTGTTCAAGTCCCCTCTCCAGGTTTTAAAGGGAAGTTTCTCTTTCTTTTAAGTCCTCATCATGTCCCTAAAACAATATACAGTGTATTCTCCCTTTTGAATAGTCCACGACCCCAAGGCCTGATCATGGTCTCTCTCCTAATAAAGCTCATTCTTGAAGGGTGATTTCGTGTGTGTGCCTTGGATGCGTGTGCATGCATGTATAGGTCACAGAAGTCAGTGTTGGGTACCAACCACCACTGTTGTTGTTCTTCTTCCTCCTCCTCTTCTTCCTCTTCCTCTTCCTCCTCCTCTTCTTTCTCTCTCTCTCTCTCTCTCTCTCTCTCTCTCTCTCTCTCTCTCAATTTTTTGAGACAGGGTTGCCCTGTAGCCCCAGCTGACCTGGAACTCACTTTGTAGGACAGGCTGCCCTCAAGCTTACAGAGAGTTGCCTGCCTCTACCTCTGAAGTGCTGGGATTAAAGGTGTGCACCACCACGCTCAGCCACTCTCTTTTCTAACACATATATGCTGTCACTAGGCATCAGCTCCTCCCTACCCAGCTTCTCAGAATGTAATAGTGCCCCCCGCCCCCAGAGAAGACATGATTCAGGAGAGAGACAAGGACCAGCATCAAGGCAGAGATAATAGTTTCTCTTCTTACCTAATCTTGTAGAGACACACTATCACTATGCCATATGCTGAGATCCATCCTGGCACAAGGCTGGAAGGGGCTGTGCCAGGGTATGAAAACTACGGTGTGGTGCTCATGGGAACCGTCTTAGAAGCTGGCTACACATGTACCGTAAAAGCTCTGGGCTAGAGAGCTGTAGAGGCTACAAGAAACATTAGAGCCCTCAGCTCCGTCTACAAGTCTGACATCAGTTACAACTCACCTTACATACCCTTCTTCGTCAGCCGCAATTCCTTTTCTCCTTAATTAGTATTAGTTTATTACTCCTTACAGAAAATATACATTTAAATAAAAGCCCTTAAATGGATATTTCATTTACATTTAAAGCATCAAACCCTTCTAAATGTCTGCCAGACTACACTGCTTTATGATCAGCCAGTCCTACACTGATATGGAAGTAACACAGCTGGACGGTCTTCAACAAAATGCATGACGACTGCTAAAATGTTGTCATCTTTCACAAAACAGATCAAAAGCAGTGATGTAACAACAGAAGTGATTTAAGAAAGTGGTACATTACAACAGGAAATAGACTGGCAAAATAAGCTGCCAGTAACATAAATTCCTGTCATTTTGCTATATAAAAAAGAACAAAGAGACACAAAACTATTGGATTACAGAGTTAAATAATGATGTTTAAATTTCAGAATAACAAAAAGTCAACATGTCTGGCAAAACAAATGTTTATATAAGAAGAATTCCCTTTAAATATTTATGTTAAGTCAACACTTAATCGAGTAATACTGTTACCAATTAATACTGTTAATCAAACCCATGGTTCTATTTATTTAACTAAGGTTAAATATAGATTTCCTGAAATGCTGATTTTCCTATCACAATGCATAGGTATTTCAAATTAAGTTTCCGTGTGGTATAATGAAAATGTTGGTTCCTTAGACAACATTAAAAAGCAATTTTCTAATGTTTTTATTCTATAGATCAGGTAAACCAACCAAATTCTTTTTTAAATATTTATTTATTTATTTTATGTGCATGAGTGCATTTCCTGCATGAGTGTAAACGCACCCATGTTGTACAAGGAAGTGAGAAGATGGTGTTGGATCCCCTGGAACTGGAATTACAGGAGGTTTCTAGCCACCATGTGGGTGCTGGGAATTGAACCCAAGTCCTCTGCAAGAGCCGCAGTGCTCTTAAACTGCTGAGCCATCTCTCCAGCCCCTAGACCAGATTCTTAGTGATGGTTCTTGCCTGGCTAACCTGGAGAATTTACTAGGTACTGCTCCCAGAGCTGTTCTTCCAACAATACAAAAATAATGGAAAATACTTGGATTCCCTCGCCCCGTGAATCTGATAGCTCCCCAGAATGAGCTGACTGGGATGCCTGTTTCTTTGATGAAGAAGCCAAAATAAAATAATCTGGAAATTCCAGTGGAAAAGAAGCTTTTCAATTATTAAAATTAACAGCAAATTATCAGTGGGTTAGTTTTTTGATGTCTCTGTGACAAAATGCCTAGAAGACACAACTTAAGAGAGGAGAGGTTTATTTTTGGCTCACAGTTCAGGGGTCATAGTCCACCATGGTGGGGGCAGCACAGCAGCTGGAGTGGACTGGCCCGTGGCAGCAGAACCTTGCTGTGTAGTTCATTCACTTATTGGCAGATCAGGAAGCAGGTAACTCAGACCGGAACCACTGGTGGATGTAAACTTGAAGGTCTGCTCCCAGCAGCCCACTTCTACTAGCCATGCCCTACATCCCAAAAGTTCCACAACCACCCAAAACAATCCACCATCTGGGGACAAGTGTAAGCTGTAGGGGACATTTCAGATTCAAACCACAACTATTAATTTTTGAACTCATCATTGAGAGATTTATTCATCTACCCATGTTTGTATAGACCTGCTACGTAGTTGGCAATTTGCTTAGACATTAACAAACAAAGAAATACCCCTGTAGGAAGGACCTAGATCTCAAAGAATCAACAGCTAGGAAACCCATGATTTGCCATGACATGAGCAACAGCAGATCTGGGAGAAAAGTAATAAAATGGTGACCATAGGCTGGGGAGATGACTCTGACTATGACGTGGAGTCTGACGGAAAACGGAAAAAATCAAGGTCTCTCTCCCTCTCTGCAAAGTTCAGAGGACCCTGACACAACTAGCCAGAGTCACTTGCCTTGTGTCCTGACCAAACTTCTCTGTCTCAAACAGGGGCTTTTTACAGTTTTTTTTTCCTCAAGAACCAAACAAACCCCTTACTTTTTAATGACTTTTGATGTTAGCTGCCTAGCATGTAATTTGCCTGTGCTGTAATCCATTACCCAGGGCATAAAATGTAAGAATTTCTACTCTGTGGGGTATGGACTTTGAGACTTAAGTCCTCTGAATAAAACCTGCTTCCTGAAACTTCCCGGTGTCTTGCCTCATCTTTCCTGCAACATTTCAAGTGCTTGCCATGTAAGCACGAGGGTTAAATTTCGATCCCCGAAAACTCACATTAATGCTGGGTGGGAGTGGTAGCCCACCTGTAATTACAGCCCCTGAAGGCAAAGGCAGGGAATCCCCAGAACGAACTGGCCAGCAAAGCTAACCATACTAGAAAGCTCTGGGTTTGACTGAGACCCAGCCTCAGTGAATAAGGGAAAGAGTGATTGAGGATGATTCCCAACATCAACCTTGGGCCTCCATGTATAGTCTCACACGCACACACACACACACACACACACACACACACATATCCACAAGCATACAAAAACATGCATATATACACACACACACCCATGTATCCACAAGCATACAAAAACATGCATACACACACACACACACACCCATGTATCCACAAGCATACAAAAACATGTATACACACACACATACACACAAACACATGCACACCTCCACACATGCGCATGAAAAAGGAAAAAATAAAAATAAAATAGTATCCAGAAGAAGCCAGTTCTCTTTAGAGGAGTAATCAGAGCTCCCTCCTGAAGTGATGTTTGGTGGGAATTTAAAAGATGAAAAAAAAAAAAAAAGCAAGAAGCAGGGAGGCTGTATGCAGAGAACATTCTAGAAAGTACAGCATGTACCATAAGAAACCATAAAACACCACAGCATATTATAAGATTTTCAAGTGCTCTGGAGTTGCAAGCAGTGATACTGTGAAGTGTATATTTGGTCTTTTCCCCATTTCCTAGTGTACAACTCCTGAATTTCTTGGAATCTTCAAAATAATGTGTATCTTTTGTATGCTAATGAGTTGGCTGATGATTGGAGCCCCAAGGCAGCTTCAAGAAGGAAGCAGGTCACCTGGAAGACCAAGTTCAGACTTTCAGACCTAATTCCAACCTCCAGGAGAGTCGGGGGGAACTGAAGGTTGAGTTGATCACCAACAGTCAGGGATGGAGTCAGTCATGCCTTCTGGAACATACCTCCATAAAAACTCAATAGTGCCCCAATGAATTTTCAGAGAGCTGAATATACAGAGGCTCTTGGAATGGTTTGCTTTATCATACCCGAGGCATGCACCCTCCCACATGCCTTGCCTTGGCATATATGTCTATTCCATCTGACAGATTCATCTGTATCCTTTATAATGAATATGTTTGCCTGAATGCTTGAGCTACTCTAGAAAATTAATTGGACCAAAGAGGAGAGCCCAGTTTATAGCATGTCCATGAGAATCCCAGGGAAAACAATCTGGGCTTTATGATTGGGGTCTATGAAGGGGATGCAGTCTTGGAATTGAGCCCTCAGCCTGTGGAGTCTCACACTATCTTTGAGTAGATAAGAGTGTTTGCATTGAATTAGAGGACATTCAGCTGTTGTTCTGAGAAATGCTTGCTTGATGTGGGGGAAAAGTCACATAATTGGTCACAGAAGTAATGACAGTTAATATTGTCAACTTTGCAGGATTTAGAATTACCTAAGATACAAATCTCCACACGTGTCTGAGAGGGAGTTTCTAGACTGGGTTAACTGAAATGGGAAGACCCACCATTCCGTTCAGTCTTGGACTGAATAAAAAGGAGAAAGTGAGCTGAGCACCGGTGGCACCACCCACAGTGCACTGTGCCCTCCTACATCACTCAACAATAGAGAAAATGCTTCACAGACAAGCCAACAAGCCAGACTGTTAAAGGAAATTTCACAGTTGAGGTTCCCTCTTCCCAAGTGTGTCAAATAGACAACTGAAGCTATTCAGCACAGCCAGTGTACAGGAGAGACTGGATCTGGTATTTTCCTATATCTTCACTGACCTTATAACATACAAAGGAGGCAGTGCAGGAGCAGCAGAGGCCTGGCACTGTGGGTGGGCTTGCACACATATGAAGGATCATGGGATTCTTTCCTCTAGACAATGGGCCTCATATAGATGTTGGGTTAAAGCCTTAAGAACCCACACCCCTTGCAGTGAAACACTCAGAAAAAATAGCTTTGACCCACAACTCTTAGTGCCTGTGGAGCTGGGAAGACCATTGAGGATGTCCTGGGAAGGGAGGATGAGCACTTCCCTCTCCATGCAGGGGCCCATTGCTGGAATTCAAGATGGAATAAGATGCCCAGATGCTTCCTTCAGAAATGCCTTGCAGACCACAGAGCAGAGGTAAGCCTGAGGGAGAGCAGATCAGGAGGCAATCAAATGAATCTCAAAATACTATGCAGTGCCTACAGCTCAAACTGTGCTCCCAATCCTCCCTTCCTTGCATCTAGCCTGTAGGATAAGCATATCATCAACTTCATAGATTATTTAGGAAACACAAGTACTCTACAGGAAATTTACACTCTTTTATAATCTGATTGTTTTCCACAGCCAGAGTCACACACAGGAGGGAGGCTCAGCCTAGATAGTAGAGCCTGCGATCTCCTCCCGTTCTCTCTGGAAACAGTATCTGAGTGGTTCACACTTGCCTGTAAGGTGGGTGAAAGGGAAAGACAGAAGTGAATTGCTGGACAGCAGATTTAATCTGAGAAAAAAACCTGCCGAAGGGAAGTCTCTGGTTCATGAAACCAGAGAGATCACTGTGTCCTTACAGACAAGGAAAAATGGGAGTTGGGGAATAGAAAAACTTCCTTTTTGGCTCAAGACTGGCCATTGCTAGGAGTGGTCAGGGAATGGTGTCAGTTGATGTATAAATACCTCTTTGGATCCCTGACTGGGGAGTTCACAGGGTAGGGAGGACAAGAATCTAGGAAAACAAGTTACTTCAGTTCTGGAAATGCAAACTCCTATAGCTTCAGGAATTACCACCTTTTAACCAAAGTAGACACGTTTTACAAAATTATGTGGCCCTGGTTAACATTATCTACCCCTATGCTGTAAACATGGAAATGGTCGTGGGTTCCAGAAAGGACATGTTGCTATCCAAAAAATTAAAATAGGCTGGGGGTAGAGCTCTGAAAGAGTACATGCCTCATATGTGTGAGTTCTTGGGTTTAATTCCATCAATCAATCCATTAATCAATCAATCAAGCTCAATTAAAATTTTAAAAAGAAGGGAAACAGGATGATTAATGAAAAGCTACAGCACTTGAGAGCCTAAGGCAGGAGAACTGCAAAGCCAAGTCCGGCCTGTGCTACAAAATGAATTAAGAAAACAGATTTGCACAAACATGATTCATTTTTTAAATTCCTGGGCTGGAGAGAGCTCAGCGGTTAAGAGCAATGGCTGCTTTGGCAGAGGACCTAAGTTCAATTCCCAGAACCCACATGGTGGCTAAGAACCATCCTTACCTCCAGCTCTGGGGGATCTGACGCCCTCTGCTGACCAACTCAGGCATTGCACAATACAGGTGCACTTACATACATGTAGGCAAAACACTTATACACATAAAATAAAAATGATAAATAAAAATTTTTAATTATGTGGCTGAAAGTACAATTCTAAAGAACTGTAAAACAAAAGTTAGTTGCTAGTCTCTTGAATTTGTTATTACAGAGTGCAGGTGTTATTTCTCAGAACCAGAAGAGGGCTTTGGATCTCATAGAGCTGGAGTTATAGGTAGTTGTAGGGTGCCTGACATAGGTACTCAGAACAAACCTGGGTCCTCTGCAAGAGCAGTATGTAATTTTAACCCCTGAGCCACCTCTCCAGCCCCTGAAGTCTTATTTCTTATCTCACTTGCCTCTAGTTAGAAGCTGGAAGTTGCAAACAGGGAGTTTTTACATCTAAGAGAGTGAAGTGTAAGACTATACTGTAAGCCAGGCATGGTGGTGCATGCCCTTAATCCCAGCAGTTGGGAGGCAGAGAGGCAGGTGGATCTCTGTGAGTTCAAGGCCAGCATGGTCTACATAGTGAGTTCCAGGTCATCAGCTACAGGAAGACTCTGTCTCAAAAAGACCAAAAAAAAAAAAAGAAAGAAAGAAAGAAAGAAAAAGAGACTTATATTTACATCCTCTTCCATCCATTCAACATTTCACAGTGGGCACCCAGCCAAGCTCATATCTTATTAGGATGTGATTTATGAGAGAAGTATTTACAAAGAATTCAAATATTTTCTTATCAAAAAATGATCACAAAAATATAACCTTTGGGGCTGGTGAGATAGCTCAGCAGTCAGGAGGTCAGGAGCACTGGCTGCTCTTCCAGAGGACCCGGGTTCAGTTCCTAGCACCCACATGGCTGCTAACAACTATCTGTAACTCCAGCTCCAGGGCATTTGATGCCCTCTTCTGACCTCTGTGGGCATTGCACAACACAAGTGCATTTACATACAGGCAGACAATACATTCACACATAAAATAATAAAATTGAAGCTTTTTTTTTTTTTTGTCTTTTTGAGGGTCTCCCTGTAGCCCCAGCTAGCCTGGAACTCACTATGTAGACTAGGCTGGCCTTGAACTCACAGAGATCTGCCTGACTCTGCCTCCTGAGTGCTGGGACTAAAGGCATGCACCATCAAAACTATTTTTTAATGTAACCTTTGTGATACTATTTTGTAATATCTCCCCAACCTCGTAAAACAAACTTTTATGATAAGGAATTAAAATCCTTCTTCTCCTCCCCACCTTTTAAACTTATGTTTACTCAAAGGCCTTGCTGTGTTCCCTAAACTTGATGTCCTGGAGCCGCAGACCCCTCTCCCTTTTCTTTCATTTCCTTTTTGCCAATTCATTTTTTAAATATTTTATTTATTATTTTTATTTTATGTGTACTCTTACATTAGGATAAGAATCTCAAATTTCCTGCTTCGTGAGTGTGCTTGCTACCCAGATGAGGAAACGCAATCTTCTGAAAAGGTAAACGCTGCTTTGCTGAGTTACTTTTGCTTTGTTTTCATATTCTTTGTGCAGTATCAGTGGGGTCCTCGGACCTCAAATTTTATTTCTAATACGTACCGGGGGATAAAAATCAGATGCCCAAGTTCCAGCTAAACTTCACCTCTTAGAGTCTCCACCAACACAAATGACAGCTGCCCTTTTCCAGTGGTCCGACAGTTCACCTTTGGCTGGTAGTATCATCTCCAGTTAACCAGAGGCATACGGCTGGGGCATGCTGACAGGGCTTTCCTAGTTATTATTCAACAACTTTTGTTTTAGTGTTTTGGGGATTTTTGAGAGAGGATCTCATGTAGCTCAGGCTGGCCTAGAACTCCCTATGTAGTTGAGGATGACCTTGAATTTCCCGATCTTCCTGCTTCTACCTCACAAGTGTTGAGATTACAGGCATACATCACCACACCCAGTTCATGCAGTGCTGTGGATTGAGTCCAGGGCTTTGTGCATGCTAGGCAAGCACTCTACCAAATAAGCAACATCCCCAGCCCTTCTGAGAGGAGGCTTGGAGGATAGTGTTAGTTACCTTTCTGCAGCTGTGATAAAATACCATGACCAAAGCAATTTATAGAGGAATGAGGGGGTTTGCCTTAGGGTTCTAGAGGGAGAGTCCATAATGGTGGGGGAGGCATGGCAGCAGGAACCTGAGAGCTCACATCTCCACAGCAAACACAAAGCAGAGACAGCAAACTAGAAGACAGGCAAGGCTATGAGCTCTCAAAGCTCACTCCCTGTGACGTGCTACACCTCCTAAAGATTCCATGACCTCCCCAGACACTGTCACCAACCAGGGACCAAGTATTTAAATACTTGAGTCTATAGGGGACATTTTTCATTCAAACCACCACAGATAGGTATGTGGAGCTTCTTCTATCTGGTCAGAGTCAGAGTAGATGATTAGAGAGCTGTGGGCATCACACAAGGAGTATGTGAATGGTTCCCACAGTGAATATACTCACACTTACAGGTTGCAGGCTCCACCAGGCCCCAGGCAAAGGTGAGCTCAGTGAGCTTCAGTCCTGTTGTTGAGGTACCCAGACTCAGCATGTCCTGTCTGAGCAGCCTAATGGTCCCTCTAGCGCTGAACAAAACCTGAGGCAGCCTCCGTGGTGAGACACAAACAGTCAAGGCAGGGAAGCAGCCCCTGCAGGCCTCTTTAGTGGGCATCTGTTTCAGAGATATGGAAACCCCTCCACCTCCCTCTCCCCAGCCAAGGTAAATTTCAGGGTAATTGGAGGTGGCAGCAAGGCTGGTATGCAGGAACATTCCTCCCTGTGGGCTCCCATGACTGGATCTGCTGTGCTGGAGGGCAGCCATAAATATTTCTCCAGTTGCATAGTTCAGGCTTGTGAAAAATCAGAACTGAGGAATAAGCTGTGTATTCCCTTTCCAAAAATGCTGCTCGAACTCTGACCGCCAGTGCTCCCCCTCCTCCCTGCCCCATTTTCAATCTGTTCCCTATTATCTCACTTCACATCTGTGTGTGCACAGCTAGAAGTGTGAGGGAGGGGGTGTCAGCCATCCACCAATGGATCGTTCTGAACTTATCCTGAGAATTCCCTATTCTTAGGAAAAGACATTCACTTGGGGGTTGATCTGTGGCTCCTCTTTCTGGCCCTGCTGTGGTGCTCCAGCCTGTAAGAAGAAAGTGGAACTTCTTGAAATGTGTTCCACCTGGTGTTTTGCGTGCCCAGTCTTATCCCTGACTACAGGGCCTTGTGAGTGTAGCTGGGATTCAGTGGGGTTTGACTCCCTCAGTTGGGGCGGCCACATACCTCCCTTCTTCAAGTCTTTCTATCCAGTCTGTTGCTCAGCTGCCACATGTGTCTTTGCTGTTCCTGAAAAGGGAGGGTTTCCCACAGTTCTGGAATTCTTGATTATCCATGCATCTGCATGTGAAGCTAACCAAATGGCCTGGTGCTTTTCATACTATTCTGAAAACCAGCTGTTTCCAATCTGTCAGAGTTGCAGTCGGGTAGGCTCAGGGATCTTTGTTCTCTCCTGGATGTGCTGTGCAGCATGTACTGTCCACATACAGTGTCTACTTGGTCAGTCAAGGATGGAGGGCTGCGGAGATGGCACAGTGGTTGGTTAAGAGCATGTACATCTGTTGCAGAGGACCCATGCCTGGCAACTCACAACCACATGTAACTTCAGCTTCAGGGGATCTGATGCCTCTGGCTTCTGTGAGCATCTGTACTCACATGTAAATACCCACACACAGATACGTAATTAAAAGTAAACATCTTTTTCTCCTTTTGTCTTTTTTTTTTTCATCTATTATTTTCATTCCACGTGTGGGAGTGTATTGCCTGCATGTATGTGAGTGCACCTGTGTCACGCAATACCGTGGAGGTCAGAAGAGGGCTTCGGATCCCCCTGGAACTGGAGCTAAGGACGGTTCACATGTGGGTGCTGGGACTTGAACCAGGGCCCTCTGGAAGAGCAGTCAGCGCTCTCAACCACTGAGCCATCTCTCCAGACCCTCTCTTTTTGTCTTTTTGAGACTGGTCTCCCTGTAGCCCCAGCTGGCCTGAAACTCACTATGTTGACCAGGCCAGGCCAGCCTCAAAATCACAAAGATCTGCTTGTCTCTGCTTCCCAAGTGCCGGGATTAAAGGTGTGTACCACCATGCCTGGCACTAAAAGTAGAAATCTTTTCACGAAGGCTGGAGACACTTGAGAAAGGCATGGGTGACCATGCTCTGACCAGTGGTAGGTGGGGTGAGCTTCAGCAGTTCCTCAGGAAGAGACCAAGTTTTTAGGGGAACCAGACTGGGTAAACTTACATGGGAAGAGGAGTGCATGCTGCTGCTTGTGAGTTTGCTTTTTATTTGAATGTTATGTCTGCATATCCTGTGTCACTGTGCATGCCTGTCCCGTGTCACTTTAAATGGCATGGAGCTTCTTATCCTGAGGTCTGGAAGAAGAATTTGGAACCCCAAGAACTTGAATGACAAAAATATTGCATCTTTATTTTCACCAACTCCTGCCTACAGGTGAGTATTTCTTCCTACAGAGGATGTGGATGCCAAGCCAATCATCTCAGTGCCACACTGTAACCTTGTAAGTGGAAGAAATCTCAGCTGTTTTAATCATTCCTTGACTGGAGAAGACTGTTATAGAATTATAGTCACCAGAAGACCCCTGTGAGGGTTTATCCACTGAGTTAATAAAGAAACATACATGCAAGCTGGCTTAGCAGTTAAGCACTTGCCACACAAGCATGAAGGCTGGCATTTACACCCACCCCTCATAAACGCAGGTGGGCATGGCAGCTCTTCTGTAATTCCAGCGTCATAAGACAGAGAGAAGGGATACCCCGATCAAGCTCAACTTATACCTCCATATGCATGCATACACATGTACATGGGCACCCACACACACACATTGCAAAATCATGCATACACACACACACACACACACACACACACACACACGAAAAAATGGAAACAGAAAAAAATGCACATGTGACCACATGAGAAATACAGTTTTATGCTGTAATAGTAAATTTTTTTGTCTTTTTGAGACAGGTTCTCCCTGTGGCCCCAGTTGGCCTGGAGCTCACTATGTAGGCCAGGCTGGCCTTGAACTCACAGAGATCTGCCTCCCAAGTGCTAGGATTAAAAGCGTATGCCACCACACCCAGCTGTAATAGTAATTTTTAATAAAATTGATTTTCTTTGGGGGAAGGGGAAGAAGAGTTTATATGTGTATATATGTGTATGCATGTGTGCGCACGTGTGTGTGTGTGTGTGTGTGTGTGTGTGTGTGTGTGAGGCTAAAGGACAATCTCAGGTGTCATTGTCATCCTCAGGAACACCATCCACCTCCTTTAAGGCAGAGTCTCTCACCAATTAAGCTAGACAAGCTGACCAATGAGGCCCAGGAACCTTCCTGTCGTCCCCCACTCCCACAAACCTCCCACCAGCACCTCCCCAGCACTAGGGTTGCAAGTACACATCACCATTCCAGGTCTCTTTTAAAGATTTATCTTTTATTATTTTTTAAATTGTATTATTTTTATTTTATGTGTATATTGCCTGCATATGTGTAAGTGCACCCATGTCATGCAGGGCCCATGGAGGTCAGAAGAGGGTGTCAGATCCCCTGGAACTGGAGTTACAGACAGTTGTTAGCTACAATGTGGGTTCTGGGAATCGAACCCAGATCCTCTACAAGATCAGTCAGTACTCTTAACCACTGAGCCATCACTTCCGCCCCTATTTTATTTTATGTGCATGAATGTTTGTCTGCATGTATGTCAGTGTATCACATGCATGCTTGGTGCCTGTTGAGACCAGAAGATGGCATTAGAGCCCATGGAACTGGAGTTGCAGATGGTTGTTAGCCACCATGTGGGTGCTGGGAACCAAACCCAGGTCCTCTATAAAAGCAGTAAGTGTTCTTAACTGCTGAATCGTCTTTCAGCCCTTCGCATCTGCCATTTTTATATGGGGACTAGGGATTGAACTCAGGTCCCCATGCTTGCAAAGCAAATGGTTTATTGTTTGAGCTACACTCTAGTCCCAGGGATTTCCTTTATACAGTTGCTCCTTGGCTTATAATGGGTTGCATTCCTCAATAAGCCCATTGTAAGTTGAAAATGCACCTCATATTCCTAACCTATCAAATATTACAGCTTAGCCTAACTTAGCTTAAATACACTTAGAACACTTAGGTTAGCCTACAGTTGGGCAAAATTGTCCAACACAAGACCTGCTTTGTGATAAAGTATTGAATATCTCATGTAATTTATTGTTCATCTGTACACAGGAGTCCTTGTTTCCCTTCTTCATCCTAGTGGTGACTGGCACTGCAGCCTTTGCCACTATCCAGCATCCTGAGAGCCCATTGTAACACCTGTCATTACCCCAGAAAAGGATCAAAACTAAATTTGGAAATACAGTTTCTCCCGAAACTTACTGTTTTCACGTCATTGTGAGGTCCAAAAATTATTAGTGGAGGGACTAGAGAGATGGTTAAAACCACCAGCTACTCTTCCAGAAGACCAGGATTCAGTTCCCAGCACCCACATGACAACTCACAACTGTCCGAAATTCCAGTTCCAGGGGATCTGACACCCTTCCTGGCCTCTGTAGGCATTGCACACACAGATGTATTTACAAACATATAGGCAAAACATTCGTGCACGTAAAATAAAAATAAATTTTAAAAAATTATTAGTGGAACTATCGTACATTGAGGATCATCTATAATCTATCACTGGCTGACCTCTGATCACAGATGAGCTCCTAAGCCTACCTCACTCTCAAACTGCTATGGTGAGCTAACTGCCAGTTTTTATTTGCAGACTACACCAGTGCCGATGCGGAAAACACCAAGGAATTTTAAAACAAACCCAAAATAAGCAAACAAATAAACAAAAATCAACAAAACTCTACCTGGTGTGTTCAGTAAATTAATATACAAAATTAACTTCCCAAACATTTCTCTCTACTGAAAAAAGAAAAAAAGGTGGAAATTAAATGTAAAAAAAGGCATTAAATACTTACATAGACATCTTATAAAACATGACTAGACCTGTATAGCAAAAATTATTAAGAAATAGGAGCTGGAGAGATGGCTCAGTGGTGAAGAGCACTGGCTCCTTTTCCAGAGGTTGGGATCCCAGCACTATATGCAGCTAGCACCTGCCATAATCCCAGTTCCAGGGGATCACATGCTCTCTCCTGGCCTCTGCATATACCAGGCATGCACAATGTGCCCTCTTACTACATGCAGGCAAAACACTCATACATGTAAATAAAAATAAAGTATTTTTAAAACTATGAAGAAATAAAAGAGATAGGTGTGGTGACACCTGCCTGAAATCCCAACAGGATTACAAGTGGAGATAGGAGGACTATAAGTTCAAGGTCATCCTCAGCTACAAAGTGAGTTTGAGGCCAGCCAGGGATACCTGAGACAATGTCTCAAAAACAAAACAAAAACTCTAACCTAGCCATAGATATAGCCTTAATCCACGCCCCATCCCTAACTGTAACCCTAATCGTAACGCTAACCCTAATGCTAACCCTAACTGTAACCCAAGTCATAAACCTCAGCCAAGTCCTAGCCCTAGCCCTAGCCCTAGCCCAAAACCTAACCATAACTCTAACCCAAGCCCTAGATTACCTCAACACTTAGAGGGACACACCATGCTCATGCATTGGAAAATGAAGGTAAAATAGATATCCTCCCTAAATTGAGCTGTATGTTTAATGTAATTCCTACTAAAATTCCAGTAAGTTTGTTTTTAGAACTAGTCTTATTCGAATGTTTGTATAAAAAAGGAACCCAGAAAAGCCAAAATATTTTGAAAAATCAAAAAGAACAAAGTGGGAAGATGCACCACTCACAGTGTTGTGCTCAGTACAAGCGCAGAAATCAAGACGTAAAGTACTGTCAACAGACAGAGAGTATTTTAGAGTTCCACAACTAGTCACACACAGACATTGTCTGGAAACTGCCCAAGCTTAAGCGGCACATCTACAGTGCAACCTCTACCCCTAAAGCTTACGGAACACAGAACAAGGGATGAAGAGAACACTAACACAGCTTTCAGTTCTCATCAATGAAGCTCCCTCATGCAGCAGAGCGCCAGGAACACAAAAGGCCACAAATGGCCACAATGCAGAGACTAAGGGTCTACAGAGTGTGGGTCCTTGGACAGGACTCATATACTAAAATCACCCACCCAGGGCTCAGGGACCCTTGTAGAAGAGGGGGCAGAAAGATTGTAAGAGCCAGGGAGGAGGTGTATGACCATATGGAAATAGAGTCCCACGAGTTCCTGGGACCTACAGCTCATACGAACCTACAGCAATGGTGTCAGCATGCACAAGACCCATGCAAACTCAAGCAGATAAAACCCCAGCACAGAACTGTGGAAATGGGCTGCAGGCTCCAATCTGAGTCAAAGAATTGTTGGCAGCTTGATCACTGCTGGGTGAGGAAGAGCTGATTTTTTTTTTTTCATTCCAAAAGAAAGGCAATTTTTAACACATTTTTCCAGAAATAACTTGGGGCAGATTACATAAAAAATATATATACGATGAAGTTTAAGGGGGGGGAATAGGAACAAGAAATCAAAGACCAAAAGATTTGCCAATATGGGATCAACTTTGGTGGAATAATGAAGATTTATTAGCTCTGTTCTTTTTTTTTTTTTTTATTCCTAATGAGTTTATTGGGCTTGCTAACAGAGCATAGGGTAAGGGTTTATTAACAGAAGAGTGGATGCCTCCCCACTTACAGCTGTGCTAGAAAGTCCACACTCAAATATAGATCCTGCGACTTCCCAACAGCTGCACAAAATGGCAGGAGCGATGCCTTGTGGCGTTCTTGGCTTATGTATCCTTAGCCCCTCCCCCACATGCAGCTAAGGTTGCTCAATTGGGTGGGGGGGGGAGGGGTAACTGACTCCTTGACCAGCATGGGAAGGGGGTGTCACTATAGCTTGCTGGCATTGTGGTCAGAGGGACACTTCTAGTTAACACTCCACCCTTTCCTCCAGCTCTTACCTTCTTTCCGCCAACCTCTTCTTCAAAAGTTCCTGAGACCTGGAGGAGGTTATAGGTGTGGGATGAGCTTCCTCCCATTGTGGCAAGGAACTGAACTTTCGGGTAGGAAGAGCTTATCTTCTTAATGAAGGGACTCCAGATAGGCTGACAAGACCCCTGTAGATGAACCTGCACTGAAGGATATCTGGGGACACTAACTTGACACAATAGGCCTTAACAAATGACAGAATGTATAAACTCCAGCAGTAGGGGTTGGGGAGGGGCTATGGGAAGATGCCAGTGGGGAAAGGGGTATAAAGATGATTAAGACATTCTTATTAAATGCACAAAAATTCAAAAAAAACTTACAAAAAAAGTGTAAAGTACTGAACATTGGAGAAAATCATTGAAACTTAAAACTAAACAAAGAACTTAGTCCATACCAAAAGGCCTGATCCTTGGGGGGAAGAAGTTACATATTTTACCTCATCCAAATTAAAATTTTACTCTGTGAATGACCTTCAAAAATGAAAAGACACCAGAATGGGGCTATAGCTCAGTTCATAGCGTGCTTGTCTAGCATGACAAGGCCCTGAGTTAGATCCCCAGCACCACATGAACCTGGAGTCATGGCTCACAATCTCAGCACTCAGGAGATGGAGGCAGGAAAATCGGAAGCTGAGGTTCATTCTCGGTACATATCAAGTTTGAGGCCATCCTGAGATATGTAAGACCCTGCCTCAAGAACACTTATGTATAGATATGAAATATCTGCAATAATATATCCTACAGAAGCAAGCATCCAGAATATGCAAGGTACTCAAATCTTTTATAAAAATTTTTAAATTTTATTTTTTCAATTTTATGTGTATAAATGTTTTGCCTACATGTATGTAAGTGCACCTGTGCCATGCAGAGCCCACGGAGGCCAGAAGAGAGCATCAGATCCTCTGGAACTGGAGTTAACAACAGTTGTTAAACACCATGTAGGTACTGAGAATCAAAGCCAGGCCCTCTGGAAGATCATCCAGTGCTCTTACCAACTGAGCCATCTCTCTAGTCCCAAGGTACTCTTCAAATCTTAAACAGTAAAAAAATTTTATTTAGAAGATGAGAGCATGCACAGACACTCAACCAAAGAGGACACACAAACAAGCAAGCCTGTGGAAAGAGATTCAAAACATTAGTCATTCAAATCACAGTCAAATTTCACTGCATGCTTACATCCAAATGGCTAAAATGAAAAATAGCAATAATACCAAATGCTGGAAAATTTCCAAAGAATTTGATAACAGAAAACGACTCAAGTACTCCGGAAAGCCCGTTTTCAGATTCCTACAAATACTCTTGTCCATTTACTACACAGAAATGGAAGAAGAGGGGGCATACAGAGGGAGGGAGGGAGGGAGAGAGGGAGGGAGGGAGGGAGGACAGAGGAAATTGTAGGCTCAAATAAGCCCACCATTTAGGGGAGACCTTTCCTACTGGCTGTTTCCTATTTCACGGGAAGGAAAAACCAAGACACAAAGAAAATAACACTAGGGGTACAGGATGGGGGGTGGTCATGAAGATTGCTGGCATTAAAGCTGGATTTCCTGGACTCCAAGTCTGAATCCCCTGACACTGCATCCCCATGCTCTCCTGTGTTAAATGAAAGTCTGCCCACTTGGCCAATCTCAGACTGCCTTCCCCAGAGTGCAGTGTTCAGTCTGGAAATGTTTACAATGTAAAGCACCGAGCAAACAGTAGATTTAGGTCCGCTTGGAGCAGCGTGGCTGCACCGCAAACAAAGACAGAAGGAAAGAGGTCAAGCCTTCCTCAGCAGAGCATCATGGAAGAGTCCTCGGAGGTGCCTATGGGCTCCCCAGAACCTTCTCTGGCTCTATAGAGGTCCTGTCATCTCATCATCTTCTAGTGCAGGGGGGACCCGGGTCAGTCTCACTGTCACATGGGGAAGGGGGCAGTAGCAAAGTCCTCAGCACTTAACTGCTCCCACCATAGCACTTCTTGGAAACAGCACCCTACTAGGAGAAGCAGGAGGGACTACAGGGTACTAGAGACCCAGGGAATGTGTGAATGGAGACCAGTGGGGGCTCCCATCAGCCTGCAGTTCAGGTGTCCCCAGTAAAGGGAGAAATGGGACCAAGCAGGAGGCAACCCAGTCTCCTTGCACATCTAATAAAGCAACTGGCTGTTTGCAAGCACCATGCCCTAGACTCCTGAGGCTCCTGCATGTGGTGCAATGGCCTCATCTTGTGAGCAGTTACAACACACCGACAGGTCAAGGTCAGATTTTTCTTTTTTAACCTAAATGTGCACAAAACACAGTCAAGGCATGCTTGATTGTGAAGTCCCAGGCACTCGGCATGCACAATCGAACAGCTTGAGTCATTTGGTGATGTTTCCTAAGTTACCAGAGCAATCTCGTTCTCTTCCAGCTTTTTAGGAAAATGCAGCACACAGATTGAAAACCCGCCTTTCCCTCCACCTTGTTGGTAGCTTGCTTGATTTTTTAAGAAAGGGCTACTGCATGGCTCTAAGGCATTTGGCGCCGGACATCAGTTGGGAACTGGGGAACCTTCTTTCTTCTTGTGGATTCTGCAATTCCTGCTGCAATTGAGCTCCCTCAGCTTTAAGTGGTGCTACAGAAATCAGGATCAGGGAATGGAATCCCTGAAACCCAGGAAATGAGAGCCAGGCTCCTGGCATGTCTCAGAAAGCTTGTCTGTTTCCCCTCTCCTGCAGATGAAAGGATGAGGTCTTGCTTGTGATTGAGTACTGGAGAAACTCAGCCCACTAGACACTGAGACCATCCATTCAGCTCGTGAGAAAACATTTTGGAAGCCAGGTTTTAATCAACAACCTTAAATAAATCACTCATGTTTAGACGGCGGTGAATTCCGATGGTGTTTTTCCTGGGTTTCTTCTCTCAGATTTAAAGCCTAGGTTTTGCTTGTAAGTGACACTCCCAAGCATACCCAATCTTAGTAATAAGAACCACTGAAAGGAAAAACTAAAGAAAAAACTTTTTTTAAGTCATGGTTATCTTTTATTGCTAGAGACCTTAAGCTACATAGTGAGTTCCAGGCCAGCCTGAGCTACAAAATGAGACCTTGTCTCAATGAGCGCCCAGATGGGATCCTGACAGTGTGGCCTGACCCAACTCCCAGGAAGACAGGGCAGGAAGAGTGACATGGAGCAGGAGCAGGCTTGGGGCTTCCCTGCCAGCACCGAGTGAGGGCTGCAGAGTCCAGTAAGACGGTCCTGTCATCGCTGACACCTGGACATTCAGAGGGAGAGCAGCTGACACAGTGATCACTGTCCTCCCTGATGCTGGTCTAAAAGCTTCCAGGAGATTCTCTTGCCTTGGCCTCCCTGACCATAGGTGTGGTGTGCTCTATTGCATCCAATTTTTTTTTTTTTTTTTTAGGGTTCCCGGGGTAAGATTTAGAAGGACAGAAAAAAAATAAAATTTTTGGGAAAAACAAGAGGTAGCAAGTGCCTCCCAGGAAGACAGGGCAGGAAGAGTGACATGGAGCAGGAGCAGGCTTGGGGCTTCCCTGCCAGCACCGAGTGAGGGCTGCAGAGTCCAGTAAGACGGTCCTGTCATCGCTGACACCTGGACATTCAGAGGGAGAGCAGCTGACACAGTGATCACTGTCCTCCCTGATGCTGGTCTAAAAGCTTCCAGGAGATTCTCTTGCCTTGGCCTCCCTGACCATAGGTGTGGTGTGCTCTATTGCATCCAATTTTTTTTTTTTTTTATAAGGGTTCCAGGTGTAAGATTTAGAAGGACAGAGAAAGAATACAATTTATGGAAAAGACCAGAGTCAGACCTTGCAGCAGAGGATTTGTTCAGCAAAAGTGACACAACTCCGCAGACAAGCAAGCTGCACAAAGGTGGGAGGGGTTAAGGTGAATTTTGTTATCACTGGAAACAAAGAAGGTACACACAGCTGTGAAGCCTGGGTTAGGGTGTCTTTGGACCCTTTTATTTTTTTGGAGTTGTAGAACAAAAGAACCTGTTTTCAGCTCGAATGGCTAGCTGACTGACTAGCTGATAACCAGGCTGCAAGGACAGCAGAGAGACATCCTGGCAAGAGGAGTGGGTTGCCTAGCTTACTGCAGCTGTGGCATTCGATCAGGCCCGAGATAGGGACGTGACTATTAACAGTGGAGCTGGGGAGAGACATTTGTCTCAGGGAACTTCTGATTTCTATCACCAAGGATCCCAGAGTGCAATTTTTATTTTTTTCAAATATTTTCTAATTGTATTTTTAGAGAAGTTTTAGGTTTATAGCAAACATTGGGGTTCATTTTCAATGTTGTGTGAGAGACTTTTCCTGAAGAAATGCAACTTTTTCTGAAGAAATGCAACCTTTATTGACCCCAGAAAGGAAACCACAACAGACCAAAGTAACAAGTGCATAGAAGCCCAACTTAGTGAGTTTTATTGGGGTTGCTAACAGGAGTATTGGTGTGGGGCTGCTTCAGGAGGAGAGCTGGTTCAAAAGCAGCTACATCACCAAAACCCCACCCAACAGGGGTGAGGACTCACAAAAGCTGCATCCCTGGAGCTCCCTGCACAACTTGCAGGCAGCTTGTCAGGTCCAATAATCTCCTCTCTGTATCATGGCTGGTCAGTCTCCTCCCGAAGTTGTTTACTGCTGCTATAAAGCTGGAGAGGGGCTGGGAGACTCTTCCAACTTTCAACTTTACTAGAGTGTGACATTTTTGTTTACCACTGTAGTCTCAGGAGCCTTCCTCTCCCTCCTAGAGGGAATGACTCAATTTGGAGGAACCACTATGCAACAGGTGAGTTCTGTAAGCATAACCCCTTTTACACAGTAGTTTCACTGCCTGAAAGTCCTCTGTGCTCCACTTATTTACCCCTGTTGTGTAGCCATTTCCTCCAAATTGAAATGTCCTATCCTAGAGGGCAGAAGGACATTTATGAGACTCAGGAAGCTAAGAAAACTTACTTAGTTCAAAAGCTCAGAAAGTTCCATGATTCAGAGTCCCCTCCAATGGCTGTAAAAATCAGTGAGCAACTTCTAGGAAGGGAGAATCTCTGCTGCCTACAAGGTGTACAAGGAGCTTCAGCGATATAGTGTTCCTGTATGTCCCCCATACTTGGGGGAGCTTTTCTGTGATACAGCTGCCTTTGAGTCCCCCATGTTCCTGTAAGTCACCCTACTAAACTCACTGGTTTGTCAAACTAGACCTGGGTAGGATCATCTCTTTGTTGGTGCCCTACCTGGGGTGAGTAGATGTTAGCTCACATTGTTACAGGTATCAACCACAAACTCATCTCACCTGTCCTAAAGACTCAAACCATACTCAGGATGCAAACCATACTCAGGATGTGGAGGAAGTTATTCTTTATTATGTATGGGCCCCAGACTGGGCAAAAACTGTTCCAGAGAAATGGAGGCCCAGGCCAGAAATACATACAGATTTTTAATAGGATTTTTCACATTGTCCCTTGACAGAAATCATATTGGTGGATTTGAGCCTTCCAGCACAGACGTATACGAGCCCCTTAGATTATTATATGACATCAAAACAGTCAGCATTTTATAAAGAAGCAGATATTTCGGGTAGGTGTGGGGTTGTGACACTACCCGATAATATGCTGATGCCTGTACAATCTTGGCTATTTTAACAAATAAGATACATTGTAGTGATACAGGGCCTGATGGAATATTTAAGAAAAATATGGATTTTAATCATTGTCTTCTGTCTCTGTCAGTAGAGTTCAGCTGACAAGTTTTGTGGTTAGGACAGCTAGACAGGACTGTGGTTTTAGAAAGAAAAAAAAGACCTGAAATGATAGCACCTTTGGCATCCAGCTGAGGATGGGGATGTCACACCCCTGGCTCCAGACAGCTGTGGTAAGCCCTTGTAACTTCCTGCCCTTGTTTGGAAACTTTTAAACTATTTTGAGAAATAAAACCTCGCTGTTGTGCTTTTGAATATGTATAATGTTTTTGAATATAGAATATTATAAAACATGTTACTTCCCTTAATTGGGGCTCAGAACTTGGAGACAGGAGTCTCTCGGGGCCAAGGCTGCAGCCTAAATAAACCAGATTCCTAAATCTGCTGGTGTCATCTTGTCAGACCCACAAAAGCAGCAGGTGCTTCTTGAAAGACCACTGCAAGAGGCAGCATTCAAGTAGAAACTTCCCAAGTCCTAACTGTTCCTTCTACACATATCAGCAAACATACTTATGAGCACATAAGGTCCTTGTTAAATACATTTGTTAGTACTTACTCATCTACCACACAGAACAAAGTTATGCGGAGGCCATAGGTTCATTAGTTTCCTCCTCAGGAAAAGTCGAGGACACCCCACACTCCCACCTCCTGACAACTATTTATCTTTTTACTATCTACTTTCCAGAAGGTCACAGAGTAGGAATCAGTTTGTAGCTGCTACAGAGGGCATCTTTCATTCAATGGATTCTCAGAGGCACACTGCTTTTTGGAGATCATATTTCTTTCTTTCTTTCTTTCTTTTTGGTCTTTTTGAGACAGGGTCTCCCCATAGCCCCAGCTGGCCTGGAACTTGCTATGTAGACCAGGCTGGCCTTGAACTCACAGAGATCTGCCTGCCTCTGCCTCCTGAGTGCTGGGATCAAGGGCGTGTACCACCACACCCAGCTTGGAGACCATATTTCTAACTCGTGTTGTCCATGAAAGACGGAAACATGGACTGCTTGCTCAAAACCACTAAAAATCTCAGGACACCTGTGATAGAACAATAAACAAGAATGGAGTCCCAGTCCTATGAACCTCAGAAATCAGCCTTGAAACCAGCCCCACTAAAGAACAAGGGATTCAACCAAATACCTCACCCCAAGTTCTTTATCTTGTTCATATTCAGTACAGCTGAACACAAAAATGAAAGAGTTTATTAGTTTAGTTACCATGGTTTCAAGCCCTCTCAGTGTTCACGTGATTCCTCAAACAAAACAGTCAAAGAACAAAAGGAGCAGGGCTGGAGAGATGATTCAGAGTTAAGAGCACCTACTGCTTTAGTAGAGGACCAGAGTTCAGTTCCCATCACCCATGTTGGGTATGTCACAACCCTTGTAACTCCACCTCTAGGCATCTAACACCCTCTTCCAGCCTCCATGGGCACTGTATTCATACACACACAGCTTCAGGCACACACACACACACACACACACACACACATAATTAAAAGTAAAAATCCTATAAAAAGGACAAAATGGACAAAGTCAGGATCTCTGCTAATTGATTCCTTAATTTCACCCAAACACCTTTAACATGGCGCCCAGGCAGAGTCTCTGGCTGTGCAGCACATCTCACAGGCCTAAGGGGAGGCTTTTAATTTTTTTTTTTAAGTTTTCATACACGTGTACATTGTGTGTTAAGCACACTCCTCCCTCTACTTTCACTTTGAATTCGGGGGGCGGTGAAAATATTTTTTCATGCTAAAACATTTTTAGTCCTTCAAGCTTTCAAATGACCATGGGTAAAAGCATCTAGGAATGAAACCATTTGCTTTTAAAAGAAGTCTTTAGGTTGGACGTGGTGGCATACACCTCTAATCCTAACATTTGGGAGGCAGAGGCAGGTAGATTTCTGTATGTTTGAAACTAGCCTGGTTTACACAGTGAATTCCGGCTAGACAGGGTGTTTAAAAAAAAAAAAAGGTTTTAGGAGCTGTTTCCATTTCTCCCATTCATTTTACTCTTTACTAATATTTTTCTTGAGCTGATTTGAATTATTTGTCATTTGTTTTCAAGGGTCATCATCTCACAAGGATTTTGTGATTTCCCAGCATGGGGGTCTACAAAATAGCTGCTAGTCCATCTGGCCTCGTGAATACTTTAGTACTTCTCATTTGGATTCCTTCAGCTTCTCCTTTGTTGTATTTGTATTTTATAGGTTTTAGATGTTATTATGTATGGCTCCATACCTACTCCCTGAATTTGAATTCATCTATCAGTTTTTAGGATTTATTTTTGTTATTCATTTGTGTCTGTGTGTCTATGTGAATGCATGTGTATATACATATTGATACCCACAAACACCAGAAGAGGGCATCAAATTCCCTGGAGTTGGAGTTATAGTGACCCCTGCATGGGTGTTGGAAGCCAAACTCATGTACTCTGAAAGAGCAGCAAGAACTCTCGACCACTGAGCCATCGCTCCAGCCCCATTATCTATCAATTTAATACTAGTATCTTTTCTCATCATTACTGTTTTGTTCCCTTATGTTTATAAGTGCAGTTTGCTTGATGCTGAGGTCGAGTATAGCTTGATGAGCTCATTCTTCTTCACTATTACTGCTTATAATGAAATGATTGATGCTGTTAGTCTGGGTTTATTCTCATTGCTGGGGCTCCCTACATTAATTTGCATTCCTCTTTAACAGATTTCTTCCACATGCGTGTTCTATGCATTTGCAAACCATTCATGTGGAGAGAGGGGTGCAAGCACTCCTGCAAGCATGTGAAGTAAGATTATCCAGTGTTTCCACATCACACCCTGTGTAAGGTGACTGCTGTGGTTCTAAGGTACTCACAAAGGCCTGTGTATTAAAGGCGTGGGGGGGGTGACACTGGAAGGTGGTGAAACTCTTAAGCTGGAGCTAGAGCACAAAGTGGGAAGTCATTGGGTATGTGCCCTCAAAAGAGACTATCGAATTCCAGTCTTTCCTGTCTCTCTTGGTACCTTTCTACCTTACTAATCTTTTTACAGCTGGATCTGGGTTTGAGTTCCCTGGTATTTCTAAATGCTGAGGAAAGTTTCATCAAACTTCCATAGTGAAACCGATGAGCATTCCTCAGCCTGCAGTGTTCTTTCTCTGTTCATTCAAAATTCCCTTTTCATCCTTTACATTCGATTTTAAGTTTGATTCTGCAGTGAAACTTCTGATAGCCTTCAAATGCTATTTGCTTTTACATCACTTTCTAGTTAGTTCTTTTGCCTGATTGTTTCTCTGCCAGCATTCTTGAAGGTGTAGATGCTGTCAGGCTTCTTATGCCCATGCATCTCGGCTTGTTACTATCTGAGGAATCTCAGCACTCCAAAACATTTCCCAAGTGAATTAAATGAAAGCTTTACATCTTTGGAGAAAGTACAAATAAATTCTGACTCCAAAAAGAATCACAAAAAGATGTAGGTTTTCCTGAGTCTGAATTGTATCAGGGTGCAGTCAGTGACGGGGATGGGCGAGTGGGGTAGGAGGTTGTGAATTATAAACTTATCATTGCTGTGAGTGAAGCAGCAGGGAGGTCAGGACCTCGTGAGCCAGCTGAGTTCTGTTTGGACTGGGTGGTATCTTCTCCCTTCCAAGGATAGGTCAAGCCACTGAGCCACTTGCCTCTTTAGCCCCTCTGGTGTCCTCCTGCCTAAGGATCATAATCAGAAGACCTACAGCTTCTGGGTTTGTGAATTCCCACATGACATGCAAATGCTTCTGAGGAGTGAGCCTATAGCTGCATCAGAATCTCAAAAGGACCCAAGTCTAAAGCAATGTCAAAGCCACTGGTTCTAACTGCTCATAGCTGAGGTGAAATACTTCAGTAAAGCAGACCAGCCTTCAGCAGGCTGGGGTTTTCTGGAGGACATTCCATAGGACATTATAGCTTAGGGAGATAGTTGGGTGTTGTGACTGCTACATCCAAGATGGAATGGGGGCAACAGAAATTCCAACTTGGACTGGAGAGAATGCTCTGCAAGTAAGTGAGCAAAATGCTTGTTTTGTAAGCAGGAGGACCTGAGCTCAATCCCCAGAACCACATTTTAAAAGTCAGGCATAGTGGTGTGTTTATAATCCCACTGCTAGGGAGGCAGAGACAGGCAGATCCCTGAGCCTTGCTGGCCAGCCAGCCAAGACTACTTGGTGAGTTCTAGGCCAGTGCGAGACTGTGTTTCAAAAATCAGTGGATGAAACCTGAGAAATGATACCCTAGGCTGTCTTCTGGTCTCCACGTGCACAGCCCCCCCCACACACACGCATGCGAGCGCAAATACACACATACATAAAAAAAGAAAAGCAATGCCACATGTATCCCAAACCTCGAATTCTCAATCTCACTTTCATTTTGTTCAAAGTTAATGATTCCTTCACATTCCATGGAGAAATATAATCCACTCAGAGAACACACACACTTTCTATCAAAGACACCTCCTTCCCCTGGCTCAAGAGCTTCTCACCCATGAGCTTCTCTCCTGGAGTACACCCTACTGACAGACTAACCTGATCTATTCACCTGTCATTTGGCAACAACTGTTCCTGACTTTATACCTGTGTTACTTTTAGCATCTGTCTACATTAACGTCTTCATTTATTATAGCAGAGGAATGGATGCTTTTTCCCTCTCTCTCTCCCACATCCTCTGACTGGGGACTGTGAATTAAACTAGCAAAAGACAGATTAACAAGAGAAAGCCAAACAGAAGTTTAATAACAGATGCATTGAACAGACGCACAGCAGTGTTCAGAAGTGAACTACCTGAAGGGCTGGTAGAACTTGTGCTTATTTAACATTGTAACAAAGAACAATAAATGAGTCATGGAATGACAAGATAAAGAAAAGGGACTTTGAGTTTCTAGGGCCAGTGGATGGTGCAAAGGCAGACAGAGGGTTACTGGAAGCCCAGGTGAGTTGGTAGGATAGGTGGATCCCTCTGGTGCATTCTGAAGCTAGCTAAGAGCCTTTGGTGTCTCAGTGATTGACAACTACCTCTCTCCTTGCTTGGTAAAGAGGGAGGGCCACCTCTATATGTGCATTCTAGTTTTAGGCAGGTAAGACATGGGCAGAACTCTTCTTGTATCTGCATCTGAATTGCCTTCGTCTCAAATAACCCTTAGGCCAGAGTGGCATGCCAGAGCACATTTTGTTGCCCTTCTCTGTTCTAGTAAACTCTCTAACCACTCAGTTAGGCTACAGCTCAACCACTCGATGGCAGCCACACTTTCTGAGATTAGCTCTTCACCTGTTGGCAGACTTAAGCATCCTCACCTCATCCAAACAAGAGACTATCCTGTCTTGAAGCCTCATACAGCCCACTTCCAGCTGTATGGCTTCCTTGGTTGCCCACCATTTCCCCTGTGCCAGCTCCTGCTTCTCTCTGCCAGGGCGTGTGGAAGAAGGAAGTGGGGCTCTGTTTTTTTAATTTTATGTGTATGAGTGTTTTGCTTCCATGCACATATGTGCACACATGTGCACACATGTATGCCTAGTACCCACGGAGGCCAGAAGAGGGTTTGGATCCCCTGGAACTCGAGTTACAGATGATTGTGAACTGCCGTGTGGGTGCTAGGAAACCGGGTCCTCTGCAAGAGCAACAAGCACTCTTAACTGCTGAGTCATCTCTTTAGTTCTCTATTTTTTTTAATGCTCACATGTGTATATGTATATGTGTATGTGCATATGTGTGCATATGAGTGCATGTGTTTATGATGTGCATGTATATATGTATGTCTGTGTGTGCATGTGTATGTGCATATTGCACGTATGTGCATGTGTATGTGTGGATATATGTATATATGTGTGTCTGTTTGTGTGCATGTGTCCAGTTTCAATACCAGAAGCAAACCATGGTGGGGTTCTGCCTGTGCAGGCCCTACTTCCATCCCCAAGGTTGTCCTTACCTCCATACTCACACATACACACATGTGCACTCCCACACACATGAACATACAGCACCCCCCAATATGAATCTCTGTCAATAACAATAGCAACACATACCATAATCATCTATCTTTACAGGAAAGATGAGCCATCTCCTCTGTGTGTGGCTCTGCTCAGCTGCCCCCTACTGTGGTCTGTTCCTTCCTACACAGGGTCAGCCTTTCTCCTTGGAAGCCTTCACACAGAGTTACTTCCTCTTCCTTTTTTTTTATTGAGCTTTTAAAATTTCACACACTACTTCCCACTCACATCCAGACCCCCTCCTCCATCTATGCTGCCCCCCCACCCCATGGAACCCTGTGCACTCTGCCATACACGCTGAGTCCTATTCATTCAGGTATTTGTACCCACATGTCCTTCAGTGTAAACCCATCCACTGGAGTCTAGTCAGCCCAGCCATACTCTCCCTCACACAGCGAAAACCAGTCTCAAATAGTTCTCAATCTAGTGCTGGCTGGCCACCTATTTCTCACCACCCCTTTGGGCCCTTGTTTAATTGAGCTGGCATGGGTCATGTGATCAACGCCACTGCTGCCACAGGGACACAAAAGCAAGCCTCCATTGGCCTGGAAGCCTCCACCTCATATGTTCGTGAACCAGTCCTGGCTCTTACAAAATCTTTCTGCCTCCTCTTCCACAATGGTCCCTGAACTGTGGGTGGGTGAGGTTCTGTATCGATCCCATCCTACACTCTACAGTCTTTTATTCTCCAAAACGTGGCCAGTTGAGGCCTTCTGTGCATAACACACTCTGATTTACATGGAAGCCTCACTGGTGAGAGTTGAGGGTGCATTAGCCCTCTCTCCACCCCTTATTCCACTATGTCCCATGAGCCATAGTTGTAGACATTTGACTGCAGATGTGTCACCTAGTACTGGGCATCTCCCAGGTGTATGTTCTCTATGCCTGACCAGATGTGCAACTCTGCAGTAGCCTCCATCTGTTGCAAAAAGAAGTTTCTTTGATGAGTGCTGTATGGCTTGTTTGTTGCTCTAAGGGAGCTCTCTTCTATCTGGCACTGCGTTCCGTTCCCTTCCAAGCAGCTCCCAAATATACATATGCATTAATGTTCAGACACTCCACATGCAAATGCTCCCTTCCTGGCCATTCCATCCATACTTTAAGCAAGTATTGAAACCTGACTTCTTTTGTTTATACCAGTTTCAGTTAATCTCACTTCTTCCCACCTCATAGACCTGCTGTAGCTGCTGTCCATGCTTGCTTGTCAGGCCCACTCACTTCAGTGGGTCAACACTGTTGATCCAACCCTTAACACCAAGCATTACATTAGTAGGCATCCAGTGGCCATTTCTTGAAGTAATGGATAACTGAATGACTAAATCACATATCCTAAAATGGGGTTCTGTAAAGCTCCAGTTCCAAATATATTAATTTAAATAAAATGGTTAAATATGTATCTACAAGAGAGGGAAATAGGGGAAAACTATTTTCTGGAGGCAAGAAGTCTTTAAGACCAATATAAATAGAAGAAATGGTAAAGTAGAAAGATAATGTACATTGCATTAAACATGTAAAAAGAGGCTGAGACAGGAGGACTGTAAGTTCCAGACCAAGCTGGTCTTATTTATCAAGGCCAGAATGCTTGCTTAGCATGCAAGGGGCCCTAGGTTCAGTCCCTGGGACTGCAAAACGAACAAACAAAACCAAAAAAGAAAACACAAAAAAGTACAAAATTGAAAACAATTTTTACATTTAAAGTTAAATACAGACCACACTGTAACTGGTGGTAAACGCTGGTCCTTCTCCTTTCAAGTTCTGAAGCTCTTTTTTTTGCCATGCAGCTCTCAGAGCTCCTGCCACCCCCCCCCAACACACATAGTGATATCTATATCTCACTAGATCAGAGAGTTTCCCAGCTTCAAGGCTGTCACTTTACAGTGAATGGTAAGACTCTTTCAGTGGCGGCACTGACCATTCTTACCATGACACTAGTTCACACACAAAACTAAGGAGCCAAAAAACTGATGAAGAAACTCAGATATACCCTTTGTGACTCACTGACATTCCATAGTCTGCTTCCCCATGGACTTCTGAATTAACAGGCTTCCCATTTCATGAATACATGTGGCTGTGATGTGTCATTTCATCCTGTCCTCTCCAGAGCAATAATTTACTCTTAAACTTCACATTCATAAAATGGAGCCATTTATACACACCAGACAGGAATATAGAATTTTTAACTTTTCCCACCCAATGTGGATTCACATTATTTCAAAATAAAGTGATTAGAGGAAGCACTTTCTGGCTATTGCCAGAATATATGAAGTGGTAGACCATTAAACTCTCAAATACAGTGACAGTTTGGAGTCAAGGAAGAGCTTCTCTGGGGCATAGCTCTGAAATTCTCTGCCAAAGAGAAATTTCTTACCTGAAGAACCTGGTAAAAAGCTTGAATTTTCCTGGCGCTTGAAGCAAGTTTGCTTTGTGGAGAGAGACAAGAATCAAAACACACACACACACACACACACACACACACACACACACACTACACCACCACCACCACCACCACAGGAATGTAAAGCAGAATCGCTGGGTGACTGACTGCAATCCACAGAAATGCAGAGACCTGCTGCTGCCCTGGGCTATGACAATGCATCTCAACACATGCTTCTGTTCCCTCCAGCTCCAGCCCCTCCATGGTCTCCTTGTCACTAGTAAGGGACACAAGCCTCCCTTCAGGAGAACTCTCTCCACAGAGGTCCACAGCCTCCTTTGTACTTCCAAAATTCAGACCACTCTTGGGCCAGCTGTCACTGAACTTGAAGCAAAGTAATTCACAGCTAAGCCTGATCTAGGGTTTCTTATATTCATGTGGGGTGGTGTGTGTGTGTGTGTGTGTGTGTGTGTCTGTAGTAGAAGTCAAAGGTCAACCTCATGTATCATTCCTCAGGAGCCATCCACCTTGTTTTTTTGAGACAGGGTCTCCCACTGGGACCTGAGGCTTGCCAATGAGGTTAGGCTAGCTGGCCAGTTAGCCCCAGGGACCCTTTCTCCATCTCTCAATCACTGCAATCACAAGTGCATGTCAGCATGCCCAGATTTTTTTATGTGGGTGCTAAGGATTGAATTCAGGTCCTCATGCTTATTTGGCAAGCACTGTATCATCAGAGCTCTCTCTTCAGCCCTTTATTCTTTATCTTAAATGATATGAATATTTTTATGTTTCACAATAAAGAAAATCCTGTGTTTGACTTGGGCATGTTGCCCAGACCTTCCTCCCCCCATCACCACTTCTAGTCTGCCAAGTGTCTGGCCTCCATGCCGGCTTAACGGGCCTGCCCTGGCAAGACTTTTTGTTTTGTTTTGTTTTGTTTACACTCTGGTAAAAATTGCCCTTGAGCTTCTGTTTAAACCCATTCTTAAATTCTTCTATTCAGACCAAGAGAGGATTCCAATTTCTCCTGTCATCTCCAACCAAGAAGGGTCCCTAAAATTCAAGTAACATCTTGACCTGCATATTGTATCCATTGCTTTGTGACAGAACTCAAGAGTAGCCAGGTGGACCGAGCCCTAGGCAAGGTATGGTAGAGGGGCATGGAGCATCCATCCCAGCTCCTACCTACAGGCCTACCCACTGACCTAGAAATTCTTTGGACCCCAATATACAAGGGGTGTGGAGGTTTAATTACATTGACATGGCTGATTACATCATTGGCCATATTTGTGGCTACAGAGGGGGGCTGAGGGCAAACTGGAGGGAGCCAACTTTCAAGCACTCACCTTCCTCTTACTCCAGAACCCTACAGCTCAGCTCCATGGACCCTCTTCTTGGCATATGATGGCTCTTCCTGGATGCCACATGCTACAGAGCCTGCTTCAAGCTCATCTGAACTCAGCTTCCCATTAACTCTTTCCAACAGCTACTGAATGTTGTACCCCATCCACTGGACCCCAAAAAGACCACCAAGGATCCAACACGCCAAATGCAAAAGCAAAGGTTTATGGTTTATTTGGGCTTAAGCTTGGGCTTTCAGACCTCACCAACTCAACAGATCGGTGCTGAGAGCCCAGAGTAAGGGGGAGTGGAGCCTTTTATAGGTTTTAGACAAAAGGGGGGGGAGATACCGAAGATATATTTTGGTTGGTTCAAGGAACCCGTGCACGCCAACATAATTTTAAACTGATTGGATGTATAAGATGCAGCCCTGGAAGTTTCTTATTGGTAGGTGCTATTCTCAGGGCTGTGGAATGTGCTGACTGTTACCTGTGGGGCCAGGAGTCTCTGTTTTTACCTTATAGGGCAGTTTTTATGCTCGGGCTTGCTTAATCTATAGTTTCCTGGAAGGGGGATGGGGAATAGCAGGCAGGGGTCAGGGCATGCCAGGGTATGTCTAGGCATGTCTAAAGCAGCAGCCAAGCATTTTACAGAAGCTAAAAGAGCAATTAGTGGGGGTCTGGAGGGATTGGGGGGTAGCGGGTGAATGAAGAGGGTCTCAGGGTTCTACATCCCCCCTTGTCTTGTAACTGGGGAACCCAATCATGGGTTCTGGTCGGCCAGCTCACAGGTATCTGGGGGGATCGTGCTAAGGGGCATATAGACTTGTTGCCTCTGAACCATAAGTTGGGTGGTGCCTAACCTGTCCTTTATGAATTGTACTAATCTATTGAGGATGCATGGCCCAAAGGTGAGTATTAAAAATAAAACTATAAGGGGACCTAAGAGGTTAGAGATGAGGGTTGTCAACCAGGGAGATTGGTTGAACCAGGACTCAAACCATCCCTGTCTGGCCTCTCATTCTAGTCTCCTCTGTTCCAACTCTTCTCTTATTTTGGCCATGTTCTCCTTTATTAATCCTGAGTGGTCCCTATAAAAACAGCATTCTTCTCTTAGGGCGGCACATAGACCACCCTGCTGTAAGAACAGGAGGTCTAATCCCCTACGATTTTGCGAGGCTAGCTCAGCCAGCGAGCTCAGGGAGTCTTGTAGCTGAGTAATTGACTCCTCGACTCATTGGAGATCTGAATCTAAGCTGGCTCTGAGCTGGGAATAATGCTGATCGTGTCTTGCCAAGGCTGTGGCTCCTGTCCCTATCCCAGCAGCAATCCCTGTCCCAGTGAGGAGACTTAAGGTTACTGTGGTTATTGGCTCCTTTCTAAGTCTAGTGAGGCTGGTAGTTCTCGGTCCTTTTACACTAGTATAGAGGGTTAAGAAATCTTCATGAGTGTGGTAGGTGATTCTAGGCAGGAGTCTGATAATAACACAGAAACCAGATGTTCTCTGCAGGACTTCCCAATTTACACAGGCTGTTAGTCCCGTGGTGCAGGCCCACCAGGTGTCATTGTGAGGCAGGAGGAACTGCCCCCTCCCTGTGACATTAAGCGGGAGGATGGTGTTGCAGAGGCTAGTATAGGTCAGTGGGACCTGGCCAACACAGGTCCCAATGCCAGTTACCTGAGATAGGGTAAGAGAAACATTTGATAGCCATCTGCATTCTGTGTAATCCACGAGGGAGAACATTCCTTGTACAGCAATTTCCTCATAATATGGGTGGGGGGGCAACACCATAGCAGAGCCAGCAAGAGCAGGTAGTGTTCGGGTTGGTTGCATTGAGGAAGTAATAAGATGAACTTAGCATCTGCAAAAGAATTTCCCGTGTTGGGGTAGTGGCAGGAGGGGGAGGAATAGGATCTGCCCTTGAGGACTCAAGAGCCTGAGTTGTTAGCGCAGGAGTATAAGTTTGAGCAGTGGGAGGTCCGGGAGGGGGTTTAGCTGGAGAAGACTTATGAGAATCATCCGGGGGGTGGATTTAGGACTCGGTTGGGTCCCAGTGCATGGACGACCAGTCGGAGGAGGAGTTGAACGGTAAAGAGGGCCCCAGGGTCTCTCCCTGCAGCGTATAGCCGTAGGCCCCATATGTGTCCTACATCCCACCCCATAGACTGTTTTCCCTTCTCAGTGAACCGAATTATGAGGGGGTTGCACCGTGGTTGGGCCCAGGGCCCCCCATTCCTCCCCCAGTGGGCCCTCCCCATCCCAGGGTGGTAGATCTGGGGGCCCATTGTAGGGTTATTAGATCCCCCATTGATGACCCTTTCCACCAGTATGTGCTGGTGGTCTCACAGCCCCAGTCGGCGCAATTTACCTGGAGAAGATTTATGAGAATCATCTGGGGGGGGATTTAGGACTCGGTTGGGTCCCAGTGCATGGATGACCGGTCGGAGGAGGAGTTGAACAGTCCTCCGAAGAGAGGAAAGGGGAGGAAAGGGGGTCTGGTCATGAGGTTCCCATTCTCCTTCAAAGATGTCACAGAGGTCAACCCAAAGGTCGGGGTACCAAGTGTTGGGAGAGGCTTTCTTGGAGGTAGAGTTGATGACCGTCCCCATGGTGCAGTTGGTGATTACCCAAATTAAGTTTTGGGGCATATGGAGATTTATGTTAATTGAAGGAAAGGTGCCATCAGCCAATAAGCAGTTCAATGTCAACAATAGACAGGTTAGCAGGAAGGGTCTTGTCGGATGCGGAGCCTGAATGGATTCGAAGGGTGTGGGGATGCCTTCCAGGTGTCTCGCTTGTAATCCTCTGGGACTGCAAATGGGTCGGCACATTTTGTGTGGGAGTAGTGCACCCAAGCCGCGACGCTGTCCACTTTGAGTGCAGTGGGAGTCGTCAAGAGGATCACGAAGGGGCCCTTCCATCTTGGCTCGAGATTTTTCCATTGGTGTCTGCAGATGAAGACCCAGTTGCCTGGTTTAAACCTGTGGGGTTGTGGGGGGACAGCAGCTTCATATATGGCTCTGAGTTGTGGCCAGACCCATTGGTGGGTTAGCTGCAACCATTGGAGTGAGTCCAGTAGGTCCTGGCCTCCCAAGGTCGATACTAGGTCAGCTTGGAGGCTAGGTATCATAGGAGGTGGGTTTCCATACATGATTTCAAAGGGGGTCAAACCCATCTGGTATGGACTGTTTCTTACTCTAAAAAGAGCAAAGGGGAGGAGAGCCACCCAGTCTGTGCCAGTCTCTAAAGCTAATTTGGTTAAGGTCTCTTTTAGAGTTCTATTCATTCTTTCTACCTGTCCTGAACTCTGGGGTCTATAAGCACAATGTAGTTTCCAATTGGCCCCCAGTGCAGTGGCTATTCCCTGGCTTACCTGAGAGACAAAGGCTGGCCCATTATCTGATCCGATTGTAGTTGGGAAACCATACCTGAGCAGGATCTCTTTGATTAGCTTCTTGGCTACCACGTGAGCAGTCTCATGCTTGGTTGGGTAGGCCTCAGTCCATCCAGAGAAGGTGTCTATGAATACTAGTAAATATT
>NW_008338658.1:427962-428338 GCF_000622305.1 Nannospalax galili | reverse complement strand
GGTCCCCGAGATCGGGATCTGGCAACAGCATGGCTGGGTTCAGGGCCGTTGATACCTGGAAGGTGATCCTGGGTAGATTTAGGAGCAGAGCCTGATAATGAGTTAATTGGGCATTGCTCAACCATCGATCGGGGGGTTCCTTGAGCACCCCTTCAAGGGCATGAGGGGTTGCCACAAGCAGGTCCTGTCCCAGGGTTAACTTGTTAGCATCCTTAACCAGCAGGGCCACTGCTGCTATAATTTGCAGGCAGGGGGGCCATCCAGCTGCTACAGGGTCTAATTTCTTTGATAGGTATGCAATTGGTCTCTTCCAGGGGCCTACTCTCTGGGTGAGGACCCCTTTCGCAATACTTTTACGTTTATCCACATATAGACT
>NW_008338658.1:397897-425991 GCF_000622305.1 Nannospalax galili | reverse complement strand
TCCTCAGTAGTGAACAGGACACTCAGGAGCTGGTGGCAATCGTCCCAGGTGGGCTGGTGAGTGAAGAGAACAGTTTCCAATAAGTTAATTAAGTCCCTGGGGTTTTCAGAGATAGGCGCATTCTGTGAGCACCAATTGTAAAGATCACTGGTGGCAAAGGGCCAGTAATGAAAGGGCTGATTGCCCTCTCCATCTGGGAGCCCTGCTGGCTGGAAGGGGAAGACAATGGTGTCAGGCTGGGGGGCCACCCTCCTCCGGCTCCGTGTGGCCTGTGCAGGTCCCTGTGGAAGCGATGGTGGCTCCTCACAGTTAGGAGGTGGGGCCTGCACTTATGGCGCTGTTGGCGGGGTGCCCGTCTGAGAGGAGTAGGGCGGGGGAAAGATGTCGTTCTCCTCTGTGCCTCCCTGGAGAATGGGTTTCTCTTCTGCCTTTGGTCTGAGAGGGAGGACCTGCAGAGGTGGAGGGGGAGCAGTTGGATTAGTTGGGGGAAGGAAGGACTTAACCCAGGAGGGGGGGCCGGGGAAGGAAGGACTTGACCCAGGCTGGGGGGCCATCAGGTCGTTCGATGAGGCCTCGCCAGGTCATGATGTATGGGATCTGGTCCTGGTGGCCTGTCCGTGGGTGGAAGACATGGTCCTCTACCTTGGAAATCAAACTCAGGTTAAAAGTCCCTTCAGGGGGCCATCCAACATTGAAGGAGGGCCAATCAACCGAACATAAAGTTGTCCATTTCTTTTTCTTTACATCTACACTATTGTTATGGGCAATCATCTTAATGTCCCCCCAGTGGACTAGTGTAAGATCTAGAGGGGAAGATGGGGTGTTGCCCATAGTATTTATCAGTCCAGTCCGTTTCATCAACAAAGAAATTAGAGCAAAGATCACAGGACACAAGAACAACACAGACAGACAGAGGGCCCAAATTAAACTACCACAGCTTTCAGATGATCTGGACTCTTGGCCGTGTGGATTCCCTGGATTGACTGTGCCAAAGACCATATGGATAGGACTCGTGTGTCCCAACAGGGTCGCGAGGTCCTCTGAGGTTTCAGATGGACCTGGTGGTGTCCTGGTGGTGTGTCTGGTGGGGAACACCCACTCCGACGAGGATGGGGACGTCTCCGGAATCCTCCAGGTCACCTTGCTAGCGTTCCAGCAACAAAAAACTGAGATCAGATGGCCGCGACCAAAGGGAAAGTATAGAAAAGACAGGTGGACAAAAAGACAGGCGGACAAACACAGTTTTACAAAAACCTACCTCGCCGGTTGATCACAAACCTTTTGGGGCCGGTTCCTCTCGGAGGTTTCTGGGGGGATCCTGGACGAGCCCCCAAATGTTGTACCCCATCCACTGGACCCCAAAAAGACCACGGAGGACCCAACACACCAAAATGCAAAAGCAAAGGTTTATGGTTTATTCGGGCTTAAGCTCGGGGTCTCAGACCTCACCAACTCAACAGATCCATGCTGAGAGCCCAGAGTAAGGGGGAGTGGAGACTTTTATAGGTTTTAGACAAAGGGGGGGAGATACCAAAGATACATTTTGATTTACATTTTGGTTGCTTTAAGGAACCCGCGCTTGCCAACATAATTTTAAACTTATTGGATGTATAAGATGCAGCCCTGGAAGTTTCTTATTGGTAGGTGCTATTCTCAGGGCTGTGGAATGTGCTGACTGTTACCTGTGGGGCCAGGAGTCTCTATTTTTACCTTATAGGGCAGTTTTTATGCTCAGGCTTGCTTAATCTATAGTTTCCTGGAAGGGGGATGGGGAATAGCAGGTGGGGGTCAGGGCATGCCAGAGTATGTCTAGGCATGTCTAAAGCAGCAGCCAAGCATTTTACAGAAGCTAAAAGAGCAATTAGTGGGGGTCTGGAGGGATTGGGGTAGCAGGTGAATGAAGAGGGTCTCAGAGTTCTACACTGGATACCTTCCTGTGTGTGCTGGCTAGTTTTTGTCAACTTGACAGAAACTAGAGTCACCTGAGAAGAGGGAGCCTCAGTTGAGGAGTTTCCTCCATCAGACTGGCCTGTGGGCATGTCTGTGAGGCATTTTCTTAATTGGTATTTGACATGGGGGTGCTGCCTACTGTGGGAGGTGCCATCCCTGGGTAGGTGGGCCTAAGCTGTATAAGGAGGGTAACTGAGCAAGCCAGGGGATCAAGCCAGGAAGCAGCATCCTCTGTGGTTTCTGCTTCAGTTCCTGCCTCCAGGTTCCTCCCTTGAGTTTCTGCCCTGATTTCCCTTGGTGATGAATTGAGACCTGGGAGTTATAAGCTGAAATAAACCTTTCTCTCCCTAAGTTGCTTTGGTTGTGGTTTTTATCATAGCAACAGAGGTGCTAACTAGGACAATGGGTAAGGCTGAAAAGGAAAACTTGTATTTGGGGGGGTGGTTACAAAGTCTCCTTTATAAGAGGAGCATCTTTTTAAATTAAGTTAAATTTTTGATTAACTTGTCCAAATCAAATATGTTGGGGTTCCGTGTACTGGCTGAGCACGTGCACACAGCATTGCAACAGGATTTAGAAACTGCTTTGAGTAAAAAGCACTGGCTCTTCACATGGGTCTACATGGTAACCACAGCAGTGTGAAGCCTCTGTCTTCATTCTGAACCTGTCTCTTGACTTTGGGCCACACTCCTGCCCAACTCTGCACACAGGTGTGTTAACCTCAAAGCGTGCCTGTCTAAAACCCAATGATACCTAGCCTGTCTCATTGGCTTTCAAGGCTGAAGACACAATGAAAAGAGCAACTGAGGTGTCTCACACTGACTTTTACGATGTCCTTTTCCAGAGCCCAAAAGGCGCTTGAAAGTTATAGTCATTGTCCTAAACCTTCAGTCAACTTAGATTCCCAAGAATCTTGCAGATCAGCCTATGATGAGAGCACCCCCAAGCAGGAACAGTTGCCTCATGGGGATCAGCTCATCCCCTCAAGTGACACAGACTTATTGGAGCCACCCTAGAGAGCCAGAGCTAATACAATGATCAAAGAGACCACAGTGTGACAAGGACTGTTAAATTCTGTATACCTCTTGCCCCTCCCCCCCCCACTTCTTCCTTTAACTTAACCTACAGCTGGGTGCTGGGGGTTTGAACAAGCGACCCCCGTGGAGGTGATGATTGGGGATAAGTAAGCACACTATTCACCAGCCCCCGCCTCCCCCAATACCTGGGGACACTCAGACGCAACGGGGAGTCTAGTCAGGCAGGGACTCATTTATTACAGGTGTTACAAAGCTTATAACGGCACCTGGAACTCTCCCTGCCCCCCTCCCAGGATGTATCTTAAGGATGGTCACACACTGATCATGCACTCCTCAGCAGTGCGGAAGTATTCTTCGGACTTTCAAAGCAAGCCAGGCCATGCCCTCAGTAACTTCCTTTCAGACCTATACAAGGTGGAGCCTTTAGGTCCCCACAGCTGGGCTGGGGATTTAGTTCAGAGACAGAGCACTTGTCTAGCATTATGAGATCCTGACTTAGATGTCCAGCACCATGAGGAAGTAAAACTTGTGCAAACCTGAACCTCAGGTCAGGACTTCAAAGACAGGCCTGGGGCCACTGAACACCTTATCTGTCCTTCCTGACATAGCCCTACTGATTAAATCTTTATCTACCTTTCTCCAGTACTAGTTTCTTTAATTGGTACATTGGAACAGGTGGCCAAGCCTAGTCTAATGAGACTCCTGGAGCCAGTGATTTTGCCCTAAACACACGCACTGATGCTAAAAAACTTCCCATCATCCACCCTCTCAGCCTCTAGTAACCACTCTTCTTCACCAGGGTGAGCTTTTCAGTTTCTACGTAAGGGAGAACACGTGGTGCTTGTCTTTCTATGCCTGCCTTGTTTCACATAATGCCCTCCAGTTCCATTGATTCTGCTGCACTGACAGTTTCATGCTTCTTTTTAAAACTTTAGTTTTATTTTATATGTATTAGTGTTTTCCCTGCATGTATGTATGTGTACCACATGTATGCCTGGTGTCCATGGAGGCCAGAAGATGGCCTTGGATCTCCTGAGACTCCAGTTGTAGGTTGTAAGCCACCATATGAGTGCTGGGAACTAAGCCCAGTCCTTTGAAAGAGGAGCAAGTGCTCTTAGCCACTGAGCCATGGCTCCAGCCCTGAGTTTTCATTCTTTTTTATGGGAAAATATTATTTTACTCTGTGTGTGTGTGTGTGTGTGTGTGTGTGTGTGTGTAGGATGGGAGAGGGTGGTCTTGATTGGCTTTAGTTGTCAACTTGACAAACCTGGGAAGAAGAAACCTCAGTTGGGGAATTTCCTCTATGGAGTTAGCCTGTGGACATGTCTGTTCAGCATTTTCTTGATTCTTGAGTGATGTGAGAGGGTCCAGTCCACTGTGGGTGGAGCCACTCCTGGGAAGGTGGTCCTGGGTTATATAAAGCAGGCTGAGCACAGGCCAGAGGAGCAAGCCAGTAAGCAATCTTCCTCCACCATCTGTGCTTCAGCTCCTGCCTTCAGGTTCCTGCCTTGAGTTCCTGTACTGACTTCACTCAGTGATAGATGTTGTATGGATGAGGAGATGGCCAAGACTACCGACCAGGCTACTCTGTAGGAGGGGGCAGCAGTTTATTTGAGAGCAAACAGACTGCTGGGCTGCCTCTTGGGGAGCAGGGAAACAGCAGCGAGAAACATCAACAAGCAGGGGAAGTCAGACATCTTTTATAGGCAGTCACGTGGTTGGGTAACTCTCCACGATGTAGGCTAGGCAGTTCAGCTCAGGGTTGGTTGGTCCCAGAGTAAGCAGCAGGACTTGCCTGACGCTAAGTTCGAACCTGCTGTGTTTTAGAATATTGTGAGCTGTGCAGCCATTTTAGGAGCCTGCCGGGAACCTAACAATTGTAAGTTGAAATTGTTAGGGTTCCAAACAGCAGCAGCTTCCCCGCCCCTAACAGGGACCTACAGACTTTGGAGCCCGAAAAAGGGAACTGAGCTGATAAGCACCTTGACCTTTGAAGTCAAGGGAAACAAGCTCTGCTGAGAAGCAGCCTGCCTTTCCTCTGACCTCCAAAGATAGGATAAGCAGATTCTACCTGATAACCAGAGATTTTAGAAGCTGTTTTTCTCTTAAGAGGGAAAAAGTAAACACTTCCAGACCCTAATCCTACCTGCTTTTCCTGCTTCCCCTTCCCTGATTTCTCCCCCAAACATTCCCCCCTTCCACACCCTAAAGCCCCCATATATAAAGTCCCAGCTCACAACCCGTGGGCAGACATCTTTCCCTTCCCTTCCCTGACATCTTTCCCTGACATCTTTCCCTTCCCTGCCCTTCGCTGACATCTTTCCCTTCCCTGCCCTTCCCTGACATCTTTCCCTTCCCCGAGGGAAAGGTGCCCCATGCGAAATAAATTTGTATCCCGCTGAGAATTCTATCTGTGCCTCAGTGCCTCCTCCATCCGCACCGCTCGCTTTCTCCAACATTCCTACCTATCAGAAATAAACCCTTTCCTTTTCAAGTTGGCTTTGGTCATGGTATTTATCACAGTGACAGGAAGCTAATTAAGACAGTATGTATGCCACATTTTCTTTATCTATTTGCTCACTGATGGGCACACAGGTTGATTCCACATATCGGGGGTTATGAATGTGTTCCAATAAACAAGGACCTGCAGGCATCTTGATATGCTAACCTCATTTCCTTTGACTACATATACTCAGAAATGGATAGCTAGACCACATGGCAGATCTGTTTTTAGTTGTAAGGGATTTTTAGTGCCTTCCTTTCACCCCTCTCGTCCTTCCTCCCTCTCCTTCTTTCCTTCCTTTCTTCTTATCTTCCATTATTCCTTCTTTCTCTTCCTCTCTTACCCACATTTTTCCCCTTTTTTATTAAAAAATTGAGACAGGGTCTCTCACTGTAACCTAGACTGGCCAAGAACTCACTGTATAGCCAAAGCTGGTCTCAAACTCAGTCCAGTCCTCCTGCCTCAGCTTCTTAAGTACCGAGATTACAGGTATGAGCCACCATACTCGGCTCTTCTTGAAGAACTTGTCCAGACACAGCTCCTTCAACCAGCCCTTGCCAGGATTTAGATGTACTATGTAATTTTCAGTGCCAAGGAGGCAAATTGTACAATTGGCTTGTAAAATCAGGAAACCCCAGGTGCCTGCACAATTGTCATAAACTATTCAATTGTAAATATAATGTTTATAAATGTATTTAAGAATTGACTTGAATTAGAATGTGTTTTGTTTGTTTGTGTTTTGAACGAGGCTCTTACTATACAGCCCACACTGGCTTCAAACCTCTGCTTCTTCCTCCAAGTGTTGGGATTATAAGTATGCTCCAGTGTACCTGGCTTAGAATGCTCTTTGTTTGTTGGTTTGCTTGTTTTTATTTTTGAGACTGGGTCTTACTCTTAGCCCAGACTAGCCTAGACTTCACTATGTAGCCCAGGCTGGCCTTGAATCTTCAGTGATCCTCCAGTCTCAGCCTGTCAAATGCTGGGATTAGAGACATGAGCCACCACACCTAACTAGAATGCTTTTTTATACAGCTGTCTGGGGTGAAGGTTCACTTCCATGCATACCTCTGGCATCCTCCCATCTCTCTTCCCAAAACAGGTGCCCTTTTGGGAACCTGCCAAGAATCCAGGCTCTTGTACCTTCCTATGTTGACTCTTTCTATTCATGAAATGTGTGGTAGGCTGTGAGTTCCAAGGTCAGCTACAGAAATCTTTCCCTTCCTGCATGGGCTCCTTCAGGCCATGCCTCTCTGAAAAGGTGAGGTCTGGGGTGGGGATGTAGGTCAGTTGTTAGCATGCAGAAAGTCCTGGGTTCCTTCTTCATTGCTGCATAAACTGGGCATGGTGGTTCATCATACAGTATCAGCACTTGGAAGATAGAGACAGGAGAATCAGAAGTTCAAAGATATCCTTGACTACATGGAAAGCTTGAGGTTAGCCTGGGCTACATGAGACCCCCCTGTCTTTAAATATGAAAGAAAGAAAGAAAGAAAGAAAGAAAGAAAGAAAGAAAAGAAAAAAGGAAGGATATGGGAAGGGAAGGAAAGAGAAGGGGAGGGAGGGGAAGGGAGGGAGGGGAAGGGAAGGGAAAAGTAGGGGAGGGAAAGGGAGGTTGGAGAGATGGCTCAGTGGTTCAGAGCACTGGCTACTCTTGAAGAGGAACTGTTTGGTTCCCAGCACCCACACGATGGCTAACAACAATCTGTAACTCCAGTCCCAGGAGATCCAGGGCCCTCTTCTGGCTTCCATGAGCATTGCATGATATGGATGCACTTGCATACACACAGGCACTCATACACATAAAAATAAATAAAAGATCAGTCTTGTCTTGAACCTCCTCAGTTGCACAAAACATTTCCAGCTATTACATCATCCACATGGCAGGACATTCCCCAGGTAAATCAGGATGATTGGTCACCAGACCATGTGAGTTGAGGATGCATCCACCATCAGAGCTCATCAAAAAAGGACTGTGAGCTTCCAAGTTTGGCTGCAGAAGGAGGCAATTCCTCAGTTCTTCTAGTCAGTCATATCCATAGACTTTGGAACAATGTGAAGCTTAGAGAATTTGGAAGAGTCCAGCATCCATCCTCCACCAAGGGGTTTTCCAGTAATGTGTTTAGGGGGACTAGAGATCCATACTGTACCTGACCCTTCCAGGGTCTCTAACAACCTCCAACCAGATTAACTGGAGGGTTCATTCATTTCAGTTGTTTTTTCAAATGTTTTCATTAACAGTGTGATTCTTTACTTAATGAAATCTGGGGCACACCTCCATTTATGGATAAGTAAGCTGAGATTGAGCACAGGGAGACCCCAGGTTTAGGACTAGCCAAGGTAGCACGGTGATGGTGTGAGGCAGGGGGGCTGGTCCTTATCGCCTCAAACTTTCATCTGCAATTCTGGTCATGTGACACCCTCTAGGCCTGTTTGATCCCAAGGATCAAGAGAAGAAACAGCTCCCGTGAACACTTATGCTTTGTTCCTGCGTTCTAAATTTAGTTCTCTAGGTTGGCAGTTAGATGGACCGAGGCAGTCTCCCAGGGATGCACCTGTGCTTCCCATCACATCTTCCACTTCCACAGTTCCCTCCACTTTTCCACTTTAGGAACCGGTTTCATTATCATGTCTGAATTATTTCAGTAGTGAACTAAGAAAAAAAACATGCTAGGATATTCACTGTTAAATTCATAACATTCAGAATCTAATTTAATTATTCTCATTGTACATTATCTTTTCCAAGCAAGAGGGGCCCTAATCATAATAGATTTATGCATATGAAAAATATCACTGTGATGCACAGTGATAAGACTTTCAATAAGACATCAAACATTATAATAAAGCTGACATTTCTGTCCACAGAGGGGATGTTGAAAAACTCAGAACTATTAAATAGCTCAGACCCACAAAGCAGTGTGAAGCATGCTATCTTAGTTTGTTTTCAGTTGGTGTAACAAAACACTTGAGACTATTCATTTATAGAGAAGTAAGGTTTATGCGCTCATGTTCCTGGGGCCTGAGAAGTCTGAGAGGCTGGCATCTGATGAAGGTATTCTTGCTGCATCCTAGTGTGGTGGGGGCATCACCAAGGGAGGAACAGCAAGCAGGTTGTCACCTTGGGTCTCTTCCTCTTCTTTTTCTTTTTCTTTCTTTTTTCTGTTTTTGTTTTTGAGACAGGGTCTCTCTATGTAGCCTGCGATGGTCTCAAGCTCACTACGTAGGCCAGGCTGACCTTCAACTCACAGAGGGCTGCCTGCCTCTGCCTCCTGAGTTCTGGGATTAAAGGTGTGTGCCACCATGCCCAGTTTCTTCCTCTTCTTGTTTCTTGTTTGGTGGAGTTGGGTTTTTTTATTTTGACAGAGTCTCCCTAGTCCCAGTCCACCTGAAACTCACTATGTAGACCAGGCTGGCCTCAGTCTTACAAAGATCTGCTGCCTCTGCATCCCGAGGGCATATATTCTTATAAAGCCACTAATGTAATTACAAAGGGCCCCACTTTCGTGACCCTATCTAACCCTAATTATTTCTCAAAGGCCCCTCCTCCAAACACCATCAGCAGGGGGTACTGAACACAAGAAATGCAGGGATCACATACTAGTCATCAGATAGTGATTAGAAATATTTACAATAACTTTCTGTTGAAAATCTCTGTGTTCTTGGGGCTATAGAGATGGCTCAGTGGTTAAGAACACTGGCTGTTCTTGCAGAAGACCCAGATTCGAATCCCAGCACCCACATGGTGGCTAACAACTGTCCATAACTCCAGTTCCGATGCCCTCTTCTGTCCTCCTCAGGCATTGCACAACATGGGTACACTTGCATATATGCAGGCATAACACTCATACACGTAAAATCAAAAAAAATTTTTTTAATTTTAAAAAATTAAAAAAAAAAAGAAACTGTCTGTGTTCTAAGCAGAGACTAAGAATACAGGAAGATGTGGTGAGACGCATTCAAGAAATAATCACTTTCCATTCAGCACAGCCTACCTCCCTGTTACCTCTCTGGGTCATCCTTTGGACAGCAGTTGGTGATTCACCCACACTGATGACAATCTCAGAGATGAAAAAGCTTTCTTCCCACATTTATCTCCTTAGCAGGAGAAGCGATGTTGGTGGGATGAGCAAGCTTGACAGCACAGGACCCAGACCTGCAGCTCCTGTGGCAGGCTCGAGAAATCATCACACACCTAACAGGGACAGAGGCACCCCTTCCCTCCCAGCATTCCATCCTATTCATTTCTTTGTCTGTTTGGAGACAACGTCTCATGTAGCCTAGGTTGGCCTTGAACTCTACATGTAGCTGTGGATGACCTTGAACTTCTGAGCCTCTTGCCTTCACATCCTTGCAGTGTTACCGTGCTAACATTACAGTCATATCTGAATAAACAGCCTGACTCTTAACTTTAGTTTTTAAGAGTAGGTCCAAACTCACAGGGCACCCACTACTCTAGATATCTCCTGGAACTGTGCTGCTGAGCCAGGCTTCACCCATAATTTTTTTTTGTAGAATATCTTTATTTATTTGACAATTTCATACGTATAAACAATGCATCTTGATCATATGCTCCCTTCCCACTCCTTCCAAGCACCTGCAACACATCCCCTACACTCCTTTCATACCCTCTCCTTTTTTTTTCATTAATAACACAGAGTCCAATTAGTACTGCCTTGCTGGAATGTTGACTGGTCATGTTGACCTGGTCTTATGCAGGTAACCACAGCTGCGGTGAGTTCATGGGTGCAATGGCCACGTCATGACCAGAAGACAGCACTTCACAGCATTCCTCTCCATCCTCCAGGTCTTACATTCTTTCTGCCCCTCTTTTGTGATGTTTGTTCCCTGAGCCTCAGTTGCAGGAAGGTTGATATAGAAGTCCCATTTAGGGATGAGACCTCAATAGACACTTATTCTCAGCACTTTGACCAGTTATGAGTCTCTGCTAACTGCTGACCACTGTAATGAGAAGCTTCTCTGCCCAAGGTTGAGAGCTACACTAATCTATGGGTGTGTTACTGGTAATTGGGGTCTGGGCCAGGTGTTTCCAGGTTCTTGGCCTTTTATCCAAAGAGTTGAAAATAAGGGCTCACACAGATATGCACAAGAAGCAAAATAACTATTTGAGACTGACAGCAGGTCACATAAATAAAGATAGATACTCAAGGGCCCTGATTATTGTTCACGGCTTCTTTCATGGGGTTCAAGAGAAGGAGGGCACTTAGACATGTACAGGCAAAACATACATGTAAAATAATAGAAAAAAAATCCAAACTAAGGCTGAGGAGATGGCTCAGTGGGTAAAGAATTCACTGTGCAAGCACAAGGACCTGATTTTGGGTCCCCAGCATGGGGGGGAATTTGAGTAGTTCTGTATTTTGATTGACAGATTAGGTCATACATTCATTTTTCTTCTGTGACTGCCCCTTCTCATACTCCATCTGATTTTAGTCCAATTACGATTAGGTCTAAGATGGTAATAGGGAGTTCTCCCTAAAAGGACACAATTTTGCCTTACTGGGCATGCACCCGAAACTAATTCAGCCAGGTCAGCCCTTCTGTTCTTCATAACTGAATATGTTGGGAATATATGTGAAACTCCCAAATGCAATTGTTAACAGGGGCAGGGAAACTTATACCATTATTCAGAGATGGGAGTATGTGTAGCCTGATACAGGCTGAAAGACTTCTGAGGTTGCTAGGTGCATTGTTCAGAAGGGATATGTGTGCATAGGATGTGCAGTGAAGGAACTAGGTTGTCAAGTGCATTATTACAAGAGGGGATGTGTGTGCATAACCCAAAACCAAAATGTTCCCAGGGCACTAAACTATCGTATGCTTGCCTGCCTCATAAGCATACATATTTAGAAGGCAGTTTGACAACATGTTTAGTAAAACAACAGTAGTTGTTCTTAGGATCCGTGACCTCCAGAGCCATGGTTTTTTGACCAGGTTTACAGTACCAGACCTGAATTCCTTCCTGTGAACAAGGCCTCAAATCCAATTGTCCTGAGGGGTACTTGTTCCTCCAAGGGGCAGGGCCTCCGGAGAATTGGCTGTGGAGAGTTAGCCACTGAGGGAAGAGCATTGGCACCATCTTGACAGCAGCTGCGCTGAAAAAATGGCCCCTCTGTCTCCCCTGCATGGACATGAGAGAGGGCATTTACCAACCTGGGGCAAGGTCACAGGCCCACAAGGCATGGACGAAAGCTAATGGAGACTGTGGGTGGGTTGTGGAAGCAATCTGGAATGGTGGGCCGTTGAGCCACATAGCAGAACACGGCACCAGATGTTCATCTTTTGTGGGGTGCCGGGTATTTGCCCTTGTAAGTTACTCTATTTCCCCTACCCAAGATATAAACTATGAAAAATTCAGATAAAGATGTGTTATATGGTTTGTCTAATAGCACCAGGAGCAAGGAACCCTAAGAGAACTCGGGTGACATCAATCCAAACACAGTTGGTTACCTCCATAACCTTTGTGCCAACCTGTAGGGTTGGCCATAGCTGCCTACATAGCACCTTATAGTACTGTGGAAACTAGTCAGCAGGGAGGAACTTTTCAGATCAGTTCCAGCTTGATCACTCTATGTTGTACAACTAAAGTGTATGATATGGTATGTTAAGCAACAGGGTCTTATCATCTGTTTCTACTGGGCAACCAAGAGCAATGGCAGCAGCCTGTGTTATTTGGGGTCCCTCTGGGGAGGTATCCTTCACCTGGTACTGAGATTTTCATTTAATAACACATCTCTTCTGGGGGAATCATTGTCCAAACAAGCACAGTATCTGTGTTTAAACTCGTTTTTTGTTTTTTTTTTTGTCTTTTTGAGACAGGGTCTCCCTGTAGCCCCAGCTGTCCTGGAACTCACTATGTAGACCAGGCTGGCCTTGAACTCACAGAGATCCGCCTGCCTCTGCCTCCCAAGTGCTGGGATTAAAGGCGTGTGCCACCACACCTGGCCAAACTCGTATTTTAAAAATTATATATATATCAAAATACTTTGTTTTTATGTATATGAGTATATTGCCTGCATGTATGTAAGTGCACCAATGTCATGCAATGCTCACAGAAGTCAGAAGAGGGTGTTGGATCCCCTGTAACTGGTGTTACAGCCAGTTGTTAACAGCTATGTGGGTGCTGGGACTTGAACCCAGGTCCTCTGCAAGAGCAGCCAGCGCTCAACTGTTGAGCCTTCTCCTCAGGCCTGGTTTACCTTTTTTTTTTAAATTTTTACAAAAACTTTATTGAGAATTTCATACATGCATATAAGGTATTTTGACCAAATCTATGCCCACTTCCTCCCTTCCAACATTCCCCCCCCCCGAAAAGGTAACCCTAAAATCTTTTAAGGATTAGATGCAAGCTCCCAAATACTTTTGACATTTTTGGCCTTTAAAACAGAGTATGTTACTAACAGGCCCAAGGACGTTGTGACTTTTAGCCAAGAAACTGGCTACATTTCTTTGGGGTCTTTTTACCCTAACTGCCTAACCAATTCCTACCTCCTATTCTTATCACGCCATCCTCTGAAGGGGTTACCCAAATTGCCAATAGAGAATAGGGACGAAGACTGCTCTGGCTTCTTCTATGCTGAACAGGGATGCAGGGGCTTCACCATAATTTTATTCAAAATGGCTTTTCTATCTTTAGTTGGGGAACTACTATGGGGGGCGCTGGGTGCCAGGTGTGGGGTGCGTGGGTATCTGCTCCTGCGCTGCTTCCCTGCATCTTCCATGGCTCTCTGCTGCTGGGGCTTTGCCCAGCTGAGTCCCGCCCTAATTTCACCCGTGCACTTTCCTCAAGATGCGAAATCCACCGGCCACTGGATCACGCGGGAGAGTGTGAGGGTGGCTAAAGCTGGGATCCGTGAATTGGTGACGGAAAGACAGCTCTTCCCGGGAAGGCTGGATCATAGGCAGTGAGACAAGACTCAGCTCAGTCAGACTCAGTGTTACAGCTCTTTATTCAATGGCTCTGTGTGGCTCCAAGCCTCAGTGTCCCAGAGTGATCCAGCTCCTTCAATTATTGAGGGGAATCAGGGAACTTTATACCGTGGGGGTAGTGGTAAAAGCTTCAGCTGATAGGTACTTTGGGGATGCCTCATTTGTGTGTGGAAATGGGCTCCCGCCAGGCTGCCAAACTGCTTGAAAATCACATAGGAAAGCCTAATAGTTACAGAGCCGGAGGCTACATTCCTGTGGCTGCTACTTCACAAAGGAGTCAGGAAAAATGCCGGGAAGACACCCTGCTGTGAAAGGAGTCTCTACATATGGCTCCGAGCTCGTGAGCTATCCAGACATGAAGACACTTCTACTTTACACAACAGAGGTCCCCAACAAACTACAAGCTTGGATCCATCCTTATCTCATCAGACAACCATGCCCTTTCATCCCTGGGCCTAAAACATCTGCTGGAGTGCTTCAGTTATCAATTTGACATAGCTGGGCAAAGGGAACCCCAATTGGGGAATTTCCTCTATCAGATTGGCCTGTGGGCATGTTTGTGAGGCATTTTCTTGATTGTTGAATGATGCAGGAGTGCCCAACCCACTGTGGATGGTGCCACCCCTGGGAAAGTGGTCCTGGGTTTTATTAGAAAGCAGGCTGAGCACAGACCAGAGGAACAAGCCAGTAAACAGCATCCCCCCATGGTCTGAGCTTCAGTTCCTACCTCCAGGTTCCAGCCCTGAGTTCCTGTCTTGGCATTCCTTGGTGATGGACTGTGAACTATAAGCCAAACAAACCCTTTCCTCCCCAAGTTACTTTTGATCAGTGCTTAACACAGCAAATAGAGATGCTAACTAGAACAAGCACTAACATTAGGGACAGAACCTGGTGCTGGGAATTGAGTGCTAAGCAGACATTCTACTAATTGGGCTACATCCCCAGGCCCCTCCGAAGTACTCTAGATCCTCACCCACCAATAAGTATCTATATGAATCCATAGTACCCAGGACTCTTATTAATCAATTTTTAAAATATTTCACCAAATCTTAAGACAAAGGTCACTGGACATTAAGAAAGAGGTTTACCCTAGCCTTTGGGATCCAGGGCAGTTACTTTTCTTCTTCTTGTGTGTACCCTGCTAGCATTATTCTAATTAATTTTTATATGTAGACAGAACATAGAAATATAGAAGTCCGGGAACTCTGTATCCCTGGAATGGCCTTGTTTGGGGGTCAGCAGGCAAAGTTGAGCCACTAGGATGAGGAGGGGCCCTTGGTACCAGAGATTCTCTTTCTGCCTCCCTTCCACACAAGTGGAACATCCCCAGAAACCCAAAACTCCAACTCTGAGATGTTTCCAATACTGATAGGAAGCCACAGGTCCTAAGGTTCAATGCACACAAATTGTGCTTCATGTGCAAAATTATGAAAAGATATACCATATGTAACTACCTTCCAGCTGTACATGTGAGAAGTACATGAAATGTAAATAAATCTTATGTTGAGCCTTGGGTCCCACCCCCAGAACACCTCGTTATACATATGCAAATATTCCAACGTCCTAAAAACCCGAATTCACAGTGATTCTAATTCAAGCATTTTGGATGTAAGATGCTGGGTTACAGCAAACATAAGCTACACCCACAAGAGCCTTTGGCCATGCATCCCATCACCCTTTTCAACCATGCTCTGTGATCTCATGTCTCTGAGAAAACATTTGCTCTGTAACCTGAAATTTTCCATCGTTTTCGGTCATTGTAATTTGTAAGAAGTTGACTGTAATGAGAGTCAACTTCGGTATTATTAACTAGAATTCTTCATGGCTCTACAAGATTTTTTTTCCCTTTAAAACTGCGTATCTGGGTGGCGGGGAGGGGGTATGTGTACCTGAGTGCAGGTGCCCTTGGAGGCCAGAAAAGGATGTCAGATCCCTTGTAGCTGGAGTTACAGGCGATTGTAAGCTGCCTAACTTGGGTGCTAGGAACTGAACTTTGTTCCTCTGCAAGAGCAGTACCGGCTCTTAACCACTGGGCCATCTATCTCTCCAGCACGAGTCTACATTTTTATACTCCGATCTCTTTTTCTTTTCACTTTCATTTTTGTTTTTTTTGTTCGTTGTTCGTTTGTTTTTGTTTTTTAAGGCATCTCTCAGGAGTAGCATTTCAAAGATATGGAAACACATGTTAGGAATAACAAAAACATCCTCTGAGCACACCTGAGACCATCGGTGACCCATCAGAACTGTCCCAACTCAAAGGACTTTAACCCAGCCTCCCCTGATGGGGAGCTTTTCTGAATGTTCCTGGCTTATATTTAGCTGGAATTAAATAACTCCCAGATGCACCTCCAGCTGTCAGGGGAACCAGACTTGCCAGCTCAGCTGTATTTCTACTTCCATTAAGACAAGGGTCACATTGACCTACATTTACACCATCAATAAATATCAGCTATTGATTGTCCTAGCACTTAGGAAAAGATAGGGTCTGTATAATCACCAAGGAGCTTTCTGCTCCAATTCCTCTTTTCCTTTATGGCTGATTATTATTTATTTTTATTTTATGCATATGAGTGTTTTATCTGTGTTTTGTTTTTAAGTGGCCTGGTGTCATGCTATGCCCACAGAGTCCAGAAGACAATGTACTGATGGTTGTTAGCTGCCATGTGGGTGCAGAGAACTGAACTCTGGTCCTCTGCAGAAGCAGTCAATGCTCATAACTGCTGGGCTATCTTTCCAGCCCTACTGGTTGATCTTTTAAGACAGGATCTCTCTAGGGATAGATCCCAAGCTGGTCTCAAATTTACAATCCTCCTACCTTGGCCTCCTGAGTGATGGGATTACAGCCTGTACCACTGTTCAATTTCATCGTTGCCCAGTATTCTAAATTTTGTTTTGCTTTTGAGGCAGTCTTACTCACTGTGTATCCAGGCTGGCCTCAAACTCACGATCCTCCTGCATCATCCTCTCCGGAGCTAGAATCACCTGCGCACTTGCATGTGCCATGTCACCCTTCAGCCTGAAGCAGTGGTGTGGCCTCAGAACACGCTGTGGGTGCAGGTTTAATATTGCATCCTCCTGTTTTGAGCGTCTATACCATCCCAACGCTTCACTGCAGGATGGAAGGCAGGTTCGCCTTTCTCCCTCCCTCCTTCCCTTCCTTCTCTCCCTCCCTCCTTTCCTCCCTCTTCCCCTATCCCTCTTTGTTGATTTTGGAGAAGTGGAGTCTGCTTTCCATAGTGTTCCTCTTTGGCCTCTTATATTTTCCAAGTTGTTCTGGAAACGTCTGTCTTTTGCCTTCTCTCCTTCATTAACTGATACATTTCTCTTTTAAAAATGTCTTTATTACAATTATTTATTTTCTGTGATGGTATAATGTACATTATATTAGTAAACTGTTGTGTGCTGTTTGACTTCACTGCAAAGCTGCCTCTGGAAGCAAGTTCCCCTCCCAACACACCTCAGACCCAGGCATGTTGGTCTCACAGCATCCTCCAAGGCCCCTTGTCTGAGGATGAACTGCCCCACTAATTCTATAACAGGAAGGGACGAGAACAGCAGAACAGCCCCAGAGGAAAAACACTGTGCCCTTGAGAACAGTTAGAAGGTAAACCATTTCAGTAGAGGTTGCTGTTATTCATCCTGTGATGTAAAAGTGCCTGCAGTGGGAGAGAGAAGGCGGCGTTCAGTCATGGGAAGCTCAGCCATGAGAAAAAGCTCAACCAGGAACTCCAGCTGACTGCCCCAACTTCCGGTCAGTTTCTGCTGGATGTTGTGAGTGCCCAATTTGATGATGTCACCTTCCTCCTGTTATTCGTTCTTTCACTTGGAAGTTTCACCCAAGGGGACACTCTGCTCTGCCTGGAACTCTCTCTAGTGAGAGAACTCTGGCTGTCTGCCTTCAAGGGGACTCCCCAGTCTATCTCTGCTGGATGTTTTGAGCAATGTTGTTCTATCTATCTATCTATCTATCTATCTATCTATCTATCTATCTAATCTATCTGCTATCTATCCATCTATCTTCTATCTATCCATCCATCCATTCATTATCAATGTATTATTTATTCTTTTACTTTGGCTTGCAATACATTTAATAAACTCACCAATTCAAAACAGAAACTATGGCTATCATGGATCATTCTCTAGGCTGTGCAAAATGGGGAGGGGTACCATCCATTCATTATCAATGTATTATTTATTCTTTTACTTTGGCTTGCAATATATTTAATAAACTCACCAATTCAAAACAGAAACTATGGCTCTCATGGATCATTCTCTAGGCTGTGCAAAATGGGGAGGGGTGCTGGAGAGATGGCTCAGCAGTTAAGAGTACTCGCTGCTCTTGCAGAGGACCCAGATTTGATTCCCAGCACCCACATAGCAGTTAACAACCATCTGTAACTCCAGTTCCAGGGAATCTGATGCCCTCTTCTGACCTCTATGGGCTTTGCACAACACAGGTGCCCTTACATTCATGTAGGCAATACACTCATACACGTAAAAGTAATGAAAAATGCATGGCCCTTTGTTGGGAAACCCTGCTGTTAGGGTTGTAGTTTCTCCATGTCCGGATAGCCCTGAGGGGCTCGGCACCAAATGGAAGAACTCCCCTTTTCAGCAGGGGGCCTCCTGCTCTCTTCCTAGCTCACCTGGAAAGTGCCGCCAAACACGGATGCCTGACCTTATCTGAAACATGACCTTTGGCATAGTTACCTGGAGTAAAAACTACCCCCAGGTTTTTTCTATATGATAATCAGGCATTGCCTGATAGTCTGGAAGATAGGAGCCCACTGCCACATGTAGGGGCTTCAGGCTTATCCCCATGCCCTACAAATCCTGAGCTACAGTGAGGTTTGGGGAGATAGGCAGTGCCTTCCAACAGAAGCAGAAAATGGTTGAGATGGGTTGGCTTAACCAGGAACTATGAACTTGGGGCTGGAGAGACGGCTCAGTGGTTAAGAGCACTGGATGCTCTTGCAGAGGACCCTGATTCAGGTCCCAGCACCCACAGGACAGCTAATAACAGTTGCTAACTGCAGTTCAGGATACTGGACACCCTCTTCTTGCCTCCATGGGCATTACATGCATGGGTGTACTTACGTACATGAAGCAAAACATGAAATAAAAATAATTTTTAAAAATTTTTAAAGAAGTATAGACTTGCTGGGCATGGTGGCACACTCAGGAGGCAGAGGCAGAGGCAGTCAGATCTCTGTGAGTTCAAGGCCAGCCTGCTCTACATAGTGAGTTCCAGGTCAGCTGAAAAAATCAAAAAAAAAAAAAAAAAAAAAAAAAAAAAAAAAAAAGTATAGACTTAAGGACTGGGAACATAGCTTAGTGGTACAGAGTATGCTTAGCACATGTAGGAGGTCCTGGGTTCACATCCATCAGAAGGAGAATGAGTAGGTGGAGAAAGGAGAAGGGGAGGGGAGGGAAAGAGAGAGAAGGAGAGACAGGAGAGAAGAGAGAGGGGGAGAAAGGAAGGCGGGGTGAGGATGAGAAGGAATAGGAGGAAGAAGAGGAAGAAAGGGTAGAAGGCAAGGAAGAAGAAAAGGAGGAGGAGGTCAGGAAGGAGAAGAGGAGGGAGGGAGGGACGGAAGGAGGGAAGGGAGGGAGGGAGGGACGGAGGGATGGAGGGATGGAGGGAGGAGAGCAGGAAAAGGAGAGGGAAAGAAGAGAAGGGAGAAGGAGAAGGAGGAAGAAAAAGAAGAGGAGGTCAGGTGTGGTGGTGCACATCTTAAACCCCAGCTGGATGTTGTGAGCGTCTGATTTGATGATGGTATCTTTAACTGTTATTATTTGTTCTTTTACTTGGAAGCTTCACTTAAGGGGACACTGCTTTCCCCAGGACTCTCTCTATGGGAGCTCCAGCTGACTGCCTTAAAGGGGGCTTCTCCAGTTTGTTTCTGCCAGGTGTTTTAAGTATCTGATTTGATGATGGTTTGCTATCATCTATCTCATCTCTCTCATCTGTCTGTCTGTCTGTCTATCATCTGTCTGTGCTATTTGCTATTTATTCTTTTACTTGGGCTTGGTGTATACCAAAACCCATTCATTCAAAACTGAAAATATGGCTATTAGAGGTCATTCTCTGGACCTTACAGAGCACTAACCTTATCCTCTGTTAGTTTCCCCATATGTACATGTTCTTCCACTTACAAGAGTTACATCCCAATAAACCTTTCCTGAGTTGAAAATATCATTAGTTGAAAATGCATTGGGTCCACCTGTCCTACCAAACATCCTCACTTAGCAACATAGGGCCCATAGAGTATTTGTCATTGCTAATGTTTGTGATCGTCTGGCTGTCTGGAAGCTTCAGTTCACTCTCCAGAACACCAAGATTACCATAGGCTATGATACTAGACTGGAAAAAGATCAACATTCAAAATCTTGAAGTACAATTTCTACTGTCTGCACAGCACTTTCATGCCATCTTCAAGTTAAAGAATAATTATAAGTCGGGGGTTGTATTTCTCTTTTGTGTTCATCAGGGATCTCTAGAGGAACAATATCAAAGGAATCAGAATAAATACATATTATAAAAAGGGGTTTATTCAGTTGGCTTACACAATAGGTGCTGAGTAGTCCAACCATGGCTGTCTGCAAGATGGAGACACTGAGAACAGAGCCTGAGAATCTGGAAGCTGCTAATTCCATGAGGCTGGATGCCACAAGCAATCCTGATCCAGGCTGAAGGACTGGAGGTTCCCGCTGGTCTGTGTAGGAAGGCTGAAAATGCTGGAGTCAAATGTCTGCAGAGGATGGTAGCCACAGCAGCAGACATACCCACGAGCTACAGGAGCAGGCAGGCAGCCCTTTTTCTTAGGACCCTGAAAAGATGTATTTATTTTTAGTTAACGAGTAGGAATGTATATCTGCATGTATGTATGTGCACCAACTGCCTGTCTGATGTCCAAGGAGGACAGAAGAAGATGTTGGATCCCCTGGAACTGGAGTTATAGACAGTTATGAGCTGCCATGTGGGTGCTAGGAACTGAATCCTGGTCCTCTGTGAGAGCAGCTAGTATTCTTAACAGCCATCTCTCCAGATACTTCCTAGGACCTCTTTATATCTTGGCCACCCCAAGAGGTGCCAAACATGCAGGGGGAGGGTCTAGCCCCCTCAGTTTATCTTCTGGAAGTGCCTTCTTAGCTTCTTGATTGATTCCAGATCCAATCAGAATTAACAATCCTACCCCCACAATTTACTGACCCTAGGAACTGAAAGTCCCTTTCTTTTGCCCTGTCATTTCTCTACAAGTTCATTGTTCTTTTTTGAGGTACTATACAAGCCCAAGTTCTAACCAACCTTTCAAGTCACTCATCTCAGAATATTCTCAAACTGCCATGTGCCCACAAATAAACCCTCATTAATTTTTCTCTTGCTAATCTGACTTCTACCAGTATAATTGGGCTTCCAGTGAACCTAAGACAGGTAAAGAGGGAAAAAAGATTTTATTTCCTCCCTGTGTTAGTTTTTGCATTACTGTGACAAAATGTCTGACAGAAGCAATTTAAGGAAGTAGGATTTATTTAGCTTCATGGCCTCATAGACTGTGGCTCCCCATGATGGGTAATAGCAGCTCCATCTATGTCAGTGGGAATGCTTAACAGTTCTTTAGATGATGGACCAGGAGGCAGAGAACACAACCAAAACCAGAAGTGGGTGCATCCTCCAAAGGTCCTTCCCCTAGGGACCTACTCCTCCCAAAACACAGCCACCAGATGGAGACCAAGTGTTCGAATAAGCCTGTGAGGAAAACACCCAGAATGGACCTCTGTCCTCCATAAACATGCACACACATGTGCACACAAAGAAACATAAGAAACACGTATATCGGGGCTGGAGAGATGGCTCAGCAGTTAAGAGCACTGACTGCTCTTGCAGAGGACCCGGGTTCCATTCCCAGCACCCACATGGTGGCTATGAACCATCCTTAACTCCAGCTCCAGGGGAATTCCTCTGACCTCTGAGGCATTGCACGACATGGGTGCACTTACATATGATTTAAATCCAACTCAGGGCTGGAGAGATGGCTCAGTGGTTAAGAACACTGGACGTTCTTGCTGAAGACCTGGGCTCGAATCCCAGCACCCACATGGCAGCTAACAACTGTCCTTAACTCCAGTTCCAGGGGATCTGACAGCCTCTTCCGTCCTCCACCGGCATTGCATGACACAGGTGCACTTACCTACAGGCAGGCAATACACACATACACACATAAAATAAATAATAATAATAATAAATATAATAGTAATTATAAATAAAAATCCAACTCTGGGGGCTGGAGAAACGGTTCAGTGGTTAAGAGTGCTTGCTGCTCTTCCAGAGGACCTGAGTTCCATCCCAGCACCTACATTAGGCAGCTCACAAACACCTATAATTCCAGATCCAGGTGACTGGCATCCTTTTCTGGCCTCTATGGTGTGCATGTGATGTGTGGAATACACACAGAGAGACACACTTGCATACACATAAATTCTTCTAAAGTCTTTTAAAAAACAAAACAAAACAACTCAGTCTCTGCTTTACACTGGATTGTCCTGACATTCTTTTTCTGCAGTGAAGCCAAGAATCCCAAATGCACCTGAGTAGTCTCTGAAAAGAATTCAGACTGCTGTGAAGCTGTGTGTCCAGAACATTCTCCATTGCTGAGGAAAATAAATAAATAACAGAGCTAGCAGGGAAGTTACAGAACATGAACAGATATAGTTCTAAGAAAACATAGCCATGAGCTTTCCTACAGCTAAGAAATATTCAGGGTCTGGGGAGTCAGCTCAATGGGTAAGAGTACTTGTTGTGAAAGCAAGAGGCTCTGAGTTCGAATCCCCAGTATCCATACAAAAGCAGGGCATGGGCACACATGCTGTAACCACAGAGACAAGTGGATGAATTGAATGTGTGAGCTTCTGGTTCAGTGTCTAAAAATAAAAGTGATAGAGGAAAATGCCCACTGCCCCACTCTGGCCTCTGCATTTTCATGTACACTGTACCCATGAAGAGAGCGAGAGTGAGAGCGAGAGAGAGAGAGAGAGAGAGAGAGAGAGAGAGAGAGAGACTGGTGGGAAACATAAGAAAGAACAATGCAAAAAGAAACTGAAAATATTTGGCCAAACTTAATCCACAAATTCAGGAAATCTAACCCCAATGGAACTTGAAAAGTGAATTCTAGATTTTTTCATTACTGTTACTATTATTATTATTTGCAGCACTAGGAATTGAACCTAGGGTCTCATGCATGCTAGGCAAGTGCTTTACCACTGAGCCATATCCTCAGCTCTTTTATTAATTTTGTACTTTGATACTCGTTCTAAGTTGTCCAGAATGACCTTGAACTCACTTGGTAACCTAAGCTGGCCATGAATTTGGGAATCTCAAGTAGCTGTGGTTACAGGCCTGAGTCACCAGATCCAGCTGAATTCCAGAATTCTTCTGAAAAAGAAAATAAATAAAATCTACCCCCCCAAAAAAATCTCCCATGTGAACTCAAATAGACAAAAACCCAGCATGGAACTGGGGAAATGAACAGCAGAGCCCAATCTTAGCTGAAGAAATATTGGCAACTGGTTACTGCTGGGTGAGGAAAAGCTGATTGTCCTAAAGCAAGAAATTCTAGATAGACTGTCTAGACCTCAGTAGATGAACTTGCACTGAGCAAAATCTGGGGACACTAACTTGACACAATAGGCCTTAAGACAAATGACAGAATGTATGAATTCCAGTGGGGGGGGGGGCTATGGGAGGGTGCCAGTGGGGAAGGGGATATAAAAATGATTAAGACTGAGATGTTCTGTATGAAATACACAAATAATTCAATAAAAAAGAAAATAAATAAAATCTGCCAAATCACTCTTAAGGATGGATTGACAGGAGACTACATGCTACAAACGGCAAAGCAAACAGCAATTTTGCAAGAAAAATGTGGCTTTTCCTGTAAGCACTAGGCTCAGCTTCAGAGTTTACATTTTAAATGGAGGCAGCTCACTCAATGGGAAGTTAGTATGTGACAAAGGTTATATTTCAAAAAATGTAGAGAAAGCCTGAGTCACAGTCAAGGCTTCGTTGAGACAACTGTCTGTCCCTGTAGGGAGAAAAAAATCTCTTTATGGCATACATCTGTTTTTATTTTTATTTTTGGTGCTGGATGTGAAACCCAGAACCTAGTACATGCTAAGCTTGCAGGCCACCACTGGGCTACACTGAGAGCCCTTGAAATTGTCTATTGACTGGAGTTCTAAAACAAATTTTTAAAAATAAAAATACAAAAGTATCAAAAGAAACTGATAAACACCTAGTTAGGTGATAAACTACTTACTAAAACATGAAATACAAGACTAAAAAATAAATAAATTCAGAGCGAAGGTGCTCAGTTGCTAGAGTGTTTACCTAGCATATACAAAGTCCTGAATTCAATCTCCTGCATATAATAAACTGGATGTGGTGATACACACCTGTCTCACCCGGGATTTGGGAAGTAGAGGCAGGAGGATCCATAAGTTCAAGGCCAGCTTCAGCTAAATACAGAGATACTATCTCAACATTTTTTAACTTAATTTCTATGCATGACATCATAAACAAAGTTGTGTAAATAATGCAAGGTTTTTTAACATAAAAAGAAACATATAAGGGGCTGGAGAGATGGCTCATCAGTTCAGAGTACTTACCTCTTCCAGAGAACCCAAACTTGGTTCCAGCACCCACATCAGCTGGCTTACAACCACCTGAACTCCAGCTCCAGGGGATCTGATGCTCTCGTCTGATTTCCGAGAGCACATGCACTCACATGCACATACCCAACACACATACACATAATTAAAAATAAAATAAAATAAAATTTTAAAAAAGCAAAGCATAGCCCAATGGGGACAAATACTCAGCAGATATGAGGAAACAGCTCAGATAATGAAACCCACTAAAGGCCAATAAAGCATGTTCAGGGCTAGAGAGGTGGCTCAGCAGTTAAGAGCACTTGCTTTCATTGCAGAGGACCCAGGTTAGGTTCTGAGCACCTATGTGACACCTGTCTGTAAATCCATTTCCCAAGGATTCAACACCCTCTTCTGGCCTCTGCAAGCATTGCACACATGGGTGCACTCACATAAATGCAGGCAAAACACTCATTCAATAAAAAGAAATAAATGAAAGTGTGTTCTGCCTTAAACATGAGAGAAATACATCTTAAAATGATGAATGCCATTTAAATTAATGACATAGGCACAAACATTAAAATTTTCTAATATGGTGGGCTGGAAAGATGGCTCAGTGGTTAAGGGCACACTCGTTGCTCTTGCAGAGGACCTGGGTTCAGTTCCCAGCACCCACATGGCAGCTAACAACCATCCATAACTCCAGTTCCAGGAATTCAAAGCCCTCTTCTGAGCTCAGCTGGCATTGCAAAACACAGGTGCACTTACATACATGCGGGCAATACACTACTGATACAATAAAATAAAATATTTTTTAAAAATTACTAATACATGACATTGACATATGCATATGTATATACCTTGTCCATGCAGAGCACAGCTCTCATCTCAAACAGAATAAGAGTTTATTCTAAATCCAAATGACCATGGCCAAGGAACATGGATTCAAGCTGACACAAATGACATGTTCCGATGTGGAAACAAGTTAATAAAATTGTAGTTATAGAACAAAATAAAATCACAAATGAAGTCATCTTTCAAACACCTTAGTGGAGACATCCAGCCAGCAGGTTACAGCGAAGTGAGAAAATCTCCTGCTGGAGGCCTCAGATGCTATCTGATGACAGCCTTAGCTTTAGGGCTGGAGGAAGCTAGTAGTATGTTATGATAATACACTTAGGATGGTTTCATCTGATAACAAGGACATTAGGTCAGCTACAAGGTAGACAATGAATGGTTATTAATGAGATTATAGACAGTCCAAGACTGGATCAGCAAGGTTCCACTCTCCGAAATCACTAAATCCTAATCAGCTAGCATGTCTTCTAGAAGCCTTACCATTGGGGTGGCTTTCCCTAGGTCGTGGAGGGGAAGACCATCTGCTCATACAGCTTTGATGGGAATGATATAGATTTTCTTAGCAGAATTGTTTAGAGGTCTTTATTAAGTACACATACAATATATAAGAGCAATCACACAAAGAAATGGAAGCACGGTGGGGAACAACTTCATGGTGATGGCTCCAGAATTGTTAGGGTCAGAGTCTGGGCTGCAGCAGCCCCAACAAACTTCACTCCTCCACTCTTCCTCAATGTGCCAATTGAAGAAACCAGTAAGACATTCTCCTGCCCCAGGGTTCACATCTACTCTGTCTAGCTAGTTAGTTAGAGGCTTCTCACGCTGCCCCTCCCCCTGTCTTGGTCCTAGGCCCCTTTCTGATCATCCTGCCTGAAACCTCCAGACCACCTTGCTAAGAAATGGAAACAATCTAAATGTTCCTCCATTGGCTAATAGATACTGAAAACGTGGTGCATTTACAAAATGGAATTCCACCCAGCAGTAAAGAAAAAATGAAATTTGCAGGTAAATGGAGGGAACTAGGAACTATTATACTAAGTGAAGTAACACAGGCTCAGAAAAACAAGCAACTTATGTTCTCTCACCTTTGGATCTTAGCTCCAAATCCTTATATGTGAGTATATATGCTGATATAACTGCAGGAGCCAGGAAGATGAAAAGGAACCATGGGGGTAAAGGGGAAGAAGGAGCCCGAGAGAGAGGGATATAGTAGGGGACAAGTATTATAAAGGAAGAAATAAGGAAATGGGGAAAATGGGAGTTTTAACTGGGAAGGGAGGAGGAAGGGTTAGACAGGGAGACAGTGAGAAGAGATAAATAATGCTTGGGTGGTATAAAAAACCAGAGGGAAATGTACTAATTCAAAAGCCTACTGAAAAAATACACATATACTATCTGAACATGAGTACATGTATATACCTGAAGGCTTTATAACAGGAGAAAAACCAGACAGGAGAAACCTCCCTTCAAGTTGTTGGTCAGGGTAGTCCAAGAGACTCCAAAAATAACACAGGCTGTTGCTAGAGCCCTTGATTTCCTCCCAGAACCTGAAGGTAAGATCCTATTGTTGAATACAGGACATATTTTGGACACAGGACTTGGAGCAATGGAGTTGGAATTGACTTGGAAGCCTCCTCCCTGAAGACTAGTTCTCATAGTTCTAGAAGATACTATGAAAGCTGCTAAGGGAGAAAAACCATCAGTGACCCAACCCAAAGCTGTAAAGCCTAGTAACCACAACAATGATCAGCACAACAAACTGTCTCTACTGGTGCAGTAGTGGCACTTTTATCTTGGGAGTAATCAACAGCTGTCTAATTAGACTTACAGCCATCTCAATTGGAGGGAACTCATGTGTGGTACTATCAGTGTAGCCCAAAACACATGACAGGAGAGGTCACAGATCCTAGAGAAAACCCTGTGTCTATCACATCCCTAGACAGATGCAATTTCTTACTGTTTGCTAAATATATGCCCTATATTTACAGACAAGTATACCTCTTACCATTTATCAAAGAAGCTTCTTTTTGCAATAGATGGAGACTATTCAGAATTCCACAATAGGTCACACACAAAATAAATGTCTGTGAGTTTCCCAGCCCTAACTGACACATCTACAATGGAACCTCTACATGTTAAGGCTCAGGGACCACAGGGGGACAGGGCATAAAGAGAATACTAATTCATCTCTCAATGCTCACCAGCAAAACTTCCTTATGCAACAGAGGGTAATTAATACAGAAAGCCACAGCTGGCCCAAATGTAGAGAATAAGAGACTGAAGAGCGTGTCCCTGGATAGAATTCCCGTATTAAGCTTCTGCCACCCAGGGCTCAGGGACCATTGCAGAAAAAGGGGGCAGAGAGATTATGAGAGCCAAAAGTGGTGGATGACCACAAGGAAACAGAGTTTTCCAGGCTTCTGGGAACTTGATCACATGAACTTAAGGAAATGGCAAAACCAACTCCATTTTATTCTAGCTGACTTTTGCTCACCCTATATTTCTGCCTAGCAGCTCCCCCGTTCTTGCTAACTGCAACCAGTCCCATGGAAGCAGCACCTGCAGTTTCAGGGAGTACATTGTTTCTACAATACTGGGGAACCGATATTCAGCCAGACTGAATGTTCTTTCCCAGAGTTACCTGCAGCTCCAGGGAGCCCAATGTGTCTACAATTCTGAGTAGCTTGTTTTTCCTAATCAAGAAATTAGAAACTTCTTGTTAACTCACCTGCCCATAGTACGATGTAACCATGGTTACTGGCTTTGTCCCTGGCTTGACATAAGCCCTACCCTGCCTCTCTTCAGGGTCAATAATTCTCTGTGTGGTGTTCTTCTGTACCTTGTGCTATAACTCTTACCACAATAGTGACAGCATGCACAAGACTCAAACCAGACAAAATCCCAGCATAGAACTGAAGAAATGAGTAAGAAGCCTCAAAACCTTCGTGAAGGAACTATTGGCAGCTGGTCACTGCTGGATGAGGGAGAGTTAGTCTTCTTTTATTTAATAAATAATTTACTGAGAATTTAATACCTGCACATAAGGCATTTTGATCAAATCCATGCCCACTCCCTCCCCTCCAGCTCCTCCCATATCTCCCCATCACTTTTTTCTGATAACTTCATGTACTCTTTCTTCTTCTTTGATTTATTTA
>NW_008338658.1:397593-397815 GCF_000622305.1 Nannospalax galili | reverse complement strand
AGGTAAATGCACCCATGTCGTGCAATGCCCGCAGAGGTCAGAAGAGGCTGTGGATCCCCTGGGACTGGAGTTACGGATAGTTGTTAGCAGCCATGTGGGTGCTGGGGCTCAAACCCGGGACTTCTGCAAGAACAGTCAGTGTTCTTAACTGCTGAGCCATCTCTCTAGCCCCCTATTTTATTATTTTTTTTAAAACAGAGTTTCATGTAGCCCAAGCTGACC
>NW_008338658.1:372860-397543 GCF_000622305.1 Nannospalax galili | reverse complement strand
AAGAAACTGGTTACTTTTCTTTGGGGTCTTTTTACCCTAACTGCCTAGACAATTCCTACCTCCTATTCTTATCACACCATCCTCTTAAGAGGTTATCCAAATTGCCAATAGAGAATAGGGACACAGACCACTCTGGCTTCTTCCATGCTGATTTAAAAGAATGTAATGAATTCTGAATCATGGGCTGGGGAATTGGCTCAGTGGGTAAAGCACTTGTCATACATACTTAAGGACCCGAGTTCAAATTCTCAGAATCTACATAAAGCCAAGCACAGTACAAACATCTGTAGTCCCAGTTCTCCTATGGCAAGATGGAAGGTAGAGACAGGAGAGTCCCCAGAAGCTAGCAGACCAGCTAGCCTTGTGTACACAGTGGTGAACTATAAAGAGGCTATCTCAAGGTAGATGATAACTGACACTCAAGATTGTCCTCTGCCCTCTACACGTGTATGGTGTATGGCACACACACGCGCACACACGCACACACGCGTGCGCACACACACACACACACACACACACTTTTTTTTTTTTTTGAAAAAAGAAAGAGGGCCAGGTGTGGTGGCACACGCCTTTAATCCTAGCACTTAGAAGGCAGAGGCAGACAGATCTCTGTAAGATCAAGGCCAGCCTGGTCTAGCTGGGGCTGCAGGGAGACCCTGTCTCAAAAAATCAAAGCAGAATTCTGAGGACAGTGGGATGGCAGGTAAGATGTCCTCACCTCCTGTCTGAGGCTTCAAATACAAAATTGAGAGTTATGATAGGAGTGATAAACACAAGGCTTAAGGGTAAAATACCTACCAGACCACAATTGGCATAAAAGCCTTAATAGAGACTGTACACTGTGGACAGTAACACAGTGGGTGAAGAGAGAGAGAGAGAGAGAGAGAGAGAGAGAGAGAGAGAGAGAGAGAGACTGTGCCCTGGGAGGGAATGGATCCTTTCATAACAGTTGAGAGAAGTGACCCCTCCTGGCCTTCTTGGCCATTTGAGCGGGGTCATGTTTAAGTAGGGTTCAAGAGGGCAGCTCACTATCTTGAGGTAGTAAATCTTGTAACAGCCACTTGTCTGCTCTGAGACTGGTCATTTGGGATGAGGCCCCAGGGGCTATTAGGAATCAGGCTCTAATTATATTAAAGGCATCACAAGTCACTGGGTCAGGCTCTCTGAGCAGTTAAAGTTGGAACTAGGGGAGTTTTGCTTTTTATTTTTGACCCGTTTATTTTTGCCTCTATGTCTCTACAGTTTTGAAGCAAACAATGAGGTGTCAGGCCAGGGATGAGTGGTGATCAACAGATGGGGACGTTGGAACACATACAAAATGCAAGGTGTGCCCACCTAAGACAATATGGCCTGGCAGAACTAAGTGATGAGGCCGACACTTAATGGGGATACAGTCTGAGGAGTACATCTTTGTTAGTTGTTCTGTGAGCCTAGAGCATGCCTACTGTCAGGAGCACCAAATAGTGGAGGCTGAGACTGCATTCAATTATGTCATTTATTAGAGGCGAGTCACACAGCAATGCAAACTCTAAGTCCCCACCCTACCTTTCTCCCAGGGCATGCTCACCTTGCAAAGTCTTCTTCGCTGAAGGCCTTGAACTCCTTCAGCTACTGCAGATTGCTTCAGGTGGGAGAGTCACAGCACTTCATCCATGCAGGTCCCGAGTCTCTGCAGCTCTGGGGTCCTGCTCTGGGGCGGAGGGTGTCTTCTTATAGTCCTCTTTGACAACATTCAGCATATGGTTATCTCCGTGATCATGTTGGGCCTCTCATGCCCATGTATCTCATGCCCTCAGGTGTGTACTAGGCATATATGACTAAGCTAAATGTACACGGTTTGGGGGCTAGTTTTTTTTTTAATATTTTATTTATTTTTTTTATTTTATGTGTATGAATGTATTGTCCGCATGTAGGCAATGCTCACGGAGAACAGAAGAGGCTGTCGGATCCCCTGGGACTGGAGTTACAGACAGTTGTTAGCTGCCATGTGGGTGCTGGGATTCGAACCCGGGTCTTCTGCAAGAACAGTCAGTGTTCTTAACATCTGAGCCATCTCTCCAGTCCCTGGGGGCTAGTGTTCAGCATAATTTGTATTCCATTTTCCATATAATGTTCCTTACACTTACATAAACTGGAGGTCCTACAAATTTCTGGGCACTGGGAGTTTTCAGCTCCATGATAATCTCAGAGACCACCTTCATATGTGGGGTCTCTGGTTGACTAAACATGAGGCTCATGACTGGAGTGTTAAGTGAGGTGATCCCACAGTGAGAGGCAGGATGCAGGACATGAATAAGAATGGGGCTAAATGGGGTCAACTGCTCAGGTTGAATCTCTTCTTTGCTTGTCTACTTCCTAAAATGAAACAATGCATGGAAGACAGTTTTCCTTGCAGTGGCTAAAAAGAAGTTGGTATTCAGACAGGGCCTTGCTGTGAAGCCTGGTTGCCTGGACTTGCTGTTTAACCCAGACTGGCTTTGAACTCACTATCCTCCTGCCTCAGGTTCCAAAGTGCTGAAACACAAGTGTGTGCCATCACTCTTGACCAGAGAGTTCTCTGAAGACGGTCAGGATGGGCTGGCAAGATGGCTCAGCTGTTGAAAGTGCTTGGCCCCAAGCTGACAATCTGAGTTTGACTGGAACCCACAGTGGAAGAAAAGAAATGACTCTCAAAAGTTGTCTTCTGACCTCCACACATGCATACCCACAGCCATATACACCCATCACACACACACACACACACACACACACACACACGGAGCATACACATTTTTTAAAAAAAGACATTGAGTGGGACTGGAGAGATAGCTCAGCAGTTAGGGGCACTGGCTGTTCTTGCAGAGGACCCCAGTTCAATCCCAGCATCCACATAGTGGCTAACAACCATCCATAACTTCAGTTCCAGGGGATCCAACGCCCTCTTCTGACCGCCTCGGGCATGGATGACATGGGTGCACTTACACACATGCAGGTATAACACTCATTACACATAAAATAAATAATAATAAATAAAATATTTAAAAAGATATTGAGTGTTAGGCAAAGTCAGGGCTATAATCACCAGTATTGTTGGTCAGAACAATGCTGACTTTGTTTTGGGGCTCCCTGGGGACATCCCCTAAAGTGAGACCTGTCAGTTAGAGTGTGGTTCCCTGAGCCCCTAATCAAAACCTACTTTGCAAAGATCCCCTTGCAAAACAACTCCATGAACTTCTGAGCCCACTTTTAACAAACAACTAAGGATCACCACACACAAAAGAATAAGATGCAGAAGAAGAAGCCGGTTTAAACACGTTTAAACACGTTTAAACACGGGCAGGGAGGAAGAGAGAAAAAGTGATAACTTGGGCAACAACAGATAAGTTTTTAAAAATCTCTGTCATTTGGAAATTTTTCATCACTAAGTAAAACTAGGAAAAATAAGGACTTATTGTTTAAGAGGGAAGAGTTTTATTTGGGGGGGGACTAGGTTACAACATCCTCTTTAACATAATTCTTATTTTGAGCTGAAGCCACTGAAAGCAGAGTATATCAGAAGGGTCTTCTTGACCTTGTCCTTTATTTGTTTAAAAACAGGCTTAATCCCTCATCTGCTGAGACTTCACAGCCCTAAAGCAGCACTGGGAAGATTGTGGGTGGCAGACCTCAAGAAAATAACCCTTACCCACCCAGTTTCTGCCTCCTATCTGCCCTCCTGTCACTTGCCATCCATGAAGTAAAGCCCCTTCCTGTCTTCTCCCTTCTCCACAAGTTTATTACTGTTTGATAAGAGGGTCTATGTGCCCTATTTCAAACCACCCTGAGTTACCCATCTTGACCATCCCTCCCCCACATTAACAGACTTGCTATTCCAGTGTTAATCTTTTTGTCAGGTTAATTTGCAGGGCCCCAAGTGAAAAACCTAGAAAGGCAGAGGGAAAGGGCTTTTCTTCTTACCTTTCAAGCTGGATGTGGCAATGCATCTGTAATTCCTGAAGAATCCCTGGAATTTCACAGGCCAGCTAGCCTGGCCCACGCTGCTGTGAACTGGAGACCCTGTCTTATACAGGTGGAAGGTGAGGACTAGCCCTCAAGATTGTCCTCTGATCACCACACACATGCCCAGTGCCACATGCATGCCCCCCACACAGAGATTTATACTTATTTATTTTTGTTTTATGTGTATGAATATATGTAAGTGCAGCCATATTGTACAATGCCCAAAGAAGCCAGAAGAGGGCGTTGGATCCCCTGAAACTAGAGTTATGGGTGGTTGTTAGCTGCCATGTGGGTGCTGCCATGTTAGCTGCCATGTGGGTGTCCTCTGCAAGAGCAGCTAGTGTTCTTAACCACTGAGCCATAGCTCCACCCCCCCACACACACATTAGAAAAGGCTGTTATGCCATAAACTGCACAGATCATGAAAGTCTAGAAGTAACTTCCTAGTAGCTATCTTCCTCTTTCACTACTGAGCGCAGGATTGGAGAGACAAGGCAGCTAGGGTTACACAGCTCCGTAACAGAGTATTTGCATAGTGTGCACAAAGGCGTGGGTTTCAGACCCAACACCCCCAAACAACTTGGGGCCAGGAAAGCTAAATATTTATCATGAATTTAGGAACTCAAGTCCACAACTGGCAAGCTCTCATCTCAGAAGAAAATTGGGTCATTTAGAAATCTTTCCCAAATAACCGCAAATGCATTTTCATTCAGGAGAAAAAAAAAAAATCTGGATGCTTGACTGTGTTTTGTTCTTTCTTAACTAATCTGGTATTTATAGTTCTGTCTTTCCCTGACAGACTGCGGTTTTAAAGAGAAGACAAGGGCCTCTTCTGTAACCACCAGTTTCCCCTTTTCTTTTGCCTTGACAGTTGGGTTCTTTCTTCCAATCTTCAGGTCAAAGGAAGGCACACGAAAATGTTAACGTAGGGCTGGGGCAGTAGCTTAGCCAGAGTGTTGGCCTAGTATGTGTATAAATGGGACTGGGTTCCATCCTTAGCATCACATTAAACCTACACATACATATGTACAGACATACATACAAATGTTAGTGTAAATCTTCATACATTTTATAATGAGTTTTATTTATTTATTTATTTGCTTTGCAATGCTGGACATATGAACACAAGACCTTGTACATGCCAGGCAAGTATTCTATCTCAGCCCCAGCCTGGACTTCATATAGAATGTTCTCAAGCAGTAAGTCAAACTGTTGTGATATGTGAGCGTTTTGATTCACTCTTTCCTTCCAAGTTGGATATCATATCTAGAAGACATTATCTCCAGAACTCTAATTTGTTTTGCTGTGGAGATCATATATTCTACAACCTGTGTAGTTTATGGTTTAACAGTCTTTTCAAGACGTCTTTTCTATCCTGACCCTGTAACTTCCCTTCGAAATACCAACATTATCTATGAAAAGCTTTTTTGAGGCTGGGGCTGTAGCTCAGCTGGTGGAGTGTTTATCTAGCATGTTCAAGACCCAAGATCCCATCCCTAGAACTGTGTGAAACCAGGCATAATGGTGCACATGCCTGTAATCCCAGCACTGGAGAGGTAGAAGCAGGAGGAAGAAGAGTTCAAGGTCAAGAAGGCAACTCAAAGCCCTCCTTCTTGGTAGTGAAGATTCTGTGAGTCAAACAGGCTGAGGAGCCTTCCAGAAAAGAATGTTCAGAACCATTTAGCAGTTTGCTTGTACAGTGGAAGAGTCTTCTTTGGCAGCGAGCATTTAGTCCCCAGACTTTGCAGAGTGAAAGCAGTGTCAATATTTGTGCCCACAGCTCTGGTACACCCTGCCTTGCTTAATTGACTGATTTCCATTACTGAGCAGCATTTGGAATGGCTGATTATGAGAGCAGCACTGGCGTATTCATACCCGACTTGTGTTTGTTCATCAATCAATCTAGCTTTTCATTTCCTTCTTGTCTTTCTCTCTGCAAAAGAGTTGTCAAAAAAAAATTTTTTTTAAGCGGGAGCCCTTGGGAAACTCCTCGTATAACTCTTCCACATGAAATGTGAGAATTAGCTGAGATGGATACAATGATCTTGCCACTTTCTCATGCATGTGGCATTAACTTGGGGACATGTGGAGCAGTTTGCACGCACGCGCGTGTGCGCGCGCACACACACACACACACACACACACACAGAGCTTCCCCCTTGCTTTGAGTCTCCCCACTCCTCCTCTCTCCAGCACCTGAGGCTGAAGGGCACTGTGTTTCTCCTCTGACTGAGAATGAAGAGGTAAAAACACTTGACTTTGAACATCATATTTTCCTACCAAGGCCCCGTGGGAATAACCATATCTGCTCTCCTAAACATGCTCTTTCCCCACATGTTGTTCTTCTGTGGTCATCAAGGAGAGAGGGAGAAGACTGTGAGACTGGCAACTTACTAAATAAAAAAACAGGCAGCTCTCTTCCACAAAGTCACATTGGCTGTGGTCAGTCACTGGTACAAACAGAACCAGAGACACAAGCAGCCATTTCTTACTTCCCTCTCAACCATATTAAAGAAAAATTATTTTGACACTTGATGATAGATGATGATGATAGATAGATTAGATGATAGATAGATAGATAGATAGATAGATAGATGATAGATAGATAGACAGATGATGGATGGATAGATAGTAGAGCTAGATGGATAGATGGGGAGACAGATAGTGCCAGGGTCTCTCTAGCAGCCCAGGCTGATCTCACACTCCTAGTCCAGTTTCAGCTTCCTGAGTACTGGAATTGCAGGTGAATAAGGAATTATTCTTTTTCCGTTTTTCGTGGGTGTGGGGGGGGATATGCATGTGTGCATGTTTTTGCATGTGTGTAGGGACACATGTGGGTGTAAGTACATGTGTGTGCATGCATGTGGAGGCCTGAGGGTGATTCGAGGAATCATCCTCCATCACTCTTCCACTTTATTCACTGAGGCAGGGCCTCCCAATCAAACCCAGAGTCTCACTAACCAGCTTACTCTGGGATTGCATCTCTACCTTCTGAGACTGGAACAACAGACAAGCCACCACACTCACCTGGTATTTACGTGGGTTTCTGGGGTCCGACCAAACTCCATGAGAACTTGGGGCCCCGTGCCCTCCTGCTCTTTGCTTCCTTCTCAGCAGTGAGCAGTCTCCTCCACCATGCTCACCCTTTAATATGCTGTCTGCTACAGATCCCAGGACAAGGGGTAAAGAAATCATGACTGCGCCTCTAAAAACATGACCCAAAAATCAACCTTTCATCTTTATAAATTGATTATATCCTTTTTGTTTGTTTTGAGGTTTGGTTGCATCTTTCTTTGCAGTGGTGCTGAGGATGTAACTCAAGATTTTGGGAATGTTAGGCAAATATTCTACACCCCATCCCTTAGGAGTTTTAAAATATATATTATATATATATACTTTATAAGGGCTTCATTTGAAACTTTTTATTCTATTTTATTTATTGTTAGATGTGTATGTGTGTGTGTGCGTGCATGTCACAGTATACATGTAAAGATCAGAGGACAACTTTCAGAAGTCAGTTCACTCCTTCTACAATGTCGATCTCTGGTAGCCGGGCCTTGAATTCACAGAGATCCACTTACCTCCCCTTCCTGAGTCCTGGAATTAAAGGCATGCCCCGCCACGTTCAGCCATACCCCTTAGTTTTTGATACAAGATCTGACAATATACCTCAGGCTGACCTTGAATTTGAGGTCCTCCTGCCTCTGCTTCCAAAGTGTTGGCATCATAGGTATGTACCACCACACCCAGCTATCTTGGGCACTTTTTTCATAGTGACAGAAAACTGACTAACACATTGGCCCAGAATTATTGCCAAATCAAGCCAAGAACTTAGACTTAGAAATTACCATTTTGTCAAAGGTAACAGGTAGGGAACTTGATCAGATAACAGATGTCTGAGCTGCTAAATTGTTATATTTAGCAATTTAGTAATTTAATTGTTAAATTGATTTTCTGGCCCCACCCCTCCCGTTCTCCTCTCTCCTCCTCCTTCTTCTTGTTCTCACTCTTTCTCTCTCTGGTTTTTGAAATAGGTCTCTCTACTATTGGGCAGAGTGGCCTTGAACTTGACTGACCAGTCCCCTGATAAGCTGAGACCACAGGTGTGTATCCCTGACCCCTAGCACCATGGGGTCTGTTTCTCAAGGACACCCATGTGTTTTTGGCTCATGTGTTGGGACTTGGTCTGCAGTGTAAAGGTGGTATGGAGCTGTCAAGAGTTGAGGCCTAGTGAAAAATATTAGACCGTTGAGGGTGTGTCCTCAGAAGGAACCATGAAGGTCTCAAGGGACCCTGCTTAGTTCTAGAGAGCACTGTAACAGAAGAGAAAGATTAGCTCCTCCCTAATCTCTCTGGCCTCTGGTCTCACCTGGTGATCTTACCTTCTTACACATGCCTATGAGTATTGTGAGGTCACCTACCACAAGATCCCCACAAGAGCTGAACTGGTGCCTATATCACATCCTTGAACTTCCAGAGCTGTGAATTAAGAAAACTTATTTTCTTGATAAAATATCCAACTTCAGGCATTTCATTATACTCATGGAAAACAAACTACCTGGGCACAATGATGACTTAGAAGGTAGAGGAGGAGCTCAGGGTCATCCTTGGCTACATAATGAGTTCAAGGCCAGCCTGAGCTACATAAGACAATTGTCTCAAAACAAAACAACAAACAAACAAAACACACACATACACAGAGAGAGAGAGAGAGAGAGAGAGAGAGAGAGAGAGAGAGGGAGAGGGAGAGAGAGAGAGAGAAAGCAAAGTAAAGCAAAGCAAAGCAAAGCAAAACAAAACAAAACAAAACAAACAGAAGAAAATGGAAAGAAGTAAAGACTAGATGATACAGGCACCCATTACCTAATTCCCACCTAAAGGCCCACATCCTAATACTACCACCTTCAGGGATGAGATTTTGGCATATAGATTTTGAGAGAGGGACTGTGCTGGACAGCTTTAGTTGTCAACTTGACACACCTGGCTACAGGGAACCTCAATTGGGGAATTTCCACCATTGGACCAGCCTGTGGCCATGTCTATGGGGCATTTTCTTGATTCTTGAGTGATGTGGGAAGGCCCGGCCCACTGTGGGTGGTGCCACCCCTGGGCATGTGGGCCTGTGTTGTATAGGAATGCAGGCTTAGGTTGGGCTAGGGGAGCAAGCCCGTAGCAGCACTCCTCCGTGGTCTGTGCTCCAAGTTCCTGCCTTGGCTTCCATCAGTGATGGACTGTGACCTAGGAGATGGAAGATAAAATAAACCCTTTCCTCCCTGAGTTCGTTTTGGTCATGTTTTCATTACAGCAATAAGAAAGAAGCTGGAAAGGGATATTTGGCCACAGCAATATCATTAGCATGGAACAATTCTAAGTTCTGATAACAGCTATGATAGATTTAAGGCCAGTCATGATGCCATGGGGTTTTAAATCCAGGGCTGCCGCTCTCAGCTATGGAGACCTGGACAGTTTGTAAATCCTTCTGGGTCTCAATTTACTCATTATTTGGTGGTCATAGTAATTATATGTACCTCATAAAGCCTTGGAAAAATAAAATGAAGGCCAGTGAGAGGGACCAGTGGGTAAAGGCACTGGCTGCCTGATGATGCAAGCCTGGTGACCTGAGTTCAATTCCCGGAACCCACATAAAGCTGAAGGAGAGCACTGACCCCAGACAGAAGACTATGAATGGAAAAAAAAACCAACAAAACATGTCAACATAATTCACAATTTCACAGAGTAGAAAGAAAAGTTTTGAAAAAAAAGTCATAGTAGGATTTATTTTATTGAAAACAAGAAACTTTGAAGATTGGAAGCTAGTCACTAACTCAATTACTACCAGGAGGAGGGCTGGGCAGCTCAGTGGGAGAGCACTTGCCTAGTATGCACAAGGCCCTGGCTTGCATCCCCAGTGCCACAGGCAAGAGTACTAACAGGAAAGGCACCAAGTGGCATCAGGAAGAACAGGGATAACTTGCATTCCTTCCCTCCCTTGGCTTCCAGACTTTGCCAGCAACAGATGAAAAACTGCTCCGCACAGTGTTCTTCTTCCCCAGCCACACTCATCATCTTAACCCTGTCAACTTGGAGGGATTTAGAGTTGCTTCATGGCACACCTTTTGGCTTGTCTGTGAGAGTGTTTCCACAGAGGAAAACCTACCCTGAATATGGGCAGCACCACTCCATGGGCGGAGGTTCCAAACTGGATAAAAGGAGAAAGCAAGTCAAACACCAGCATCTCTCTCTCTTTGCTCTGGGGTCTGAATGTGATGTGCCCCTGCCCCAGACTCCTGCTGCCATCCTTCCCCACCGTGATGGACTGTATCCTCAATCTGCAAGCCTCTATAACCCTTCCTCGAGTTGCTTTTGTCAGGTGGTTTTTCATAGCAATGAGATGCACTTTATTGTACTGTAGTACAATTGAGCTGCAGTTTATTGTACATTTATTTTAAAGCTAATGAAAAAGTGCTGGGTGACGTAATTTTAGATGTAAAAATAACCAGTGTTTCAAACAACAGAATATTCTTCACTTAGAAGAGACAAGTGGGGCTGAAGAGACGGCTCTTGTTTTCAACTTGCAGAGGACCCAAGTTCAGTTCCCAGCACCACAGTTCCAGGGACTCCAACACCCTCTTCTTGCCTCCTCAGGCATTGCATGGCACTGGTACGCTTACATGCATGCAGGCAAAACATTTATACACATAAAACAAAAATAAAGAAAAAAGAAACAAGCTATGAAGTGGTAAGACACCAAGAAAACTTCCTGCTCAAGTATGCTGTGAACCTAAAACACTTTTAAAAATAGTCTATTTTGCCGGGTGTGGTGGCTCACGCCTTTAATCCCAGCACTTGGGAGGCAGAGGCAGGCAGATCTCTGTGAGTTCAAAGCCAGCCTGGTCTACATAGTGAGTTCCGGGACAGCTGTGGCTACAGGGAGACCCTGTCTCAAAAAGACTGAAAAAAAAAAAAAAGTCTATTTTGAACATGGAGAGGGATAACTACACACTAAGCATAGGATCTCCTCAAATTTCTAACAAAACTGTTTAAAACATCCAAGGCCAGGTATGCAACTTTATTCCCATACTTGGGAGGCAGAGGCAGTGGATCTCTGTGAGATCAAGCCCAGCCTGGTCTATATAGTGAGTACCAGGCTAACCGGGGCTATAGAGAGATTCTGTCAATAGATTGTGTGCTGGATAGCTTTAGCATTGACACACCTGGGTTGAGGGAGCTTCAATTGGGGAATTGCCTCTATTGGACTGGCCTGTGGCCATGTCTGAGGGCATCTTCTTGATTGTTGAGTGATGTGGCAGAGCCCAGCCCACTGTGGGTGGTGCCACCCCTGGGCAAGTGGGCCTGTGTTGAATGAGAAAGCAGGCTGAGCAGGGGCCAGGGGAGCAAGCCAGTAAGCAGTGTTCCTCCATGGCCTGTGCTCCAGCTCCTGCCTCCAGGTTCCTGCCCTGAGTTCCTACTTTGGGCTCCCTAATGAACTGTGACCCAGGAGATATAAGCTGAATAAACCCTTTCCTCCCCAAGTTGGTAGTGGTCAGAATATTTTGTCACAGCAATGAATAACAAACTAGGACAGAAATTGGTACCAGATATTGCTGTGACAGACCTGACCTTGATGTTTTTGGGAGGACTGTGGAAGTGTTTGGAACTTTGGGCTAGAAAAGCCATTGCGTGCTCAGAGTTTGTTGCTGTGGAGCTTGGAACAGTTATGCTGAAAGAGTTGTAGATGATGGAGACCTGGCTTGTGAAGCTTCAAAGGGAAGCAGATACCATCAGGGCTGTTCATGTGAGGTTTTGGATTGAGAATCTGTGGGTTCTGGTCAGCTGGGGCTGAAGAATCAACTGTGATCAAGAAGAAACCAGAACCTGAAGTAAAACCTTTGCTTTACTGGGACAATTGATGCTGGTTAGCTGGGGCTGAAAAATCAGCTGTAAGTAACAAGAGACCAGCATCACTGTGGTGAAGTCTTCTGGGAAGTATTTCCTCAGGGTCAGCACACAGAGGGGACCTGCATCTCTATCTCGAGCTGGAAGCAGGACTTGGTAATGTGTAAGAGTCTCCTGCATGGTTCTGGTGTTGAAAGCATGAAGGGGTCACAGAGCAGCTGAGGCTTGGCACTCTGAGAGACCAGGAAAGGCCATAGGTGAAAATGCAGCTTCAGTTGCAGCGAAGACCCCAGGATTGAAGGGGCCATGGAGAAAATCTGAGGCTTTGCACCCCAGAGGCAAGAAGAGGCCATTGGTGAAGGTGTAGTTTCAGTGGTGATCCCAGCTTTTTGGAGATGCTGGGACCATGGGACAACCACCAAGGACAGCAGTAGGTGTGGAGTGGAGCTGGCCACTGCTGAGTGTGCTGTGGACTGCAGAGTCAGAGCAGTGGAGCTGCCAGAACCCTTTGGAGCCAGAAGATCGTGAGTGAATCCCAGATGTCCAGCCTTGAGCTACTTTGCTGGACTTTGGTTTTGCTTAGGTGTGCCCGATTCTTCCCTTTGAAATAAGACAGTACTTGTTTTGGATTTTACAGAAGCCCACCCACAGTTAAGAGATTTTTAAAAGAGTCTATGGACTTTCAAGTGTTTGGACTTTTTGTTTTGTTTTGTCTTTTTGAGACAGGGTCTCCCTGTAGCCCCAGCTATCCTGGAACTCACTATGTAGACCAGGCTGGCCTTGAACTCACAAAGATCTGCCTGCCTCTGCCTCCTGAGTGCTGGGATTAAAGGTGTGCACCACCACGCCCAGCTTTAAGTGTTTGGACTTTTTAAGGACTGTGGGGTTTTTAAGGTCGTACTTTCTTATATTGTACTATTAATGTTAACATCATATCTTGGGGACAGGAATTAGAAAGTTATGGTTTAATAGTGATGTTTCCGTGTCAAGTTGACAAGGGGTCAATTGTGCTGGACAGCTTTTGTGTCAACTTGACACACCTGGGTTGAAGAAACCTCAATTGGGGAACTTCCTCTATTGTACTGGCCTGTGGCCATGTCTGAGGGGCATCTTCTTGATGAGTGATTTGGAAGGGCCCAGCCCTGGGCAGGTGGGCCATGAATCACCCTGTTTTGCCAGACAGTCACATTGTATATGCTACCTTTCTGTCAACACAGCAACACAACCAACTTGGTTATCAGATCAACTGGTGTGGTATCCCAGCCCCTCTGTTCAAGGAACTCTTGAAGAATTGTAGCTAAAACACTGTCAGTCATCTCACATTAGGTGAGGACAGAATCACACCATCATGGAGAAGATGAGTTGAGAACTATAAGATGATAGATGATACAGATAGAAGATAGATAGATAGATAGATAGATAGATAGATAGATAGATAACAGATAGATGATGATAGATAGATAGATGATAGATAGATAGATAGATAGATAGATAGATAGATAGATAGATAGATAGATAGATAGATAGACAAATAATTCAACCATGCTGAGCATGGTGGTACATACCTGTAGTTCTAGCACTTGGGAGCAGAGGCAGGAGAATTCGTGCAAGTTTGAGGCCAGTTTGATGTTTGCCAATACAAAGTGGCTGAGGTTTAGGACAATGGGTGAGCCTTCCAGCCAGGTTCTTTCACTTAGGCCCATGGCCCCAGAACGATGGGTAAATGCTGTGCTCTTCTTATTGCCAGGAAGCTCCACAGTCACTGATGAGACCAGGAATTGCATGATATACAATACAAGAAAGCCTAATTGGGCACAGCCCTTAAAGCCAACCCGTTTAGAGGTGCTGCTCATGAAAGGGAATTGTGCTGGAAAAAGTAGGGGTTGAAGCTAAAAAGCCAAATTCTACTGTCAGGCAATGAGGGTCCAACTCATCAAGAACTGCAAGAAAAGTCACAACCTTTGCGCACAATGATGGTTGAGCAAAACGATGGCAGTTCTGGCTGCTAGATTTGGTCATCACATTGGGTATATCATCAAATTAGGCCCTCGCAACATCCAGCAGAAGCCAATTGGGGAAGTGGAGGCAGTCAGCTGGAGTTCCTGGTTGAACTTTCTCTCAGGGCTAAGCTTCCATGACTGAACTCCAGCTTCTCTCTCCCACTGCAGGTACTTTTACATCACAGAATGAACAACAGTAACCTCTGCTGAAACGGTTTACCTTCTAGCTGTTCTCAGGGGCACAGTGTTCTTCCTCTTGGGATGTTTTGCTGTTCTCTTCCCTCCCTGTCACAGATTTAGGGTGGGCACCCCAGCCAGACAAAGTGCCTTGGAGGATGCTGTGAGACAAACATGCTTGGTTCTGAAATGGTAAGTTTCTTGGTGAGCTCGAATAGCACATGACAATGACCAACACAATGTACATTACAGGTGTTTTTATATAAAGCAGTTAAAAGAGGTTACCTGGCCTGGTCCCCTGGGTCATTTGTATGGGCTCCATCTGAAGAGATAAGAGATGAGCAGCTCACGGCCTTGTTAGAGTGTGCTGGTTAGTTTTCACTGTCAACGTTATGAAACTTAAAATCACCTGGGAAGAGAGTCTTAATGAGGAATTTTCTAGATCAGGTTGCTCTGTGGGAGATTGTCTTGATTGCTTATTGATGTGGGAAGACTCAGCACACTGTGGTCTGTGGTTGACACTATTTCCTAGGCAGAGGGTCCTGAACTGTGTAAGCGAGGAGAAAGCTAGCTAGCGAGAGTCAGCAATGAAGCAAGGCTGCATTTATTCTCCTTGAACTTGACTATGGATGTGATGTGACTAGCTGCTGGAGTTTCTGCCTTGGTTTCCCTCAATGATGGACAGTAATCTGGAACTGTAAACTGAATAAACCCTTTCTTCCCATAAGTTTCTTTGCATCAGGGTATTTGTCACAGCAACAGAAATGAAACCAGGACTGATTGCAAATTTTATCACACTATCTGTCTTTCCTGGGACTGGCTATTTGGGTTGAGGTACCAGGGGTCATCAGGAGACAAGATCTAACTGTATAAAGCATCACAGGTCACTGGGTCAGGCTCCAAGCAGTCAGGGTCTGATTGTTAGAGTGGGAGACTTTGCTTTTTATTTTTGGCCTTTTTGTCTCTACGTAAATAACACTGAAAAAGTATGTGATGTGCAGGTCACTGATTGCATCTATACAAGGTTCGAGGGTAGGCAAAGCTAGTATGTTGAGAGAGGTCAACCCAACCTCACAACACTGTCAATCAAAATTTCTCTAGGTGATGAGGATGTCCCCCCCCCTCAGTTTAAGCATGATGCCACCATCCTCAGCCCCCCAAGACAAGTCTGCATAGCCTCTAATGACCTGTTTTCAGACTGTTATATTATCCTTTCAGTGAACAATCCATCAGTTCAGACTCTGTCCTCAAAAGTTCATTCCAAACCATACATGCTGGCAGATACCTGTAATCCCACCTCTCAGAAAGCTGATGCATGAGTCTTCAAAGTTCAGGGTCAGCCTGAGCTTCTTATAACTACCCTGTCTTGCTCTCCTCCACTACAACCTTCCACACAGTTTTCTATATTAAAATTTCTAAGTTTTTAAAGTAGCATCAGATTGATTTAGCACATCATCTCATATTGAAAAATCTTTGTTTCCTGCTCTATGATGAAACTCCTTTACAAGTAGTTCTCTGCAGAACTTATTTTTTTGTGTGTGCATGTGTTTACATGCATTGTGGCCGTTTGAATGAAAATGTCCCCCATAGGCTCCAAGTATTTGGATATTTTGTCCCCAGTTGGTGGCACTGTTTTGAGAGGTCTTAGAAAGTGTGGCCATGTTGGTGGAAACGTGTCACTGGGCGTGGGCTTAGAGAGTTCTTAAGCCTTGTCAGATCTCCAGTCATTCTCTTGCTTCCTGTGCCTGCTTGAAGATGTGAGAGCTTAGCTTTCACTCCTGCGCCAAACACCTCTAGCCACCATGCCTCCCTGCCATGACAAACTGTAATTCCCCTGGAACCATAAGCTCAAATAAACTCTTCCTTTTATAAGTCACTTTGGTCAGTGTTTCTATCACAGCAACAGAAAAGTACTACTACATGTATTTTGCATGGGTATGAGTGTGGAGGTCAGAGGCTGATGCTGAGTGTCATCCTTGATTGCTCTCCACTTTACTTGCTGAGGCAGGGTCTCTAGACGAAGCTGGAGCTCATCGATAGGTTAGTCTAGCTACCTGTCTTGCCCCAAGGACCCTGTCTGTGCCTCCTGAGCCTCCGGAGCACTGGAATTACAGAAGAATCACCACACTCTCCTGGCTTTTACATGGTTCTGAAGATCCAGACTCTTGTCCCCACAGTTGCAGAGCAAGCATTATATCCACTGAGCCATCTCCTAGCTCCCTGAACTTATTATTCTTGAAGTAACTGCAAAAAAGAGTAAAGTGTTTAAATCCTCCTAATATTCTTATTTTCAAAGTCCTTCATAGACCCTATGTCCTAACAAATCCACATGACCCAGTATCCCTGGAACAAGCTCCACGGTCATTTATAACAGTGGTTGGCTCCTCCTATAATGGAAATAGAAGAGCACATCAGATGGATGCTAAAAGCTCTTGGAATGCGATGGTAATTAAGAACTTTGGAGGAGGAAAAGCTCCAAGATGAGAGATGGAGATGGGAGAGGTCAACAGGAGTCTTCTCCCCTGCCTCCTGAGGTTACCCAGGATCGAAGTCTTTGTGTCCCAAGACTTTCACATTCCTGTAGCCTTTGCAGCCCTAAGTTACTTTATTTAATTATCATGTATATGCTATGTACCTTTTGCTTGCATTCTTCACATACGAGTATAAAAGCCCCCCAAAACTTGAACAAGGGGTCTGACTCCTTTAAGGAATGATCTGTGGGTTAGTCCCACTAACATGAAATTAAACTCCCTCTCCTCACCTGACTTTGGCTGTTGATCTCTGTTTTTTCCATTACACTCCTGCTAACTAAGGTGTTAAAAGCATATCTTGCCTCTATTGGTCTTTACAATGGGGTGAAGGCACAGAAAATAAAACAAGCAAACCAACACTGGTGTAACCACAGATGGAATCAGTGCTACAGAATATGGTGAAAAGAGAGTAGGAGAGAATGCAGATCCTGTGTGCTGCCGGGGAGGCTGGGGACACTTAAAAGCATTAATTTGTGTGCTGTGCAGAAAGTGGCCTGAAGGGAGGAGGCAGTTCACCAGGGGGCATGGGAAGGAAGCCCAGGTGGGTGGTAGGAGGGCTGGCTCTGCTACTGCTGTGCCTGTCTTGGATTCTCCACTTGGTAAATATTTCCTAGCACCACGTGATGTCCTCTCCACATAGTGTAAACATGCTTGCTTATGCAGACTTCCTGTCCCCTCCTGGGGTGAGCATGGTGCCTCCAGTTCTCATTTGCTATTATGCCAGGGTATGGAAGGGCTGTCTGATCTCATTCAGCAGTAACAGTGTTGGAGGGAAGCGTGGAGGGGCCTGGCACTGAACCTTGTGTCTGCAGAGTCTCTAGTTGAAGGCATTAAGCTATGGTAGAAAACAACTATACTGGGCTGGGAATGCAGCTCAGTAGGTGGAGTGCTTGCCTAGCATACCCAAAGCCCTGGGGTCACTCTTCAGCACTGCATACTCCAGATGTGGCACACACTTTTAACCCCAGAACCCAGGAGGTGGAACCACCCTTGGTTTCATAGTGAATTAAGACCAGCCTGGGCTACATAAGATCATATTCCCTCCCAAACAAACAAACAAACAGACAAACTGTGTAGAGAGGGTGACAACTGTTTTATTCTGTGGTGCCAGGGATGGAACCCAGGAACTTGTGCATGCTAGGCAAGCACTCCACCAGCAGCGCTACAGCCCCAGCCCATGGCATATGTTTTGACTGTAAATGTGGTCTGTATTCTTGTGAGAGTCTCTTGGTTCTCAGCCAGAAAGGGGCTTCTTTTCCTTCCTATACCCTTTAGTGCTTCCTATCTTGACTCTGCCCTCTGTGGAATATGATTTTAAAAATTAGGAAAGTTGTTTGTAGGTCTTAAATGGTCTTCAGAAGTGTCTCTGGTGACTCTTTGCCATCCAGTTCTTGTTCCCAGACCGGGTCCTTTTTCCTGCTTGGAAATGTGGACCCAATAAGACAGCTAAGCAGGCAAGGAGATTTTCATCTTTGGTCAGTAATAGAAGTGGGAGATAAATTCCTAAACCAACTCAACCCTTGGGAAGTTAGGAGGCTATGGACTGAAGACAGGAGGAGGGACAGACCAGTAAAAAGGAAGCAAAGTCGTATCTTTTCTGGGAATGGGTGGAGACTTTCCTGGAATTCTGAGGCTACTTCATTTCTCTTTGTGGGTCCTTCCTTGTTGCCATGGCAACTATCAACTACAGTGGCTCTGGAGGTGTGTATGTCATCTAGCATGCAGATGGGGTTATAATGAAGTTAGAAGTTGTATGAGGTCACCCTGGCAGCCATTTTAAACCCAAACCAATTTCAGCCAGTCCACTTGAAGGGGCCACATATTATGTGCATCCCGTCCTGAAGGATATACAAGATCAGGGTTGCTTTAATTGTCAACTTGACAGACTCAATTCACCTGAGAGGTGGGCTTCTGAGCATGCCTGTGATTAAGTTAATTGAGTTGGGAAGTCCTGCCCATTTCCTGGCTGGGATCCTGTATAAATGGAGAAGGGAAGCTGAGCGCCTGCAAGCATTCACTGTTCTCAGTTCCCCACTGTGGAGCTATGTGACCAGCAGTTTCAAGCACTCCCACTTTGACTTCCCCTTCATAGTGGACTGTACCTCAAACTGTGAGCCAAAATTTGGTCTAGGCAGTGGAAATGCACCTGAGAGCAGAAACATAGGAGCCGACAGGGAGAGGAATGTGACCCAGGTGACAGGCTGGGTCACCCACTCCAGCCTCCTATGACCCCAAGTATCTGGAGAGACCCTTAGTAGGGATGGCTGCCTGGCTGGCTATGCTCATTCCCCTGTGTCCTTCTTATAAGTTCGTCCCCTATTTCTGGTCCTATGCTGACCATCCAGACAAGCTATGGTCACCTGAGACACAACTGACCATAACAGACATACTTCTCTTGACTGTTAGAAAAAAAATCTGAGATGTTAAAGTCTTTGGAGGTGAGGACGAAGCCCAGTTGGTCGAGTTCTTACCTAGCATGCATGAAGCCCTGGGTTCCATCCTCAGCACGGAGTAAAACTGGGTGTGGTGTTGCATATCTGTAATCCCAACACTCTGGAGGTGGGGTAGGAGGATCAGAAATTCATAGTCACCCTTGGCTACATAGTGAGGTGGAGGCCAGTCTATATTATGTGAGACTGTCAGAAAAAAAAAAAAAAGGGTAAGGTGAGAAAGCAAGCAAGCAGTCTTTGAGCAAGAAAAAAGTTCTAGAACCAAGTAGCAATCCAATTAAAGTTGGTTTAGCATTCATGGCCCTACCATGTGTGCAAGTTGTTTGTGGCCAGTGTGCTGGATAGCTTGAGTGTCAACTTGACACACCTGGGTTGAGGGCAACTCAATTGAGAAATTGCCTCCATTGGACTGGCCTGTGCCCATGTCTGTGGGGCATCTTGATTGTTGAGTGATGTGTGAAGGCCCAGTCTACTGTGGTTGGTGCCACCCCTGGGCAGGTGGGCCTGTGCTGCACAAGAAAGCAGGCTGAGCAAGGGTCAGGAGAGCAAGCCAGTAAGCAGTGTTCCTTTACTGTCTGTGCTCTAGCTCCTGTGTCCAGGTTCCTGCCCTGAGTTTGTACCTTGGGTTCCTTAATGAACTGTGACCTGGGAGATGTAAGCCAAATAAACCCTTTCCTTCCCAAGTTGATATTGGTCAGAGTATTTTGTCAGAGCAATGAAGAAACAAACTAAGATAGAAATTGGTACCAGAGAGTGGGTGACAGACCTGACCCAGTTTTTTTCACAGGACTGTGGAAGTGTTTGGAACTTTGGTCTGGAAAGGTCATTGGGTGCTCAGAGTTTGTTGCTGTGGAACTTGGAACAGTTACCCTGAAAGAGTTGTAGAAGATGGAGACCTGGCTTGTGAATCTTCAAAGGGAAGCAGCAACTATTAGGGCTGTTTGTGTGATGTTGCAAATTGAGAATCTGTGGGTTCTGGTCGGCTGGTCCTGAAGAATCAGCTATGATTAAGAAGAAACCAGAACCTGAAGTAAAACCTTTGCTTTACTGGGACAATTGATGCTGGTTAGCTGGGGCTGAAAAATCAGCTGTAAATAACAAGAGACCAGCATCACTGTCGTGAAAACTTCTGGGAAGTATTTCTTCAGGGTCAGCACACAGAGGCTGTGGTTAAAAGGGGGCCTGGGGCTCTATCTCAAGCTGGAAGGAAGCAGGACTTGGTAATGTGTAAGAGTCTCCTGCATGGTTCTGGTGTTGAAAGCATGAAGGAGTCATAGAGAGAAGCTGAAGCTTGGCACCCTGAGAGTCCAGGAAAAGCCATTGGTGAAAGTGCAGCCTCAGTTGCAGTGAAGACCCCAGGACTGAAGGGATGCCAGGACCTTGGGATGACCACCAAGGACAGCAATAAGTGTGGAATGTAGATGGCCCGTGTCTGCAAGATGAGTTGTATGCACTGTAGATGGCAGAGTCAGAGACGTGGAGCTGCCAGAACCCTTTGGAGCCCAGATTGTGAGTCCCCAATGTCCAGCTTTGAGCTACTTTGCTGGACTTTGGTCTTGCTTAGGTGTGCCTAATTCTTCCCTTTGAAATAAGACAGTACTTGTTTCAGATTTTACAGTATCTGTTAAGGGACTTTTAAAAGAGACTATGGACTTTTAAAGTGTTTGGATTTTTTTAAGAACTGTGGGTCTTAAGAACTGTGATGGCTCAGTGGTTAAGAACACTGGCTGTTCTTGCAGAAGACCCAGGTTTGAATCCCAGCACCCAAATGGCAGCTAACAATTGTCTGTAACTCTAGTCCCAGGGAATCCCACAGCCCCTTCTGTCCTCTGTGGGCATTGCACCACATGGGTGCACTTACTTACATGCAGGTAATACACACATACACATAAAAATAAAAATAAAAAAGGGGGGGGTGGACTGGAGAGATGACTCAGCAGTTAAGAGCACTGACTGTTCTTGCAGAGGATGTGGGTTTGATTCCCAGCACCCACATGGTGGCTACTAACTGTTTTTAACTCCAGTTCCAGGGAAATCTGAAGCCCTCTGACCTCTGAGGCATTGCACGACACGGGTGCACTCACATACATGCAGGCAATACACTCATACACATAAAATAAAAATAGTAAATAAAATATTTAAAAAAAAGAATTATGGGGCTTTTAAGGTTGTACTGTCTTATGTTGTGATATTAATGTTAACATATCTTGGGGACAAGAATTGGAAAGGCTATGGTTTAATAGTGATGTATTTGTGTGTCAAGTTGACAAGAGGTCAATTGTGCTGGATAGGTTTAGTGTCAACTTGACACACAGGTTGAGGGGAATTACCTCCATTGACTGCCTGTGACCATTTCTGTAGGGTATCTTCTTGATTGTTGAGTGATGTGAGAGGGCCCAGCCCACTGTGGGTGGTGCCATCCCTGGGCAGGTGGGCCTGTGTTGCACAAGAAAGGAGGCTGAGCAGGGGCTGGGAGAGCAAGCCGGTAAGCAGTGTTCCTTCATGGCCTGTGCTCCAGCTTCCAGGTTCCTGCCCTACCTTGGGCTCCCTGATGAACTGTGATCCAGAAGATGTAACATAAATAAACACTTTCCTCCCCCAACCAAGTTGGTATTGGTCAGAGTATTTTGTCACAGCAATGAAGAAACAAACTAGGACAGCCAGAGAAAAGAAAATGACATTCAAATCCCTGAGTGGCTGAGTTCACAATTTGCCTTAAAGGGCTTGGTGTGCTGTTAGCCATGTGTGACCCATCAGCTGAAGTGCAACTGCTGTGACTGGTGGTGATTCAGTTGCATACAAAAGGATAAATGGAGTTATGGGACACCTTGTTTACACATCAGCCTAGGGTAGTTTACTATTTTGGTGCCACTTTGGGCCAAACTTTATCTTGAGTATAGAGATGGGTGAAGGCCATAGTTTTTTGTTGTTGTTGCTGTTTTTAACATGAATATAATTTTTTATTGAATTTTTGTGATTTTCATACAATATAATTTAATGGTGTTGCGGTCCCCTCCTGTCTGCACCCCAGCTGATGCAGAATTGGCACATATACTGGATATGGAATGCTTTGACTGCTAAATAATTATACAATAATTAGAACTAATTTGATAAAGACCCTGAAGGCAAGTTTTCAATCATTATTAATGTCAATGGGTGAGTATACTATTGTCCAATTTGGGGCTAACCTCATGCCTTTGAGCATTCTTTCTCCTAGCTCCAGATCACAAGTATATTTATTCCCTGAGCAGAAAACCTCCCTAGTAAGAGCATAGGAACAACAAGTTGAAGCAGAGATAGGCCTACCACTGACTTCAAATGTTTCGATTTGTATTTATTCAGCTTAGGGAGGGGGTATGTAGACCCTCTGGCTTAGGACCCCAGAAGTTCATAAAATAACTTGGATTCTATTTTTTGAACTTATGAGAATCTTCAGTCTTCCTGAAAAGTTGGAAAAGTCGCAACAATGACAATTTACAAACCTACCACTTGTATTCACTAACTGCTACGTTTGCTTTATTGTCACAGAAACGGTTTTGAGGGGGTCAGAGAGGTGGCTCAGTGGGTAGAAGTGCTTGCCAACAAGCCTGACAAACCGAGTTTGAGCCCTGGCACCTACGTGGCACAAGGATTCCTGAAAGTTGTCCTTTGTCCCCTACATGTGTGCAGTGGGTCATGCATGTCCCCCCACAAATAAATAAATGTAATTTTAAAAAAAACATTGAGCCATATGAAAGTAACTTGGAAGAAGTAAGAATTTTTTTGGGGGGGGCAATTTGTTTGAAACAGAGTCTATGTAGCTGAGGCTGTCCTTGAACTTGTGGCAAGTCAGTCTCCTGACTGCTGGGATTATAGGCCTGTGACACTTGCAGCTGGTCAAGCCCTGCATTTTAAATCATTCATCAGTCTTAAGACCCTGTTTAAACCAAAACCGCAGCACATCCACCCATCCGAATCCAATTTGAGCATTCATAGCTAGAATGTGGCCCATATATTCTTGATAGTTTGTTGGTGACTATCAGTAGAGGCAAAAATTTAAAGGGGCTCGGAAGAGGGGTAAGAAGGTGCGTTCTGGGCCCTCCAGGGAGGCCTGGAGGTTTTTGTTGGGGAAGGGTGGGGTCCACTACTGGCCTCATAAAGACCCTGAAGGCCAGGAATGATGCTAAACGCCCCAGAGCCCAGAGCGCATAGGACAATGCCTCAAAAAGCATTCAGCACTGAGGAGGCTTAGTGAGGAAGACCACAAAATAAAGGCCTTCTAGGGTTTTCTTATTCAGGCCCGTTAATGATCCTGTTTCAAACAAAACACAACGCTCCCCTCCTCTCACAGGTCAACACAGCCCATTGAAGAAACCAGGAATCTCAGCAACCCCGTAAGGAAGTGTTTCACATTATGATACTAGATTGCTCCCAATCCACCCTTCCTTGATCCGGTCAGGTTCTGCTATCAAACATTAAACATACAAATAAAAGTCAATCATCCCTCAATACTGACGAGCTGGTTCTGTCTCTGTACTGAAATTAGCCCTGTCGTTGGTCTGTGACGATGTCGGGCCTGCCAAGTATGTCATCTGAAACAAGTACTTTAATTTGAGCAGGCATATAGCAATCTTATTTTGGGGGGGGGGGGGGGTAGGTGCCAGTGAAAGCCCAAAGGGCATTGCGAACTAACAACCCTGCTGCAGGTTTGGAGTGTGCAAAATGCTTTCCAATAATGTGTTGTAACTTGACCTGACAACATTCTGGGAGGCTGTTTATTACAATGCGGCAGTGCAGTCGCACTCGAAGAATTAGGCTGGAGACCGGCTGGCTTCGCACACCGGGCTACGGAAGGGGAGGAGACAGGAACACTAGGGGCTGGATACAGGTCCAGACAGAGCCTCCAAGTCCTGCACTCCACTCCGCAGGAACAGAAACCGTTCTGGACGCTTCCTCTCTCCATTTCCCTGCAACACAGTCAAGCGGATCCTCAAAAGGCGTCCTAACTGGAACCGAAGTAGCACAGATTTAAGTGCCACCACCGTGGGAAGTCCTAGCCTGCAACCTCCCAAGCGCAGGGTGAGTTCTGCGACCCGGATGCCGGCAGGCCAGGCCAGGTGTTTGCAGCAGGTGTTCGCAGGTGAGGCCCTGGGGCTTGCAAGCTGAGCTGAGCTCCCCTGCTCGGCTTCTCCGCAGTGCGGCGTGCAGCCAGCCAGTCTGCCTTCCTGGGAGCTCAGGGAGCGGATCCACGCATTTAAAGGGCTAGCGTCCTGCAGCCCAGAGCTGATGCTGCGCAGGGTGGCGAGCGCACCTGCGCAGCGAACGGTCACATGACCAACTCCATCCATCTCCGCGAAGCCAGGCCCCCCGGGCTGCTATGTGACGTCCCAGGACAAAGGGGCTGGCTAGTTCCCGAAAACCTTCCTCCCTCGCGAGACAAAACCCAGCGGGCGCCCTCGCCTTCCCAACCTGCCGCTCGCTCACTGGAGCCGGGTCTGCCCTTAGCCCGGGTTCTCCTAACGCGCACCTGGCCACCACCCGCGCGCGCCCGGCCCTCCAGGTGAGCGGCGCCAGGCCCCGCCCCCATCACGCAGGCCCCCGCCTCTTTCCCGCGCTTGCGCTGTGAGTCCGGCGGCGGCGCCAGGCGCCGGGGCGGCGCGGCCGTCGCAGTT